>NW_022436968.1:693354-867887 GCF_009761245.1 Sapajus apella | reverse complement strand
GTGTGTGTGTGTGTGTGTGTGTGTGTTTTGGTTACTTTTTATGCAGTTTCTTTTTTTTTTTCTCTTCTGCCTTTGATGTTTAATTTTATGGGTCAGCTTGGCTAGGCCAAAATATGAGATATGTGGTAAGACATTATTCTATATATTTCTGTGAAGGTATTTTTTGAGTAGGATTAACATTTAAACTGGTAGAATTTTAGCAAAGGAAATTGTTCTTCATATTGTGAATGGACTTTATCCACTCATTTGAAGACCTTAAGAAAAAACTGAACCTCCCCTGAAGAGGACGTAATAATTACAAAAGAATAAAACTGTATCTTTAGACTCAAACTGCATCTCTTCCTTATATCTTTAGTCTGCCAGCCTACCCTATAGGTTTTGGCCTTGCCAGCCTCCATATCATGAGCCAATTCCTTAAATAATCTCTCTCTCTCTATGTTTTATATATATATATATATATATATATATATATGTATGTATATACGCTCACACACCCACACCCTGCATTTTACTGGTTTTGTTTCTCTGGAGAACACTGACTAATATACCGACTTTCATAATATTTTTAGTGGCCAATATATTTGTATTTAATATTTTTGGTAATCCTTAATATAATCAAGGTTCTTTCAGGTGTTCTATTATGGCAAGTCTATAAGGAATTAATTCATTTTTCTGTTTTTGACCTTTATCAATCATGTTTCTTTGAATTAATTTCTTCATGCATTATGAAAATGTCTTACCTTTGATTTGAAGTTCTTTGCTTTTCTTCATTTTTCTCTTTGTTCTCTCATCTGCTTTCATTCTAGCCATTTTGGAATTGCTTTCACCTGGCTCCCTGTCACTCCGTCTAAAACTGGGTCTTACATGTAAATTCCAAACCTAAGATGACATTGAGGATAGATACCAGCACCTTGTCACTAGCCTCCTCTAAAGTATACAATTTTATATGGGACATTGTTCAGTCAATGCTGTAAGAGTCTGACTTGTTTGTTTGTTGCCCCCAGCCCCACTATCACCATTCTTGCTTTTTAGTCGTGATCTTAGTTCTAGTGCCCCACCTTCTGATAAGCAATGTTGTACTTGTTATCCTATGGGAATCAAACATAAATCTACTTTGCTTGCTTAAAGATGTGCCAGAGAAGCCCAAGCTTGAGCCTTTCCCTGGACTCTGTTTCTTGTCCACAGTCTGCTTGAATAATTTATTGCCTCTAGCCATGGTAGGATAAGTTTCAAAACTCTTAACATAGAAACGTTCACCATCTTTAAAACAGGCACAACTGACAGGCTCAAATGAATAAAAAACAAATAAATAATAAATGAGTAAATATTAAAAATAGAATTATATTTACATTTTAGAGCTGTTAAGAGAGAGGTTAGTGGAATATAGTAGGCAAGAAGAAATCATAATTTGACAGCTACGTAGGATGTGTTTTATCATCTTTGAGTTTAGAAAAGAGTTAGTGGAGAAAGTGGGTTTTTAAGAACTGCATGAAAGAGGGAAAAAAAGAGAGCTGAGTATGCAAACAAAGCAAAGAATTCATTTTACCATATTACTCTACGTATTAGTATTTACTTCTTGGTTAGTTTTGTAGCAATTTGCCTTATAATGTTCTCTATCTTGCTTAGGTAAACATTTCTTAAGTTACAAAGTCTGTAAGACGTTTTGACAAAAGGTAAAAAAGGCCTTTTTATACTAGAGTTTCAGAATTGTTTTATTTTAATTAATCTTTTTCCCTTGCCTCCAGGATGAATAATAATAATAAAAAAATCCTGCTTAATGTTACCTACTGTCAGACTTTTCTATCAGGAGGAAGATAATACAACCTAGTGAAAAACAGCTGATGCCCTTCACTGCCTTAAAACTTGTAAGGTAAATAAATTCTAAGGATTCATTAGACATATAGTTAAATTAGGCAGTAGTAACAAGTTATATGGGAAAAAACAATAAACCTGTCATATAGTGTTTTCTTTGTCTTGCTTTGTGAGTGATAATTCTCCAGAGATAGCCATCTCTGGACATCAGGGTTACTTTGACAATAGCTAGATTAAGAGACTACCTGGCTGAGATCTTGGACCAGATGATCTTAAACCAGATGATCTTAAAGAGTTCTTAAAACTATGACATTATGTGATGCTTTGCATCAGGCACTGTAATGTGGTGGAAAGAACAAGAAATTTTAAGTAATATAATGTAAATTTCATTTCTGGTTTGTCATTTATGAGTGGTATAAACCTGAAATCCATGAACCTCGATCTCCTAGTTTTTAAAATGTGAATAACAATACTTGTCTGTTGTGAAAATACATTGAAAGAACAAATATAAATCACACACTGAAAATGAATTATAGGCCGGGTGCGGTGACTCAATGCCTATAATCCCAGGACTGTGGGAGGCTGAGGGGGGTGAATCATTTGAGGTCAGGAGTTCAAAACCAGCCTGGCCAATGTGATGAAACCCCATCTATACTAAAAACACAAAACTTAGCTGGGCATGGTGGTGTGTGCCTGTAGTCACAGCTACTCGGGAGACAGAAGCACGAGAATCACTTGAACCCATGAGGCAGAGGTTGCAGTTAAAGAGTTATATATCCTCTCTTCTATAAACTAGAGGCTGACTAGAGAAAATTTTAGATTATTGTGGTGTTTTTAAGATACTGAAATATAATTTAAACATACTGGAATGCAATCACTTCACTTATGAATCAGCTAATGGAAAATACACATTTACCCAGTTTCTCAGTATCTGTCTCTCTGTCTCTGTCTCAAACACAACATACTTACCTTGAAGGGTTATTTTAACAGGGTATCTCCACCACCTTCCTTTTTTGGCAATAGCTCGATTTTGAAACTAATAAAGTTTTCTTTATTTATCATGAAAATTACCACTTTAGACTCATTGCAATTTTTATTACATGAACTGATCGATTTTATGCTATATAATGTAAAGATCAATAAAGAAAATTTTTAAATATACCTGTGCACTTAATAAACTAGTTTCCCTTAGAAACACCCATTGTTCTTGCTGTTTCTCAAAATTTTGCGACAAGAGCTGTTGATTAATTCCACTCCTTTGATGTGATGGCCAAAAAAGCTTACCAATGTAACATTTATCCTGGTTGACAGCAATGAATAGTCACTGGCATGCTAATTTATGGCTTTTAAAAATGTATGATCTGCTGTAAAGTTACAAAAACTCTACTGAATATGGTATACAATGACTATATCATTACTATATCAAAACAATTGTGATACCTATTTCTCTACCAGTATAGGAAATTTTTTTTATTGGATACCCTTTTATAAGAATTGGTAAGGTTTTTGCATATTAAACTGAAATTTCACTTGTAGTATGTATTTTGAATCTAGTTAACTGCTGGTTGCTATTTAAATTAAGTAATAGTATTGTTTGAAATCAGCAGAAGAAATACATTGAGCTGCTTTCAGAGTGGCAAAACTTTCAAAAACCTTCATAAAGAAAATACTTGAGCTAACAAAAAATGAATTATTAGATGGCAGAAACAAAGCAAAAATTAAGAGACAGTATATTATAATAATAATGACAATACTATAATTTAATTTTCATAACAGTTACCACTGTTCCCATTTTCACAGATGAAAACATTGAGATAGAGAGAAGCTAAGCAACTTGCCAAAGGCCAACCTCACACTAACTACTGGAACTGGGATTCTAACTCAGTAAATCTGGCCCTGGAATCTATTATTTTATGTTCTATGCAGCCTCATATTAGTAGCACAAAATTTAGATTACAAAATATATGTGAAAATATCTCTCACATGTCCTGGTACATGATAATGTCTGATGAATCTGAATTTAAATTACCTTCAAGACTCATACAAAATCAAAGCTTCTTTGAATAACATAATCTTTCATGGAGATTTTTATGACCAGTTTGATAATTTCCCCTTCTTAGTTTCTGAAAATAATTAGGAGAAATTTGTTTAGTGTAAAGACAAGTGGCTGAGGACTTCTAGCTTCTGGTCTAAGAGGTAAAGAACTCAGAAGTTGTCCCTCCTGTCTCACAAGAACAAAGCTGACAAACTGAAGCAACAATTCTTGTTAGACCCACCAGAGAACTGAGGTTACAGAGCCAACTTCTGACTCCAAAACTGGTGATACAGACAGGCAGATAAGGAAAAGCATGGATCTCTAGGAGCAAAAGCCCAGGAGCAGTAGCCCGCAGCTGGAACTAATATCAGTCAGATCACTTTAAGTTGTAATTGATGAATTGCTGTAGATCCAGGCTAGACTAACTTGAGAGCTAAAAAAAACTCTGAAAAAGCCCCAGTATTTGAGTGGAGGAGGCACACTCATGTCAGTTTTACCTCCAGGAGTCTTACCAGGCTCACAATGTGAAGACTGAAGAAAAATCCCCTCATATTCTGGCAGGAATAGAGGGAAAGTAATTATTTTGAAATAGTAAACTAAAAATAAAATCGTTAAGTCACCCAACCACCAATCAAAATCCCCCTTGGCCAAGGGAACTCCAGAGAAATCTTGAAAACTGAGTTTCTAGACATAATAAAATGGAAAGTCTCACAGGCCTCGCTATAAACTCTCCCTTTTGTAGTTTAGACACAACAACTGACCAGCATTAATATTAAAATAGAGATCATAATACTGACAGCACAATCTTTTTGTGGCAATGAGATGCTGAATTATAAACAAGGACCAAAGCCATGCCAGGCAAAGTGTATGTCATCCATCCCTACACTTAAAGAATAAACTATCTTCCAACTGCCACAGGTTTTTCTTTTTCTCCTTCAGCCAAACAAGCATTATCCTTGAGATAAGCAATCTTAAAACAATTGTAACTCACCACCAGATGCTGGCTAACCAACCCCCTTCTTCTGCAAGCCATAACTATTAGGTTATTGGAAAAGTAACTGCAGTGTTTGCAATTACTAATACAGCTTTAATTGGACAAGAGATGAATTGCAGTGACTTTCTACTCAAAAGAAAACCACTGAATGGTTCTGGCCTGTTTGCAGAGGCCAGAATGCCTTCATGTCCCTGCTTCATCTTTTGATGGATAGGGCCTAATCGTAATATTTAAATATTAAGTCATCCCCCAAAGTGAACATGGTCATATGTTACATGCATTTGTTCAGTACTCATGCATCAGGACTAACTTCATGAATAATCATAGCTTTTCCTGTAACATGTTGGATATGGTATACCTGACCAACCTGTTTAAATTCCTATTTTACCCCCTTCTCTCTCAAAGCATGTGCCTAACAGTCTGCCAGAGGTTATGCTTTTCAGCCTTTCAGAACTGCCACCCTTCGGGCTATAACCCTTCATAAGAAATAAAGTCTCCTTTCCAAATGTATAAAATATGTGATTTTTTAACTTAACAAAATATACCCAGGATTCTTTGTTCTTAAAAGGACTTGCCCTCAGGGATTGTTTTCTTTTCCTTTTTTTTTTTTTTTTTTTTTTTTTTTAATTAGAGGCTAACCCAATGGGATTTTTACCAAAGACCAACCTGGGGGAAGAAAAATATCCAACTCAGGTTCACTTAATAACTGACACCAACTAATTATCAGAGAAATGCAAATCAAAACCACTATGAGATATCACCTCTCTCCTGTTAGAATGGTCATTATCAAAAAGACAAAAAAATAAATGTTGGCAGGGATGTGGAGAAAAGGAAACCCTTACACACTGTTGGTGAAAATGTAAATCAGTACAGCCAATATGAAGAACTGTATGGATGTTCCTCAAAAAACTAAAAATAGAACTACCACATTATCCAGCAATCCCACTTCTAGGTATATATCCACAAGAAAAAAAAATTACCAAAGCAAATCCTCAAATAACATCATGTTGTTCAACTTCACTTTATTAGAACAGGGCCACTGTCTCTGTGGAGTTTGCACATTCTCCCCATGCCTGCCTGAGTTTTCTCCAGGTACTCTGATTCATCCCAAGATGTAAATATGATGTTCATTTGTCTGTCTAAATGGTCCCAGTGTGGGTGAGTGTGGCTGTGTGTGAGTGTGCTCTGTGATGGGACAACGTCCTGTCTGGAGTTGGCTCCCACCTTCTGCCCTGAGCTGTTGGGATAAGCTCTGGCCACCAACAACTTTGAACTAGAATAATTGGGTAAATAATTACCTCACATGTTTTAATTAATATTTTTAAATGTATGTATAGCTTACATTTATTTCAAAGTTTAATATCAAAAGTGTTTGGGGGTTTTTATTTAGAAGTTGGGTGATTTTTTTTTATGACCAGAAATATGTCATAGAAACTTAACTCATTTATATCAATCAGTCCATGGTAAAATTGATTTTGTTATATGTTGTTTTCTTTAAAGTTGCAATTTCCAAAAACCTATCAACAATATTAAGTGAGGGCTTACCATACATTGAAGAGACATCTGTACTCCTGTGCTCATTGTAGAATTAAATCCACAATAGCCAAGATATGGAATCAACCTAAGGGTCCATCAGCAGATACAGAGATCAAGAAAATATGGTGTATGTGCACAATGGAATACCATTAAGCCTTGAAAAGAAAGAATTCCTGTCATTTGTGACAATGTGGATTGAATTGTTACATACATAACAAATTTAATGGGGCAAAAGGAAACTAACACCTAATATTAATAAGAGGGCTATAGAATACCTCTTATTTACATATCATATTAACACAGGAATAAGATAACAGGAGAGGCAGAAACAAAGACACAATAGGAAATTTTAGGCTCCTACATCACAGCCACAACTAACAACAAATAAAGCCTAAATCCTAACCAGATAAACATAAATATTACACTAAAGTCTCATATGCCTTACTTCCTTTTACCTGATTTACAGTTATAATATGGTAGAAATGAATCCAACATATAATCACTTCAAATGTGAATAATATGAATATGCCAATTAAAAGATAGGCTGCCAATATCGATTTAAAAAAACAAATCGATAATGTACAGACTCGACTGTACATTATTTATGAGAAAGATAAATGGTTAAGTTGAAGATTTGTGTTATTCAAGGAAAAATTACTTATTCATCCTTCATAATATTTACTTTTTTCTCATGAATTACTGTAATATTTTTATATCTGGCACATTCTTTAAAATACTTCACATTGTGAATAATAGAAACCCAACTCAAACTGGTTAAAGCAGTGAAGTGAACATTCCAGACCTTGGAATCCATTTATCTAAAACTTCAGGTCTAAAACCTTGGCCTCAACTCAGAGCTCAAACTGAATCATGGGAAGCTGGTTTCTCTCTCTGTCTACTTCATTTCCCCTATGTGATTTCATTCTCAAACAGATTTGAAGAGGGCTGCCAAAAGTGCCTAGGTTCAGGCTCAACCAGAAATAGTGAGATTATTTCCCCCAACTAAACTCATTTTGTTTCATTGCTCCATATGACTTACGTGGCCATCCTTAAACCCAACATAGTAGCCTAAACAGTGTAATATGCTGTGTGGGTTTGGTCTATGTGGAATAACTGCCACTGGAAACACTTGAGATAAGTGAGAGGAATGTGTGATCTTCTGAAGGAAAATATGGGTACAGTTACTAGGACAAAGGTCAAGGAAGCTGGACTGCTTCATGTAGTTGAAATACAACATCAGGAATATTTTTCTACATTGTATTCAATTTATTCATTGTTACTTTCCACACAGATTATAATATGTTACTAGGAAATTGAACTTCTTTACACCAAATCATTGAACTGAAAGAATATGAATTACAATGAATTGAAGAGGCGGATATTAAAGACTCCTCCTAACTGGGTATTTTGTAGGTAATAGCATTAGGAAAGATTAAGTGAATAAACTGGCTTTTCATTTATCCTCCAATTCAAAATAAGCTGTAGTTTAAACAGGTAGCAAATATAAAAACAAGTAATAATAATCTAAAGTATGACAGTGTTTTTTTCCTAGCATCTCTGATTTTAAAGCTGCCAAAGAATAGGGGATTTCTTTGTTCATCAGTTTTTGGGCTTTTTGCCATCATGCTGCCATATTTTGCTGTGGTAGTTCTATATAATAGTAATAAATCTTTCACAAGGAAAATATGTAGAACGACAATTATAAGCACTTCAGGAACATCCCTTGACATTTTTAGAATGAGATTCACGTTAGGTTCACCCTCTTCTCCATTTAGGCATGACCTTTTACATCAAGAGATTATATCAGATAGATACTGCATGTCAGCAATGGCTAATTAAATCATCTTAATGAAAGCAAGATAGGAGGGAAGAGAAAAATAGGAAAAAATTAACATATATTAGCCTCCAATAAACACATATTGCATTTTTCCAATCTAATCAATTCAAAAGATGTAAAATATTTCTTGCTTCTGAAATGAAGCATAATCATATTTTACTTATTGAACAACAGGTTGCCTGATATGGGAAGATGGTTGTTACAAACACCAAAGTAACATTTGATTCTTGTCAAATGTATGAACAAAATAATTGCCTTCTCTAAAGACTGAATTTCTCTAGCATTTATGCATCTCAGAAAATTTAGGACTTCATTCTTAAACTGGTATGTCACCAAAGTTTAAAAACTAACTAGATATATAAGATGGAAACATTATTGATGCGACTTAATTGTCTGGAGCAATATCCAAGGTTCATCGCCTTATGCCGAAAAGATTAATGACACAGACACATACACATAGAGTAGGCTAAGAAGCAGAAAGTTTAATAGACAAAAACAATATATAATGAGAGAGAGAGAGAGCTTTCTTGTACAGAGAAAGCGGGGCGCCCAAGCGGGTTTTCGGATTTGGAGTGGAATGCCATTGATTTTGTAGAGAGGCTTGAGGAGGCAGTGTTTGATTTACATAGAGCCCAGGAGCTTGGTTTGACCAGATGTGCCACTTACATAGCCAGAGAAGAAACTGGCCGTCCCACCCCAATATTTTATTATGTAAATGTGACCAATACGTGTATGGCACCATAACACCCCCACACTGGCTACAAAGAAAAGGAAGGGGGAAATTCCACGTTGAAATGTACCTGGCTTCCAGGTACAGCTTGCAGCATTTAACATATGCAAGCTTCCAGCTTGCTTTTCTACACTTGCTTGCAGTTCGATTTTTCAGGCTGTTCTTTGCTGGAAAATAAATGGTTTGGGGCTGCTTTTTATTAAAGGAAAATTCCATCAAGAACCCTTACCCCCTCACTAACTGCCTAAAATAATTCCCTTTTAACTCCTATGTTATTATGGGAAGAGAATTATTAACAAAGTCAGAAATTAATGTCAATTACACTTTCATTGTCATTCATAATTGTTGGCTTAATATGGGGTATCCCACTTTATAAAGGACCATCGCCTAATATTTAAAAAGCATAAAAAGGCAGTTTCATATTTCTTATGAAATTTTCAGTTATGGTTAATTTTATTTCATGTCAGTTTTAAAGAATATAACTAAGCTAACAATATTCTATAATAGAATTATAGAGTAGTGCCAACGCTACTTTATAAATTTGATTTTGTTTTGTTTCCAAGCAAGTTCTATCTTTAACTAAAATTTATGCTTTAGAAAGTTACATTCTAATAATGCAAAATTACTCAATCCATGAGTATGCATCTGAATTTTAATCCTTGTTCTAGAAAGACCCCAAACTAGGTTGTGACTACTGATTAAAATTTATAGCTCTCAGTGATTGTTGTATGGCTGGTCACAGTATAAAATAATTATTGGTTCCAGAGGCCACTGCACGGCTCCTGCATTTGCTCCCCTCGTAGTTTTTCTCTCTTCCTCAACCAGCCTGACCTTTGGCCTTTCATATATATAACAAAACTATGTAACAAAACATAATAGGATAATCAATAACTGTCTAGTTTTTGTATTAGACTACTAGTTATAGGCAGAAGAGATGAGATCATTCTACAGAAACATAGCTTCAGGGAATCTGATCCTATTGAAAAATGAGCAAAGAGTACTCAGGGAAGAGTGGGCATAAAGATAATCCAATATATTACAGAATTTTACTAAAATCTTCCTAGAATAAGGTATAAAGGTCATGAAATAAGCTATAGCAGAACAAAACTTCAACTCATGGCCACATTTGATAAATTCAGCAAGCAATAAAGATATTCTTTTCTCCCCATCTTTTTTTATGTAGAAGAATTGAAAATACATGGATAGATAAATATGGAGACATAGAAGCAGATTAGTAGGTTTGGATATATGCACAGCCCACCTCTTAGAGAGTCATTTTGATGTTATTAACTAAAATTATAACTGTTCTATATAAGAAAGTGGTGAAGGTTTATTCATATTGAATAATGCATTCAAATGCATTTTGGAATTTAACATCTGTGTGTTGAGCACCTATCATAGGAACTATTCAGCAAAATTGACAAATAGATGGTTCAACAATTGAAAAAAAAGACATTCTTGTCCTCCTGGAACAGCAGGATCTGAAGACCATCTAACAATTCTGAAGCTATTCAGAATATACTTAGGGTTTTCAAATAATGTGCCATAAGAACATTAATAAAGAACAGGTTAACTTCAACTAAGGTAATATATACGATCTCTCATTAGGTAGTGATATTAATATAATTTTGGGAAAAACAATGACCAGCACTCCATAAATTATATTTAGTAGAATATCAATATCTCAAGTTATAAATACATATTCTAAGATATCGGTGTTTTATAGTTAAGCCTTTTAAAATTAAATAAGAAGTGATTTTTGCTCACCTATGTATTCAAAGAAAATCTTCAAACATAAGGTTATAGCAACAAATTAAATTTTAAAATTTCAGCATTTGACAAATTTATCTCTGTTTACAGAATTTTTTTTCAAATTGTCTATTAAAATCCCAGTGGATCAATGTTTTATTACATACAGTTTAAAGTATTATGAGTTTTAAAAATGTAGGTATGTTTTTACTGCTAACTCTGCCCACCAGCTTGTTAAAAATGCTGCGGCAAATAGCTGTCAAATGTTTTCAAGGGAAAGGCCTCGTCGAGAAACATGGCTCTACCATTGAATTCTTGCATAATCTTTTTATTTCTTCCCAACTTGTATTTTGAGTTCAAGGTGTGCATATATAGGTTTGTTATCTGGGTAAATTGTGTGTTGTGGGGGTTTAGTGTACAGATAATTTTGTCACCCAGGCAATCAGCATAATACCTGATAGGTAGTTTTTCAATCCTCACTGTCCTCTCACCATCTACCCTCAAGTTGGCCACAGTGTCTATTGTTCCCTTGTGTAATTTTAGACAAATCAAATTTTTATAGACAATTAATTTACCTATTAATGGAAGTTTAGGAATATTCAAATAAAAATTGTATCTAGCTCATAACAAACAATTGCTCCTCTACCATTTTTATATTAAAACACTAAAGAAAACAAAACTGATAGAAATGCAAAATTGCAATTAGTCATCTTATTTTTATGTAAAACAAACTTTCTTCTTTATAAATTAGGGCATTCCACTAAATGGTTTCTAGCATCTTTTTATAGCCATGATACTAAAAGAAACAAAACAAAACAAAACAAAAACCTGTTGATTATAAAAATCTTTAATGCTTGGGGAAAGAGAAATGTCCATTAGTCTAATGTGTAATCAAGCTGTAAATTATGTTTCTTACATCCTTTAAGACTTTTTTGAAGTATATTATTTTCCACTAAAAAAAAACAAAACCCTAAATTTCTTTTAACTAAAGACATTAGTGAATGTAAAAAGCACCATTACTTATGGACCATGAGTAAAGAAAAAACATCTCCAGTTAAATGAAATAATACAATTGACTGAAAGATGCATCCATATTTCAAAGATGTTAAAACGGGGGGCGGGGCGGGGGATGATGTGCTACTTAGAACAATGGATAAATATGTATGCATATAACTGGAGGAAGAAAACCTGAAACAATTTTCTTTGAACTTTGTAACACCTCTTATAACACATTTTTTGCAAAGCCACTTTCTCAAGGAGCCATTATAATATCCTTACTGTTCGAAAGACTTAAAAACAAATTTTTTAAATAAGGTCAACTACTCCTTGGTATCAACCATAAAACATTTATGTTCAGCGAAAACTAAATCCCATCATTTAGAAAATGAAAAAGTGGTATAATTCTCTTCAAAATACAATATCTAATGTCTGAAGATTCTGATGATGAGTGAGTCCTGTTGTGCTAGGTAAAACTACAAATAAAATTCTACAAAATTGTAACAGTTACAATAACAAAGTCAAATAATTGACTTTATAGGTAGCCCTCAGACAACTGAAAATTCACTCAAGTGGAGCAAAGAAAATGATAACTACTGTGATGTCAAAATACTTCTCTTTTCAAAGTAAATTCCAAATTAATTTAAATTGTTGTTAGATTCCAGACCTGGGCTGGGGTGCGGTGGCTCACGCCTATAACCCCAGCACTTTGGGAGGCCGAGGCGGGTGGATCACGAGGTCAAGAGATCGAGACCATCCTGGTCAACATGGTGAAATCCTGTCTCTACTAAAAATACAAAAATTAGCTGGGCATTGTGGTGCACACCTGTAGTCCCAGCTACTTCGGAGGCTGAGGCAGGAGAATTGCTTGAACCCAGGAGGTGGAGGTTGTGGTGAGCCGAGATGGTGCCATTGCACTCCAGCCTGGGTAACAAGAGCGAAACTCCACCTCAAAAAAAAAAAAAAAAAATGCAGACCTGTTGCAATTAACCCTACCAGCAAAGGCATATAATCGGATATCTGTGTGTGTTTGTGTATAAAATGTGTGTGTAGTGAATGAATGAATAACTACTTCTAGCTTCTCCTTAAAAACGTGGTTTGAAATTTTAATCCTAATTACCTCCAAATAGAAAATAACCATAGCTATATTTCATTCTAGTGGCAGAGATGACTAACTATTCACCAAAACTTGTACTTCTTCTGCCGTAGATCAGTGCCTTGATCTGTCTGAGTTGCTAGTACAAAGCACCATAAACTGAGTAGTTTATAAACAACAGAAAATTATTTCTCAAGTTACGAAGGCTGGAAGATCAAGGTAAGGCACCTGTGGATTCACTGTCTGGTGAGAGCCAGTTTCCTGGTTCACAGATGGTGACTTCTCACTGTGTTGTCACAGGATGGAAGGGCCAAGGCAGCTCTTGGGTGCCTGTTTTATAAGGGCACTAATCCTATTCAAAAGGGCTCTACCCTCATGACCTAACCACCTCCCAAGGGTCATGCCAATAGCATCAACTGGGTATTCAATTTCAATACATGAATTTTGTGGGAAGCAAATATCGGGTATTACTGAGTACTCGCTGGGAAGCAGCTGCCCTTCCTAAGGGTACATTTTCAAACCCTCACCAAAGCCATGTGAAAGAAAGTTAGTAAATATATTGTTTGTAGGCTGAGTGAATTAAGAAGCAGGCATGGCTTCCCACTGTATGTTCCTCCCTTTACTTTTCATATCCAGAGGACCCTGAGGCCCTAGGGGGTGGACAGATCATAAGATGGAAACGGACACTGACCAGGAATACCTATATTGTGCTATTACATGTGCGAGAAATGTGCTAAATCACTGAAATGTTGGGTTTTATTACTTATGGGAGCTAGTGTTCCTTAGACAATACTATTCCTATTGCAAAGAGATAACAATAAAAATAAGACTATACTACTCACTCTCTCTGATGATTACATTTTGCTTTATATATTTGCAGAATTTCAGCACAATGCTTTTTCATTTAATCGTTAATATGTAAATGCCAATTCAGTAATCTATTTTTAAAATAATTTGTTGGACACATGTCACATATGCTTCTCTTGATATAAATTTGTTTTATTTAATCGTAACAGTGTTTTATAACTATTGTTTGCTTGTCTATGTGTTCTACAGTTAATGCATTCAAGAGATTTTACAACATAAGCTGAAAGAACAGTCCCATATTTCTATATCTATGCTTTGTATATTGCCTACGAACAAAACCTTAAAAAATTGATTTTTTAATTTTTGAAGCACATTTTAACTTTGGATTTCTCTCTTTCCTAATTATAAATATTCAATTTGTGTGACACAGAGTTAGAAATGTATTACTAATCTATATTATATTTTTCTCTAAATACCCCAGGAAAATATTAAGTCTTGCATAAGCTGTGTAAAATTTTCTGTTGATTTGTAGAGATTTACTTATTATATGTTTACCATTATTACCTGTTTTGGTCATTTTTGAATTGGATATCTATTTTATGAAACAACCATTACTTAATTAATTGTGTATAAACCAGTAACTCAGACAGCTCTGTACTTACACATGTAATTTATTTTAAATAAAGAGTACTACTAGATTCTCAGTAAGGTTTACATTTTTATTTTTATTACAGTATTTTTTATTGTATAATATAGTACCCAACATTAAATCTAACTTTTAAATATTCTGTAAAATATTGTAAATTATTCATCATCAAATCAGTCTTTTTAAATTTATTTATTTTTACTTTATTTGAGACAAGGTCTCATTCCAGCACCAGGCTGGAGCACAATGGCATGATCATGGCTCATTACAGCCTCAACCTCCTAGGGTCAAGCAGTCCTCCCACCTCAGCCTCCTGAGTAGCTGAGACTATAGGCCACATCTGGCTAACTTTTTTTTTTTTTTTTTTTTTTATAGACATGGAGATTCACTATTTTGTCTAGGCTGGTCTCAAACTCCTGGGCTTAAGCAACTCTCTCACCTCAGCCTCCCACAGTGCTGGGATTATAGGCATGTGCCACCACACCTGGCCTGTTTTTATTTTAGATGACTGTTTTAAATTCTTTAAGTAAGTGTTCATGGTCTTAGTAAAGTTTTTTGTATCTCTAGCACTGCTATTTTCTCTAAAATTAGTATGAAAACTTGATGCATATAATTTAGTCACTTGAATAAAATGACCTGTTTAATATTTTATCAAAAAAGAATATAAATGTGCATGTTATAAATGTTTTACATACCCCCTAAATAATATTTTAATAGAATAAAAGTGACACACTTTTAACATCCACTCCTTGTATTACTGTTTAAACATATTCATATTTTCTTTATTTTACGTCTGTGCTATCCATTCCCTAAAGGCATTCAGGAATGAGATTCTGTGGTAACAAAATCATTTCTGCTAAAGAAGAATAGCAATCAAAATTTTTCATTCTAGTTTCAAAAATTATCTGTCAAATAAAATTGCAGTACTATATAAATCTAGCTATTACCAAATTTTGAATGACAATACATCAATAATATGAAACACCAGTGTTTTGTTTTGTATTGGATCACTTTACTTTTGCATCACAGTACATGCTAAATTCACCTTCATCTCCAGTATCTTTTTCTTTCAGTAGAAGTAGAGAAACTCTGTTGCTTTTTGTATATTTTGGCCAAATTAAGTTGAATTCTCTTTGTGAACAAAATCTACAAATATGGGCCGGGCATGGTGACACACACCTGTAATTCCAGCACTTTGGGAAGTTGAGGTGGGTGGATTACTTGAGGTCAGGAATTTGAGACAAGCCTGGACAACGTGGTTAAACTCCATCTTAAATAGTCGGCTGTGGTGCATCTCTGTAATCCCACCTACTCGGGAGGCTAAAACAGGAGAATTGCTTGACCCTGGGAGGTGGAGTTTGCAGTGAGCAGAGATTGTGCCATTGCACTCTGGTCTGGATGATAAAGCAAGAGTTTGTACAAGAAAACCCCAAAAATCCACTAATGGAAAGTCTCTTTGTGAACAAAATTCACAAATATGAGTAAAATAAATCTGGGTAATAGTTTTATGATTCGTAAACATACATTGAAAAGAAAAGCAAAATTAGGGATGCTTAAAGCAGTTTGGAGACTCACTAATAGTTGTACAGCTTTCTGTATGAATTAAGTCCTGTAGTAAAGAATTGCCAAGAGAAAAATCTGGGAAGTGGTTGCTCTTATCTCTTCAGTGGAGAAATGGCTTATGGTTACCTTAAAAATTGGTACAGAGAATTTAGTATGATTATCTCTCTCAGAAAAAAAAATTAAAATATATGACTCTCTCTATTAACATCTGTAAGTTGCTCCAGAAGTAGAAGATGAAAACAAAATCTCTCCCAACAACTTAAGGGTAGTATTAATCAGCTAGGTGGTTTAGGCTTTTTTAATCGATAATTTGTATGTTTATTGTTATTTTTAAGTGTAGTGAACAAAAAGTTTGAAAGGAAAAAATCTTTTTATTTTTATTTTTATTTTTATTTTTATTTTTTTGAGGCAGAGTCTCACTCTGTCACTCAGGCTGGAGTGTAATGCTGGGATCTTGGCTCACTGCAACCTCTGCCTCCCAGGTTCAAGTGATTCTCCTGTCTCAGCCGCCTGAGTAGCTGGGATTACAGATGAATGCCACCATGCCCAGCTAATTTTTGTGTCTTTAGTAAAGATGGGGTTTCACCATGTTGGCGAGGCTCATCTCGAACTCCTGACCTCGTGATCTGCCCGCCTCAACCTCCCAAAGTGCTGGGATTACAGAATGCCTCATGTTCTGGTGCAGGGTGACCTAGGCTCTGTTATCATAAACATTGTGCTCAAGGACGTAAAACCCCTTCATAGCACTATGACATAGCCAGACTTGTAGGCTTCTTGTAAGGCCCGTGTTCCACCAGCTGCACATAGATAATAAGCTAAAGACCACCACATGTTCTTGTTTTGTGAAACTCTCAAACTGCCACTGCTATCAATCCTTAGGATGACACACCAATTCCAGCTCACTGACTCACTCCACCATCACTTCACCCTCTCCCCACCATCACTCCACCTCTACCCTATAGATCGAAGTGATTGTAAGCAACAAATAGTGTGGATGATCAGAGCTTGGGGCCTTCACTGTCTCCTCCAAAGTAATGAGTGACAGGCCCCTGGTCCCACTATCTCTCTTAATCTTTCTTTTCCTCATCCCTTTGTCGCCACCAAACACGGGGTACCTATGGGTGATGTAGGGCTGGTTCCCTACATTCTGGCACCCAATGTATGAGGCTCATGATTTCCTACTGGTGTGAACCACTGTGCCTGCCTGAAAGGAAATTTATTTACTGAGCACAGACGTAACAGCAAGTAACGGCAATTAAATATCAGTTGCACTCAGGGTCTGCACCAACCTTGGTTCTTAATGTCAACAGCCAAATTCTAATGATTCCATTTTTGAGTCCAGAGGTACAATAGCCTGGAGGAATGTGGAGTGGTTGAAAGGGGTAGGGTTAGGATGAGCAAGCCTGGACTCCAAATTGGATTTCCCATAAGACTTTAATAAAACCAACAGAATAGAACAATAACAAAATTAAAAAGTTATTAAGAAGATGTTTCCATTATTCATAGTTTTTAGCAAACTCAGATATCTTCTTCTGCTTTAGTTGCAACAGACTTAATTCCCTAGAAGGCTTCAACAAATCATTCTAAAAAACCAAATAGTAATTCTAAATAGTAAGAAGAAAAAGCTGTACTTTGTGAATTGAACAAAAGTAACACAATATGATAACTCTCTGTTTTACAATGGCTGAACCATAATGTATTCATATGGGTAAAGTTGTCTAACCCTGAATTAAGAGTGAAATATAAATTGATAAAGATATTCAAGCAAAAATTCATGAAATATGCTAGCACCAAGGTGAACAAACTAATATTAGTATTATTAGTTTGCAAAATTTTATACCATCAGTGGCACCAAAACAACAGTATTTTATGGCTTAGTCAATTTACAACCACTAAGCCTACTACTTTAAAAGCTTCTTTGAGGTCGGGCACAGTGGCTACACCTATAATCCCAGCACTTTGGAAGGCTAAAGTGGAAGGATCATTTGAGGTCAGGACTTTGAGACCAGACTGGCCAACATGGTGAAAACCCGTCTTTACTAAAATACAAGAAAATTAACCAGGCGTGGTGGCGCACGCCTGTAGTCCCAGCTACTCGGGAGGCTGAGGCAGAAGAATCGCTTGAACCTGGGAGGCAGAGATTGCAGTGAGCTGAGATCACGTGACTGCACTACAGCATGGGTGACAGAGTGTGACTCTGTTTCAAAAATAATAAGTAAATAAAAATAAAAGCTTCTATGAGAAAAATCATACTTTGATTAGTATTTAATTTAAATGTGAAGACATATGAGAGAGACTTCAAAAATTATAAATATCAAAATAAATGTATTTATTATTATATACATTATTAAAATTGCCTACAAATAAACTTATTCAAATTCAGAGTATGGCATTTTTTAAAATGACAGCAGAGAGTAATTCTGCAAAGCCTTAATAATGATAATTTTTTTTCATACATTTGAAGAGAAGTATGCTCTCAGTCCCAGGATATGGTATGGATAGGAAGGGTCTGGGTAAAGGCAGTGCAGGATTCAGAATATGCTCAGTTGGTTATAGGCTGCTCTTGGCTTGTGGGAAACAAAGCTAAGACAATATTTATTACATTTTAATAAAATAGCAAATGCAAACTAAGATTTGTAGATATATTTGCATAACAATTTTTAATCTATTAACTACCGCGTTGTAATAATCCTTTAAGAAATCCATATAAAAGTAAGTCCAATTGTATTTACACTGTAAGCAACAAATTATGACTTTTTCTTTTGCGTTATAACTGTGAATCAAACTAAGCATCAGTGATGAGCAATATATCCAAAAATTTCATGAATCATGTCACCCACAATTGAGAGTTATTTGGGAAAATACATTATTCTTTTGTGAAGAGCAGTGTATTATATTTTTTCAAAGAATTCTCACAGTTCTCTGTGTATAGACCATAAAATATTTTATGGCTCTAAAGAAAACTCAGGATGGTTAAACTCCTAGGATTAGAAGGTGAAAACACTTTTGAAGACATTGGCTTTTGAAGTATTCAAACCGGATCACACTGGAAGCATTATTTAATGCACTTTTAAAATAGGTATACATATTTTATTTTAAAAATACACTACTGTTCCCCTCTGTGAAACAAACTAATAAGGCTTTTAAAAATCAAAAATAATAAACATTTTTGTTATTTTTTTCATTAATCGTGTTACCTATTTTCTTTTTCTTTTAAAAGTTAGATCTATTTTTTTTTCATATCTTTCAGCACTATACCCAAGGACATATTTGTTTATCTTCCTCTTTCAACTTTAACAATAGCCCCCACATACTTTGTAACCATAGCTATGAAAGAAAACTATTGTTTCTCAAAATCTTGGGCAACTGAATATGGCACTTTCAGATATGACATTTTCCAGATATGATAGAACCATCTTCCTGCCTTTGGCCTTTTTCTTAGGAAGTTGTTTGATTTGCTATCCTGGTAGTTTTCATGAAGGCTTCATCATAAGCATGTTATGTAAGGTTCTGTTTTTTTATAATTTATTCTTTTGCTGCTTTCTGCTCTCACACAATTTTTGCAGAACAGGGGAGAGAGAGAGAGCGCGCTAAGGGGGAAGTGCCACAAGTTTCAGACAACCAGATCTGCTGAGAACTCACTCACTATCATGAGAATAGCAAGGGTGAAGTTCACCCTTATGATTCAATTACCTTCCACCAGCCCCCTTCCCCATAGGATTACAATTCTACATGAAATTTGGGTGGGGACAAGAGCAAAACCATATGAGATCTGATTTTTTAAAAAACGTTCTTAATAACATCTTCTTAACTAATGTTAATTAAATAAATTATTTCTTGTAACCTGAACATATTCAAAAAGGAATTGAAGCAGTTTAATATGAACACTGTAAGATTAAAATATTGATTGGAGAAATTATACATCAATAAGAAGGAAGAATATTTTGAGAGCGTTTCAGAGGAAGCAAAATGTGGTAAAGCAAAAAGATGAGAGAAAACTGTCAATGGATAACAGCATTAAATACTAAAAATTATGAGAAATCCAAACATCTTTATTTAGTGGCAGAGAAAAATAACAGAAAATTAACAGTTTTGATACTTTTATACGTGTACAATGGAATTGAGCTACTAAGTAAACTGATGGTATAGGTATATGTATAAAACACCTTCATTAATACAATCACATTCAAGCTTTCTAATAGTTCTGTATAGTAGGAAACATATTTACTACTTTGCAGAAAAGAAAATTTATTAAAGTTTTAAAAGTCCTCGGTGTATTTGACTTAGCCATGACATAGAACTACTTTTGTTCCTAATTCTCCAACAAAAGGCACAAGGACTCCTTGGAGAAGTAGCTGATCCTAGGATTGTGGCAGGAAATACACAAAATGTACCTGGAATATCTTGTATTATCAAACAGTAATAAACTGCTTAAAAAAGAAAAAGAAAACACACACTATAATGTCTCTGTGTCCAAGGGAAGCAGGAATTAACTGGAAGAGCTCCCAATGGCCAAAACTGGAATAACCGGAGCAAGAAAATAAACAAATGATATTAGATTATAACCCAAAATAAAATATTCTGGAGTTCATACTGGCATAAATAAATTGTTGGATGAACACATAAATCAGAGAGAAGAAACAAATATCCATGCAGACGAATTATAAATAGTTTATGAGAAAACTCTGTATTCAAGGAGAGGGAGCACATAATCCTTACTCCTTAAAGTATCCCCATTCATACCCCTCCTTATGCCCCAAATATATTAGTTTGCTTTAGATACTAATCTACGACACATATAATCCTGACTCACCATTCCTAAAACCTGACATAACAATAACAGCATAAAGCTAGTAGTTTTATGGCCTCTTTAGTCTTATAAAACACCTTCATTAATATCATCACATTCAAACTTTCCAATAATTCTGTACAGTAGGAAACATATTTACTACTTTGCACAAAAGTGATTAAAGTTTTAAAAGTCCTCAGTGTATTTGCCTTAGTCATGACACAGAACTAGCTATTCTGACTCTATATTTAGTACCTTTTCTACCATGTCTGTCAAATCCACACCTTGATAAAATCCATCATCCATATGTTTAGGCCACAGCATCTATAAACATCAACATATGAAGTTTCAGAGACACATATTCCTAAGAGCAAATGAACTTTTAAATACACATTCCTCTATATAACTAAGCTCAAAGTGAGTTACAATCACATAAACATACTGAACACATATAACTTTTCCTAAACACACATGGAGATATACAGATGAGTATAAATGACATATACGTGTGTGTACATATGCTCACATTTACACAGATATATGTTTGTATATCTAGATCTTGACATAGATGGTCCTTTTAACTGAAAGACATATATTTTTAGGTCTTTTATCTGCCTTTAAAATGTTTCACATTTATGCTTCACATTGAAAGACTTTCATGTAGTATTTTGTTTTTATTCATTTATTTATTTATTTTTAATTATTATACTTTAAGTTCTGGGATACATGCGCAGAACATGCAGGTTCATTACATAGGTATGCACGCGCTATAGCGGTTTGCTGCTCCCATCAACAAGTCATCTACATTTATTTATTTTTATGAAGGAGTCTTGCTCTTGTCACACAGGCTGGAGTGCAATGGCTTGATTTCAGCTCACTGCAACCTGTGCCTCCTGAGTTCAAGTGATTCTCCTGGCTTAGCCCCCCAAGTAGCTGGGATTACAGGTGTCCACCACCACGCCCTACTAATTTTTGTATTTTTAGTAGAGATGGGGTTTCACCATGTTGGCCAAGCTGGTCTCAAACTCCTGACCTCAGGTGATCCAGCTGCCTCAGCCTCCCAAATTGCTAGGATTGCAGGCATAAGCAACCACACCCAGTCTTATTTTATTTTTATCAAAAAATGTTACGCCCCTCCATTTCAAGGATGACAGAACAGCTTCTTTATAGAAACTATTTGCCTATAGACATTTATTCATTCAAATCTTTAGCCCAGCATTCTCTACATGTATAGGAAAATCAAATAATAAATAATTATAAAACAGTATGCATAGAATATGTTAGTAGTCAAAATAACAAACATAAGAATTAGTAGTTCTTAAATGCCTTGTAGCCTATAAATATTTAGCCTACTGCAACCAAATTTCCACTGGAATGATTCTAGACCTCAAAAGTACAATTTTATTGGAAATTATTTTAGCTTGGACTGAGTTTAGCAACCTTCTCATATCCTCAGCTAGTAAAACAAACAAAGCAGATTTGTTTTTTCTTGTTTAGTATTTAAATCAACCAAAAAAAAAGAAAAAGAAAAAGCAACTAATTTCATGTGTTTCAATTACAGACACTTAACAAATTGTCCATGACAACTGTTTGTAAGCAAAATAATTGACAGCAAAAATGTAGTATTCCTATTCAACATTAACTATGTATATATTAATAACAATGTAAAATTCATTTTGCTAAAAGTTATTCAAATACATCTTCAGATTGTATTGTATGTTTACTCAGGAAGTTCAGATCACAGCACTTTCATTCACTTTTTTTTTATTGCATTTTAGGTTTTAGGGTACATGTGAAGGACATGCAAGATTGTTGAATAGGTACACACATGGCAGTGTGATATGCTGCCTTCCTCCCAATCACCTATATCTGGCATTTCTCCCCATGCTATCTCACCCCAACTCCCCACCCCCTGCTGTCCCTCCCCTATTTCCCCCCGACAGACCCCAGTGTGTGATGCTCCCCTCCCTGTGTCCATGTGTTCTCATTGTTCAACACCCACCTGTGAGTGAGAACATGCGGTGTTTGATTTTCTGTTCTTCTGTCAGTTTGCTGAGAATGATGGTTTCCAGGTTCATCATGTCCCTACAAAGGACACAAACTCATTGTTTTTTATGGCTGCATAGTATTCCATGGTGTATATGTGCCACATTTTCCCTATCCATTCTATCATTGATGTGCATTGGAGTTGGTTCCAGGTCTTTGCTATTGTAAACAGTGCTGCAGTGAACATTCGTGTGCATGTGTCCTTATAGTAGAATGATTTATAATTCTTTGGATATATACCCAGTAATGGAATTGCTGGGTCAAATGGAATTTCTATTTCTAGGTCCTTGAGGAATCGTCACACTGTCTTCCACAATGGTTGAACTAATTTACACTCCCACCAACAGTGTAAGGGTGTTCCTATTTCTCTGTATCCTCTCTGGCATCTGTCATCTCCAGATTTTTTAATGATCGCCATTTTCGTTTACTTTATTACTGAGACAGTGAACCCACTCATAGAGAACCTTGGCATCAGGGCATTGATGGCTTCACGACTGCAATATCCTTATTGTCTTCAAGATTTTTCTCTTACTTATTCTTCACGATTGTTCATAGAGGTAAAAAAATCAACAAGTTTAAAAAATCGAAAGTGTAGCAGCCTCTGTTGAAAAGATTCTGCTGAGAACATGAAAAGCTGGCATCCTTCTACTGATTGTTTGAACTTTGCAGGACAGGTTTTCAGGGTCCAGTTTTTTCTTTCTCCCAAGTCCTTCAGTCTGCGTCAGTGCTTTGAAAAGCTTCAGGTTCAGAGCAATTGTTCTTTAAGTCACCTTTTTCCAATTTGAGTGACGTAGGGTAGGATGCCCTTTCTGAAAAAGAGAAATATTGGTTATAATTCACTTTGCTCTTGCCTCATCATTTAAAAAAGAAGCAATAACTGGGTTATAGTAAGCTGACTGGTAAGAAATACAAAAAAGTAACAACGAGGCCAAAATCAAGTGTAAAAAGACAGATTCAAAGATAAACACCTTTATTTTATCCACATCTTCTACATTCTTTTCCATCCAAATCATTATAGTATTAGAATATCACTCAATGCAATGTGCTGGTTGGATCTTTGACATGTTCAAAAGAATTACTAACACATAACGATAATTTGAAGCAGAATAAAGCAAACTGAAATAATCTAGTTTTATTTTCCATTTATCCTAGGTTCAACATGCACACAACATGAATGAAAAATCAAATGTTAAATGCAAAATGCATGCATTTAAATTTTTTTAATAAGGAGCTTAATGCTTGGCTTTACAATCAGCCTCTATTTCTTGGAAATCTGGCAACGCACGTTGCAAAATTCAATCCTGAAATTTGTGCCTTAGTTGTGTCCCAGTTTTGCCCTTCCTCAGTTGTACCTTATTATTTTATTGTTGTGAAATTAAGAGTCATCAGAAAAACAGAAACATTCTTAATTAACACATTCAATGTATTTCAGATGTGCATGTTACAGTATGTTTAACAATGAAAGGATAATGAAGATGGGGTATTTGACCTATGTTGAAGAGAGAAAACAAATGCCCCTCTCTGAGTTGAAAGCACTGGCAAAGGAAGAGTCCCAGAGATCAGGTACTGGGTTAGAATTGTGGCTGAGAAGGGAAGGGAAGTGTCCCCCAGGCTTGGGTCCTTAAAAAAGTACCCTTTATGGCATTGATGGTGATGGTGAAGGAAAAACTAAATCTCATGGAGGAAGGCCCTAAAGCACCTTCTTCTACACCTCTGCATGTCATCTACGTGGAAAGAGGGATGAGGAGGGGCAGAAAGGTAAGGCTCATACTGTATGTGAAGATATACGATCTTTCTAACAGAACCCTAGAATTAGCAACTCTCTCCTTAAAGGAAACATGTATCCTCATAATAGAACCTCAATGGCTGGCTAACTGCAGCCCTCAATAATAAGGAAGCCCTCATTTCTCTCAGCCTTCACAGAAATGTCTGTCAGAGCACTTCAGGAGCTTTCTGAATAATCTTCTGGATTAAAACAAGCCAAAGTTATTGTTCGTCTATCCCATAGGTTTAGTGTACTACTTGGCAATGTTAGGTAAGGAGCCATATGTGGTCTGATGGTGGCACCAAAATGACAATGAGGTTGAACAAGAGCATGCACAAAGGAGTTAAAATAACATCTCTCTGAGATTATTTAATACACTGAACTCTCTAACACTCCTGCATACAATATTTCTGGTCATTTGGCTCTGTGCAAGACCTAAACAGAAATTATACTTTTAAAAAATATTATGTAGGTCCCAAATCAGCTCCTGCTATGATAAATGTTTCTGAAAATCCCATGTCAATCTCAGCTGGTTCTGGGTGTCAGGAGTGGCTGCATCAGGGTGATAGTCCAAGCAATATGCATGGTAGTAATGAATATTTATTGATACTTTTTTTCTTCTATAAAATGTGCTTGGCACTTTATATTCATGGTGGTTGCCACAACAATCTTGCAAAATAAACATTCTTTTTTTTAAAAGATAAGCTGCACTTTTTTGTTAATTTATATTTGCTGGTGTAGTCATGGCTCACTATAGCCTCAATCTTCTGGTCTCATGTAATCCTCCTTCCTCAGTCTCCCAATTATCTGCTGTAACAGGTGCACACCCCCATTCCTGGCAAAGTTTTCAATTTTTTCGTAGAGATGGGGTTTCACCATATTGCCTAGGCTAGTCTTGAACTTCTAGGCTCAAGCAACCCTCTTGCCTAGGCCTCCCAAATTACTGGGGCTACAAGTGTGAGACCCTGTGCCCAGCCTAATTATTCATTATATATGCCCCTAACTTTCTGTGTCTTTACTCCTCTATTGCCCACTTATGACTACATAAAATGTTTCCTTAAAGAGTTAAATTAAAAAACAAGACATAGTTTTGGCATATATATTAAATAGGAAAAAAAGCACATATGTGCTTAGCAAATACATATACATTAAACATTGAGGTAACTATATATAACTGTGGGTAATTTTTTTTCCTTCACAGCAATAGAAAAGGCTGTGCATATATGTCTGCAACTTGCTTTTACACTTACTTGGTCATGGCAATTTCTCTAAGGCAGTATGCTCACATTGAACTTATTTAAAAAAGAAAAAGTTTACATAATATTTATGGTAGCGATGTACCACAATTTATTTGACCATTCCTTTACAGAGATACAATTTTGAGATTTCAAATAATGTAATATGCATATGTATCCTTGCATTTATCAAGGGATATAATCCTAAGTATTGACAAACTGCAAAAGAAAAAAAATGTTGTAACAATCCAGATTTTCATTAACAGTACAGAAGGAGAGCTCATTTCTCCATGCTCTTGGCAACACTGACCCTTAACTTTTAAAG
The DNA here is from genome assembly GCF_009761245.1 of Sapajus apella. Lineage (NCBI taxonomy): Eukaryota > Metazoa > Chordata > Mammalia > Primates > Cebidae > Sapajus > Sapajus apella. The sequence continues at coordinate 841,926 of NW_022436968.1, read as the reverse complement.
TTATTTTCATACAAAATAAGTTTAGCCATTTGGCTGTAATTTGCGTATATTTTATATTTAGAGATGTGGAATATTTTTCATGTGTCTTGGTCATTTGTAATGTTGCAATTTTGTAAACTCAAGTAAACTGTATCTCTTTCCTCTTTTGCTACTTTACTCATTATGTATTATTTCACTTTATGTTTTCTGTTAATTATATATCTCTGTTATTTTCTATTTTTGCAGTCTTTTGATATATTAAGATTTCTTTGTTGCTTATTTTTATTTATTTCAAATTACCAGTATCCCCTGACATCTAATGGAAGAGAGGAAATAGCAGGAGTAATACCTTTAAAATATTAGCAACCCATTACATTAGCTGATTCTGTGTGTGTGTTTTTTAAGGCTAGTTCATGTTTTAAAGCATACTTAATATATTTGACACATAAGACTTCTTTTTTAGCAACTGGCATAACTGTTAATTTGCTTTCAAATTGCATTTTCAACTTTCTTTGGATTTATAAAAAAGCCCATGTCAACAGAGCAGAATTTAAAAGGTGACAAACTGTGAAGAATTAAAACTTCTAATTTAACAGATGAGCAATTGCAAATAACAAAATCGCAGACAAACACAACTTTAATGAAAGGTGACACATTGGAGATTCTTTTTTTGTCTTGTTCTTTTTCATCAGGTAACAACAAATTAGTTTAGGAAACCATACTAGAATGCTGTGATTGCAATAACCAGCTCATAGCCCATGCTGTTAGCTTTGTTTTTTGTTTGTTTTCTGAAACCATACATGACACTTCTTTTGTGCTAAGTAGATATTTTTTTCACTCAGATGTATCACAGTCATTCAAGTCCAGACTAGTTCTATGTGCTGCTGCTATCTGCTGCTGCTTTATTTATGGTTCCTCCTTTGGAAAATGTTATATTTTTAGTGTTCAGAGCTAGAGACCTGCAATGGTCATATAGAGGTGGTATATGTGAAATATACAACTCCTTTCCCAGGGAGTCACAGTTTGGCTCTCTAAAACCAAGGCCTTGTTTAATTCTACCTATTTGTCTCTTCTGGTATATTCTTTCTGCCAATATAATGGGTAAGGGCATAACCTATATGAGTTTCTATTTTAATATGGCAACATGCTATGTGCTTTTCATAACTGTGAAAGAAAAAGAATTAGCTTCTTTGCTTATTTAGCAGACAAGTCATTAAAAAAACTGCTAAATATGCATCTGATTATGCTATAAAATGATCTACAAAACAGAACATCTAGCTGATTTTAGCTTAGCTATTGATGATATAAAAGCATCTACAATGTTCCTTCTTATCAAGTAAGAAGAAAGTGATTTTTTAAAAATTTATTTCCATGTGTATTACAAAGCAATAATTTAGGGCTAGCTACATCTCTCGTGAGTATCACTAGAGAGCTGTTGAACTTTAAATGTTAGCAATCTGCAATAATAAATGTTTGCTTTCAATATTAATGATTCCTCCATAGCCTATTATTTTGAAAATTTAGAAATTGTTAATACTACTTTATGTGCCAAAAGTCAGGGCACATGACCTAATATGTGTTGTAATATTTATATATGCAGACACACATATGTGCATGTGTAAGTTTATCTATAGTAATATATGTATATTATAATATACACCTATAACAACATTTAACAAATTAATGATCAAGATATCCAGCCATCAACAGTTACCATTATGTAAAGAAAACTGTATAAATATGTAAATATTAATATTTGTACTTCCTAAGGGACTACCACACCACCACTTATGAAGTAGACTTGCCCAAGGAAAAGAAATTCTTCCTGATCTTTTCAGTCTACTAGATTCAACTTCTAATATATATATATAGTAAATAATGATAATGAAACATATTGATCATTATGTTAGAACATATTAATTCTATCATCAACCAACTAAGAGACACAATCAGTTTAATTTAAACTGCAGGAAATATTGTTGATCACATGTCTTAGTTAGTTTAACAAATACATTGCAAAAGAAAAAAAGAGATAAGGTGAGAGTCTATAGATAAAGAAATACTCAATATACAAACCAATCAAACATATGAGCTTTACTTGAATACTTAGGCAAACAACCAAAAAAGGATGACATTTATGCGACAATTGGAAATGTGATAATTGACTAAGTATTTAATAATAGAAATTATAATTAAAGTCATAATAGTTTATAATTATTTTTAGGAGGTAAGAGGTAAATACTAAAATAATTATTAAGGAATTAACATGAGATAGAGAAAGTTTTTTAGTAACGTGAAAGGAAGAGAAATGAGTGAAAGTACAGGTGAGAAAACACTGGCCATGAGATGATAATTTTCGAAGCTGGGTGATAAGCACTTGGAAGCTCCATTTTCGTGTGTGTTTGAAATCATTCGTAATAGAAGTTTAAGAATGAAATAAAATTATACAACTGAAATGGTAAAATTAATTTCAATTAGGACTTTATTATAATACAAAATAAATCTTGACTATCAAGACATTATATCATTCACCAAAATAAAGGAATACAATGTGTTAAGTGTTTTAAAAAATTAAATTGATAATTTAATCTTCTCAAAGGCAAAAATTAAATACTACATACCTGTGTAGGCCACACAATTCTTGGCATATAACAGTTATTCAAAAACTCACTTTCATTATCTGATTTTTGTTTTGCCATATCAGAATAAGAGCGACTTAAACAATACATGCAAGAAACATAATTTGTGACAAATCTGAGATGTGTTTTCCATTTAAAATTTGTTAATATAGGTATACTGATAAACATGGATATGCATATAGAAAGTTATGTTTATGTAATAATAAGTTTTAAATATTTTTCAGTTAGTTTTTAAGAAAAATAAGTTAATGTCACTTTTGTAATTGATATACTATTACATTGAAAAAGTTAATTAAGAAAATAACAGCAAACTGACACATGAACAGAAAATCAAACACCCCATGTTCTCACTCATAAGTGGGTGTTGAATGATGAGAACACACAGACACAAGGAGGGGAACATCACACACTGGGGCCTGGGGGATGGAGGACAGGGGAGGAAAGTCAGGAGATGGGGGTATTGGGGAGGGATAGCATTAGGAGAAATACCTAATGTAGATGATGGGACAATGGATGCAGCAAACCACCACCGTGGCATGTGTACACCTATGTAACAAACCAAACACCGCATGTTCTCACTCTTAAGTGGGTGTTGAACAATGAGAACACACGCACTCAGGAAGGGGAACATCACACACTGGGGCCTGGGGCGTGGGGGGCTAGGGGAAGAATAGCAGGTGGTGGGGGGATTAGGAAGGGATAGCATTAGGAGAAATACCTAATGTAGATGATGATATATTTATTATACCTAAAGTATAATAAATGAGTTTTTTAAAAAAGAAAATAACGAGCAAAAGGATCTTGTTACTAACTTTACCTGGGAATTCCGAGTCTAAAAGCCAAGTTTCATTTTCAACTAAGCTAGTGCTTAGTTGAAGCACTAACCAAAGTGACTTCAAATGAATGAAATATAATGGAAACATGAGTAATGAGCCTGACGCATTTGTGAAAAAGTAAGTCATGTCAGTAAACTTAATTACTTTCTCAATTGAATTACATAATTAATGGATGAAATGACTGTAGTAGATGTGATAGATTTATAGAGTTGATGTAATGACTAAGAATTATGGTTTGAAAAATGGATTGAATTGTCATACATGAGTTGGCATTTCTTATTGAAAATGGAAACACCAATTAAATCTGTTGACAAAATGGAGAAAGTCTACAAATTAGTAGTTAAACCTACTCATAAATTCCTTCTCTTATGAACCTTTAGTAAATGATGATGGTGCACTGAGCTCTGCCTTACCTCTCAAGTTCTCTAAACACAGAAACTGAGACCACGTAATCGAGGAACTGGATGTATTCCAGGGAAGGAAGAAAGATAAGCTAGCTAGGTCACCTATGTTCTTGTTTCTTCTTTCACTGAGTCCTTTTCATCATGTAATTTGGAAATTTGCATACCTACCTTTTCTGTAACTTATAAAGAAAGAAGTGATAAAAATCAATGTCATTAAATGTTGGTAGTTAAATGTGTTATGCCTCACAGAAGTTTTGGTGATATTTCTATTTTTGAAAACTAATAAAGAAATAAGAACATATAAATTAGAAAAGAAAAAATAAAACTCTCTCTACAAATTGTCTTATATACAAAATCCTAATGAATTCACACATGCATGCACACACATATACACACAGGTCAGAATTATTAAATGAGTACCACAGGTTATAGGATATAAGAACAATAAACAAAAATCAGCTGAATTTTTACACATCAACAATTTAAAAATCCAAAATTAAATTAAGAAAAATATTTCATTTACAATAGTATATAACTAATAGTTATGAACAAACAATAAAAAGGGTATGAAACATGTATACCATAAAAGACAAAGCAAACCTTAAAAAAGGGAAAGTCATCCCATGTTTACAGATAGAAAGAATATATATACTTTTTTCCTTTTTTTGAGATGGAGTCTCACTCTGTTGCCAGGCTGGAGTGCAGTGGCGCGATCTTAGCTCACTGCAACCTCTGACTCCCTGATTCAAGCGATTCTCCTGCCTCAGCCTTCCAAGTAGCCGAGATTACAGGCACGAGCCACCACATTTTTTTGTTGTTGTTGTTGCTGGTGTTTTTTTGTTTGTTTGTTTGTTTGTTGTTGTTGTTGTTTTCCCGTAGTTTTAGTGGAAACGATGTTCTCCATGTTGGCTAGTATGGTCTCAATCTCCTGACCTCGTGATCCACCCGCCTCGACCTCCCAAAGTATTGGGATTACAGCCATCAGCCGCCGCACCCAGCCAAGAATATTATTAAGATATCAATAGCACAGATCCAATGCACTCCACAAGAAAATAGAAGCTGGCATTTTTGCAGAAATTGACAAGTCTATATGAACATTTATGTGGAAATTCAAAAGACCCATATTAGCCAATTCAATTTTGAAATAGAAGAACAAATTTGACACTCACTTCCTAGTTTCAAAATGTACTACCAAGCTATAGTACCCAGAATTCTGTGGTACTGGAATAAGGATGGACATAGACCAGTGGGAGAGAACTGAGAGTCTAGAACGAAGTCTTTACATTTATTTTCAAAAAGAGCACCAAGATAATTAAATGGGAAAAGAATCATTTTTTCAACAAATTACATCTGGGCAATTGAGTATTATATGCAGGACCAAGAGATGGTTCACTACTAGTGAATGTGCTGATATTCATGATGCAACAGTATTTTTGGACCAAAAGTTTACTACAAGTCCTTGACAGGCCACTCTTTGTAGTGGCATGCTGGGATTTCTGCACTTCTCTGAACAGGGAAAGACATTTTGATATGCTCAAATCAGGCCTTCTTCCCTGAATGCACCTTCCTTCTTCACTTCCCTGATTGCACCCAATGTAGGGGCACTCCACTTTGGCTAAGACCCTACTGAATATGTAAGGATGCCAGATCAGTAGCCCACTACTAAGGTTTATTGTCTTATCTTCCCTACTGTGAGTTAACATACATTTTGTGTTTGTTCACTGTCCTGCATGTAAGAAGAGAAAGCAGTAACAGATTTAGGTTCTCATGTGTTTATTCACTCATCCATCCATCCATCCATCCATCCATTCATGTAGTCAACAAGCAGTGAATACCTTCTCAATATCTTTATACTATGGCCTCAGAAAAATAAACAGTCTAAGACCATGAAATGTAAATTCCATGAGATCATGATTTTATCTTTATTTACCATGTGCCCCCACATCTACAATAGTACTTTAGTGGGCACTCAGTGTTTGTTCAATGAGTAAAGTTGACAATATACATTGAGCACTAATACCTAAAGACTTATTCTAAGTATTTTTCTCTTTTGAAATCTCACAGTAACCTTTTAATAAATGTACCATTATAATCACCACTTTGTGTTTGAAGAAACTGCAGTGTACAGTCTAGATACCTTGACCAGCATCACACAGCTGGCAAGTCTTGGTCTAACTGGAAGGCATTCAGAGATGATGTAGTCTACTTAGACGTTCACAAAGTAGTTGGTCACATAAAATGTACCAACGAACTATGCAATCAGAGGACATAAAGCAAACAAATATAAAAATAAAATTAGGCATTACTTATTTTTCAATTGCAAAACTCCTGTACAAAAATTACAAAACCTATGTAAAACTTTTTTAAAAAAGAGTAGTCATGAAAACTCGCATAAGTCAAGAAATTTATAAACCCATTGGTACCTATGAATTTTATTCGTATGCTTTATTTAAACCTTAATTATTTGGTTAAGTAAAATTTTCTTTGTCTCTTAAAAAAGTCTCATTTTTCAGTAACAAAAATTAAGAGCTATCTTTTATCTTCTTGAAAATGTTGTTTTTCCACAATAATATGACTCATACAAGATACATTTAGCAGAAACAAGAAAAAAGCATTTTAAATATGTCAATACTTAATTCATTTAAAAAATATTTGTTGTCTTTAAGGTTTAAAATGTATTCGTTTTAATACTTAGATTCAAATGAATTATAATTTTTCTTTTAAATACCTTGTTCTAAAAATGAAATTTTAACCTGCTGAGAAATGTTAGGGACTCCCTTGACTGAAGGTTTGTTTGTATCTATAACCTTGTAAACACTGTCAGTGCCCGTTTATAACTACTGACTTGACTGACTCCATTTTGATTATCATAGATTTGTAAAATCACAAGACAGGAAGGGACACTTGAGGGGTCGTTTACATATCTACTCTCAAGTGACACCCTACTTAACTGTCCCTGACAAATGTATGTCTATCCTATTTTTAAAGTCATGCTGTGAAGAAAGTTTATATAAATTAATCATACATATAGCTCTAGAAAATAAAGAGCTCATAATACTACTACTGATTTAACCAATCAAATTTTTATTGATTCCACCAGTACTTCCATGGCCCCAGCTCGTTTTTTCCTTATAAATCAGCAGCATCTTAAGGACTCAAAATTCTCATCTACTTCTGAGGGTGTAAGAAACAATTTCTCGCCAGTACTTTTACTAACTAGAACAAGTGAGACACCACAGCAACTGCAACATTAGAAAAGGCGTACTGTAAATAAGCTAGAATCCCTAATGCCAAATGATGCCTTCAAATGGAGATCAATAAAATTCAAGGTAAGTATGGAGATAGATATATATATAGATATATATATATATATATGATGCATTCTAGTTAATGAATGCAAGTACTGATAAAGATTTTCCCTACTTTAACTTCATATGATCTTTCCCTGTGGCCTTACTTCTATTGTGCACATCATTCATTAGATTATGAAAACCATTAATGTCAAGAAGCAGAACAAAATGAATTCACTAAGGGGCTGCTATTAGCATATCAAGCAGCTATTTCTCACTAAATATTCCTGACAGCTCTCATTACATATGATGGATGAGCTTTATAAGTAGTAGTAGTTTCCAAGGAAAATAAAAATCTTTAAGCCAACTACCATGTGTGGCTGAGAAACTAGCAATGATCTTTCAAAAGTTTATGTTTTTCCTTTCTCTTTGTAAAGAGAAAATGTTATAAAATTCACTGGTAGGTTAAATGCCCAAATCAAAATTCATTTAGAAACTGCAAGTCTAATGATTTAAATATTGTAAGTGCTTTTGGTGATGGTACATTGGACCAGTCATCCAAATAATCTACAAACATAAGGAATGACAGTAAACTGAGAAAAGCATTTAGAAATTAGAATTTTGGAAGACCTTTTACTGAGGCACTTAAAACAAGCAGAGAAATTTAGAACATAGGCTAAAAGGCAAAAAAAAAAAAAAAAAAAGAAAGAAAGAAAAGAAAAAGAAAGAAAGAAAACCCTATTCTATATTTTTTATTTTCAGTATTTTTTAATGCCATAAGTTTTTTAACATACAATGAGTGAGAGAAAATTATAACAACTATAACAACATTGTTTGCTTTCCTGCTCAAGGAAGAAGAGAAAATTTTAAGTCTCAAGAATTATAACCATATAACACCAAGAAACTATCGTCTCTAAATCACATTTCAAAAACGATAGCACAGATTGAATTCAGCTTGTGGAAGTGCTTCATTTGATCTACACAATATATTTTTAAAATCCAAATTAATTGACAGTATTTAAAAATCAAGGGATTGCAAACAGATGTCTACATTTCTGGTTGCTTTTTAAAATGTAGCACACATCAGCATTAATTCCCCCTTTTACCATAAACCTCTCCTCTCCATACTGGTCCCTGGTGAGTAGACAGGGTGTTCGTTGACTTTTATTATTTGAATTGTATTGTTGTTTGTCCAGTGGTGGAGATACATTCCTCTATGAAATGTAGGGAAAACAATAGATGAAGAGGGTGATACGGTTTGAGTATTTTCCCTCCAAAGTTCATATCTCCCGTTCAAAGTTCTTAATCCCCCTTTTTCTGGTATTAAGAAGTGGAGCCTTTTGGCAAGGCCGTCATAGATAAATTAGTGCCTTATAAAAGGCTTGGGAGGAACTAGCATAGCCCTTTTTGACCTTCTGCTTTCTTCTATGTGAAGACACAACAAGACACCATCTTGGAAAGAGAAAAGCTGGGCCTTCACAGTCACAGAACCTGCTGGTGCCTTAATCTTGGACTTCCCAGACTCCATAACTGTAAGGAAATAAATGTCTGTTCTTTATAAATTACCCAGTTTCAAGTATTTTATGATAGGAGCACAAAGAAAGAACTAAGACAGAAGACTAACACATTGACCTGGTTACTTGTCTGGCCCTATTTTAGTTTTATAAATCAATTTAAGACAATCTACTAACATGTTTCTTTCTTATTAAGAATGGGTTTCAGTAACAATATATTAATCTTTACCTTAATATTTTATATTGATACATTTATATATTTATATACACACCTGTGTATGTGTGTGTATTCTTCGTGGTTATGTTTTGGAGATTGTAAAAAAGTAACTGTATATAAAATATATAAGTTACATAGAAAGAAAACAAAATATTTTGCTTAATCTTATACATATTCTCAAACATTTGGGGATTACCCATTATGCAGATCAAGTAAGCTAACATGTCTATAACTCTGAAAGCCTATCTAAAACCAAAGAACTTCCCCTAACTCTCTTAACTATGTAACTTTAAAGGACCTGTTTATTTTTCATAAGGATTTCTTGCTTTTTCAACTAAAGACATTAAGTACTGTTTAATTAGCATTTTATGCTTTTAATAATGCATTCCTTAAGAATGAATGAAAATTTATCTTTTTCATTCTTGTAAATAGAATAACTTACTGACATATAAACTATATTTTAACATATAAATTTTATAATTTATTAACATATAGAACTCAGACTTAGCTAAAATAAATTTACATAAAAAGAAAAAGAAAAATTGACTAAGAAAATGTAATCTTATTTTCCATTCTCCTTTCCTAGTTTAGCTTTCTTCAGAAGAAAATGTCTTTTGAGTGCTATAACAGAAAAAGATGCTTCAAAAAACATCTACTTAAACATATCATAGTGAGCATCAGTGTCTTATGTAATGTAGTAAAATCCCTAGCACATAGAGACCTCAAACCTTTTGTCTTATGGCAAAAACAGCTGGATGACAAAAATTCAGGTTCACACTCAAAGAGGAAAATTACATATTAACAATATATGTCATCATATTGCACATAAACACCCCTGAACACAAACAAGAGAAGTGCTGAAGGTTTTAGGTTTATCATACAATTCAGAATAATGGGGTTTACATAGCAAAATGAAATTATTTTCAACCAACAATGTTAACTGATTTTCAGTTCAAATATTACCTCTTTTGGCAATGGATAACTGGAAAACTTCTATTTGTTTAGTGTTTCACTGCAATAGGATATACATAGTCATTTTATTTTAATAAATGTTCAGCAAGTAGGAATCCTCATTCTATAAATTCAGTTATGCAAGAAATTATCATTACATACACCTTTAAGTTCTAGTCTAGCCAGGGTACTGAAAAATTTAATCAGGGAGACTTAAACAAAGTACAGACATAGGAAAAGGGCCTCTGGTCATTTTATCAGGTTTGCCAGCCTTGTCTTCTGTCTCATATCTGAAACCCAGCAGCACTTGGTTTCTTTGCAGATCTGGCAAACCAAATTCCAGAGTCCAGCCTCCCCCCGTGTCAATGAATATAACTGCCAAGATAGGTGAATGTTACTCAATATACCTCTCTGAAGAAAGACAGTTATCTTATAGGAATTGAGCAGTGACCTAACCCCAGAATGCCTTTATTAGGAAATCTGGACTTAATATATGTCCAGATAAGAAAAATATTTACCAGAGTCTCCCAAATCCCATTTGGGGCTATTTCTTGTGAGAATCTCCAGAAAGGAATATTATTTTTCCTAAAAGATTTGGTGATGGAATTTATTTCTTCCCTGATTCCTTGCTATTTCTATTACACTGAATTATTTGCTTACGCAAAATCTATGGAGGGAAGGAATTCTCTGTAAGCAAATTACAACCAATACTTTCTCAACTTACCATCCATTGGTCTGGAGATATACAGAAATAAGACATGGATTGTGTCGTTAAGAAACACACTCTACTTCAAAGATATAAGCACAAGCAATTAACTGGAATAAAGGGGAAAACTATACTAAAAAATCTATACGCAACAGGCTCTGAGAAAATAGAAGGAACATAACATCTTGGGACAACATAGCACAACACAGTATGTCACAAATAACAACTAAGAAATCTTCACTTCCGTTTCTCACTTCTCTCATTTCCCCAGAGAGTTCACCATGAAATGGTGTTGCTTCTTATAGGGACTTTTTGAAGTGGACTCAAATGTAATGTAATTAAACGTTAAATGTAGACATGAGAAAAATACCTGATGGAAAATTGTCTACAAATAAACTACTCTTTTTTTTTTTTTTGAGACAGAGTTTTGTTCTTGTTGCCCAGGCTGCAGTGCAATGGTGCGATCTTGACTCCTGGGTTCAAGCAATTCTTCTGTCTCAGCCTCCTGAGTAGCTGGGATTATAGGCATTGGCTACCACGCCCAGCTAATTTTGCATTTTTTACTAGAGACAGGGTTTCTCCATGTTGGTCAAGTTGGTCTCAAACTCCCGACATCAGGTGATCTGCTCGCCTCGGCCTCCCAAAGTGCTGGGTTTACAGGCGTGAGCCACCACACCTGGCCATAAACTATTCTTAATATTTGAACTTTACATTTTTTTATTACAGATCATTCTTTATCAGATAATATTAATTACTTATTCCAATATAGGTAGGTAAGGAAGGAGGGAGGGAGGGAGGTAGATAGAGATGGATACATTACACATCTAAAATGAGATCCTGGAACTCCATTCAAAACTTGTATACAGTCATGAACCATATAACATTGCTTTGGTTAATGACAAAAGGCATTTACAACAGTGGTTTCATACGATTATAATAGAGAGGAATAATTCCTACCACCAAAGGACAGCATAGTTACCAGTAACATTGTAGCATAACACTCTACTCATGTGTTTGTGGTGATGCTGCTGTAAACAAACCTACTGTGCTTCCAATCACATAAAAGAACAGCACATACAATTATGTACAGTATGTAATACTGGATAATGAAAATAAATGATGATGTTATTGGTTTATTGATTTGCTATAGTGTATTTTAAAATCATAATTTTAGAGTCTACTCCTTTTACTTATTAAAAAGATAACTGTAAAGCAGCCTCAGGCAAGTCTTTCAGTATATATTCCTGAAGAAGGCATTGTTATCATAGGAGAGGACAGGTCCATGCATGTTATTACCCCTGAAGACCTTCCAGTGGGACAAGATGTGAAAGTGGAAGGCAGTGGTGACCTTGGCTTTGTGTAGGCCAAGGGTAACAATTTCTTATGTGTCTAAGTGTTCAAGAAAGAAGTATAAAAAGAAAAATAAATTTTTAAATAGAAAAAAGCTTATAAAATAAGGATATAAAAATATTTTTGTACAATTGTACATTGTGTTTGTGTTTTAAGCTAGGTGTTATGATGAGAAAGTAAAAATTAATTTTAAAAATTAAAGCATAAAAGTTATAGTAACCTATGGTTAATTTATTATTGAAGAATTTTTAATAAATTTAGCATAGCCTAACTGCTCAGTTTTTATAGAGTTTACAGAAGTGTACAATAATGTTCCATGCCTTCACATTCACTCATCACTCACTGACACAACCACAACAACTTTCAGTCCTTCAAACTCCATTCATTGTAAATGCCCTATATAGGTGTACTATTTTTTATATTTCATTCCATATTTTCTCTGTAACTTTTCTATGTTTATATGTGTTTATGTAAAGAAACACTTGTCACAGTGGTACAATTGCCTATAGTATTCAATATGGTAACATTCTGGACAAGTTGGTAGCCCTGGAACAATAGTTCATACCATACAGCCTAGGTGTGTAGTTGGCTATACTATCTAGGTTTATGTAAATATACTCTGATGTTTGCACAAAGATGAAACAGCCTAATGATGCATTTCTCTGAACATATCCCCATCATTAAATGATGCATGACTGTTGTCCTAAGAAAGAGGTTCTGAGAAATTGTTGTTAAATGCTGGAAGAAGATTGAAAAAATGTTAACAATTGGTATCTTTTTTACTTTTTCTTAAAAACAATGTAAGATTCACAAGAAGTTGCATAAATAATAGAGTTCTGTGTACCCTTCCTCCCACTTTTCCCAATGAAACATCTTACATGATCACAGTACATTTTTAAAACCAGAACATTGATATTGGTGCAAACTATTAATTAAACTGCAGAGCTTTTTCAGATTTCAATAGCTTTCACTTGAACATGGTTTGCAGGTAATCTTAATTTTCTTACGTATTTTGGATTTTACAGTTTTTTTTCTAAAATGTGCAAATACATGTAATTAGACAGATATATATAAGACACATACATACCTAAATATCTTGTGTAAATATATTTACCTATTTTTTTGAATAAATATCTGGACTAGGTTTTCCAGAGTAATGCTGTCTATCAAGAATAACCAAGGTTTTTGGAACAATTATCTTTATTTGATCATTTTTGTATATTCTTTTATATCTCTAAGAAAATTTAACAATTTCAAGATTTCCACAATTAAAATTATTCCATTGAAATATTATGCTACAAAATAAAAGCAATTTCTATTGTTTAATATCAAAGCACACAGAATTTATGTTATTATTTATGCATCCAAAACAGAAATACCCACATTGCTTGTTGTGTTGTTTTGATCAAATATGATCTTTCACAAAGATTGCAAGTTCAAATATGATCTTTCATGAAGATTGCAAGGAATCTTTATCTAATATGAACAATAAGCTGAGCCAGTTATTTTATCATTCAACATTTTGTAAATTATCTTTTACTTCAGCTATAATTTTCCTCTTACATTTTCTTTTCTTCAGAAACTTTTTCACAAAATGAAATTCTTCATTGTTCATTCATCAAAAAGTGTTGAATGAATGGCATGTGAATGACAGTAGAGGACTTAAAAACATGATTGAGCTGTTATTCTGGCTGTCGGAGAGATAAAATGTGCACATAGATTATTGTAATGCATGACACAAAGTGCTAAGGACCTAAGAGAAATTCAGATAGAGTTCAGAGGAGGGAGGAGTTACTTCAAGCCAGTGGGAGGTTGTAGCACATTAGTGAGTAAAAGCAAAATCTCTTATGCTGTATTCAAATGTTCTATTTCTTATTTGCCTTATTGAAATTTATCTTTCTCTCTGATATCCATTTTCCTAATCTGTAAAATGGAAATACTATTAGTATCTATCTATTCACTTGAAGTCGATTAGCAGGTGTATTAGTTTGTTTCCATGCTGCTGATAAAGACATAACTAAGACTGAGCAATTTATAAAAGAAAGGGATTTATTGGACTTGCAGTTCCACATGGCTGGGGAAGCCTCACAAGTGTGGTGGAAGAAGAAAGCACATCTCACATGGTGACAGACAAGAGTAGAAAGCTTGTTCAGGGAAAACTCACTTTTTAAAAACATCAGATCTCTTGAGACTTATTCACTATCACAAGAACAGCATGGGAAAAACCTGCCCCAATAATTCAATTACCTCCCACCAGGTGCCTCCCACAACATGTGGGAATTCAAGTAAAGATTTGGATAGGGACACAGCCAAACCATATCATTCTGCTCCTGGAGCCTCCCAAATCTCATGTCCTCAAATATCAAAACCAATCATGCCTTCCAAACAGTCCACCAAAGTCTTAATTCATGTCAGCATTAATTCAAAGTCCATAGTCGAAAGTCTCATTTGAGACAAGGCAAATCTCTTCTGCCTATGATCCTGAAAAGTCAAAAGCAAGTTAGTTACTTCCTAGATACAATGGGGATACAGGCATTGGATAAATATAGCCATTCCAGATGAAAGAAACTGGCCAAAACAAAAAGACAATAGGCCCCATGCAAGTCCAAAACCCAGCAGGACAGTCTAATCTTAAAGCTCCAAAATGATCACCTGTGACTCAATGTCTAACATCCAGATCCTGCTGATGCAAGAGGTGGGTTCCCATAGTTTTGGGCAGCTCCACTCCTGTGGCTTTGCAGGTTACAGCCTCTCTCCCAGCTGTCTTCATAGACTGGCATTGAGTGTCTTCAGCTTTTCCAGGTGCACGGTGCAAGCTGTCAATGGATCTATGATTCTGGGCTCTGAAGGACAGTGGCCCTCTTTTCATAGCTCCATGAGGCAGTGCACAGTAGGGACTCTGTGTGGTGGCTCCAACCCCACATTTCCCTTCTACACTGCCCTAGCAGAAATTTTCCATAAGGGCTCCACACCTGAAGCAAACTTCTGCCTGGGCATCCAGGCATTTCCATACATCTTCTGAAATCTAGGCAGAGGTTTCTCAACCCCAATTCTTGACTTCTGTGTACCCACAGGTCTAACACCACATGGAAGCTGGCAAGGCTTGGGGCTTGCAGCTTCTGAAGCCATGGTCTGGGCTCTATGTTGAACCCTTTCCGTCATGGCTAGAACAGCTGGGACACAGGGCACCAAGTCCCTAGGCTGAACATAGCAGGGGACCCTGGGCCCAGCCTGCAAAACCACTTTTTCCTCATAGGCCTCCAAGCTTGTGATGGGAGCGGCTGCCATGAAGACCCCTGACATGCCCTGAAGACATTTTTACCATTGACTTAGTGATTAATGCAAATTTCTGCAGCTGGCTTTAATTTCTCCTCATAAAATAAGATTTTTTCAGTAGCACTGTTAGGCTACAAAGTTTTATGCACTGCATCCCTTATAAAACTGAATGCCATTAACACTACAAAGCCACCTCTTGAATGCTTTGCTGCTTAGAAATTTCTTACATCAGATACCCTATTCATAAATCTCAAGTTCAACAGATCTCCAGGGCAGGGGCAAAATGCCACCAGACTCTTTGCTAAAACATAACAAGAGTCACTTTTGCTCCAGTTCCCAACAAGTTCCCCATCTCCATCTGAAACCACCTCAGCCTGGATTTCATTGTCCATATCATTATCACCATTTTTGGTCGAAGGTATTCAACAAGTTTGGGAGTCCCAAACTTTCCCACATTTCCCTATTTTCTACTGAGCCCTCCAAACTGTTCCAACCTCTGACTTTTACCAAGTTCCAAAGTTGCTTCCACATTTTTGGGTTTCTTTTCAGCAGTGCCCCACTCTACTGACATCAATTTACTGTGATAGTCCATTTTCATCCTGCTGATAAAGATATAAGTGAGACTGGGCAATTTACAAAAGAAAGAGGTTTGTTGGACTTACACTTCCACATGGCTAAGGTGGTCTCACAATCATGGTAGAAGGTGAAAGGCACATCTCACATGGTGGCAGACAAGAGAAGAGAGCTTATACAGAGAAACTTTCCTTTTTAAAAAATCAGATTTTCTGAGATATATTCATTATCACAAGAACAGCACAAGAAAGACCTGCCCCAATGGCTCATTTACTTCCCACCAAGTCCCTTCCACAATGCATAGGAATTCAAGATGAGATTTAAGTGGGGATGCAGCTGAACCATATCAGTGGGTGAAAAAAAAAGTTGCATGCAAACCTTAGAATACTTCCTGGTACACACATTTCATCTTACTTAACTGTATTATACATAATATTGGTTGAGAAAAAAGTGACATTGAGGCTGTCTGTTATCATAGAATTAAGGAAAAGTTCTGGGCAAACACTATGCTTGTATTTCTCTGATAAATTCCTACATAAAACTTTTCATTCCTTTCATCCAATATACACAGCATATAAACCTAAAATAAAATTAACATTCAAGTGTATATTTGGAATTGCAATCTCCTCTTTTTTTCTTGTTTTTTTAAAATTTTCTACTAAAATATTTCAAACCATTTTTGTATTTTTCTTGCACTGTTCTTATCTCCAGAGTGTTTTTCATTTCAATTAAGCTTATGCACAACCTCGGCTGGTCTCATCAGAGAGATGGAGTCTAGGAAGAAAGAGACGGATATTCCAAAGGGTCTTTTTGGTTTGTCTTAATTCTGATGGTTCTAAAAAATACTATTTGTTAACCCTCCACTCTCCCTCACATTGATATACACATTTCCATACTCTAGGTGGGCTTGCAGGTTACCATGTTGCAAATGTGGCATGCAGACTGCTGCTCGGCCACCCACAGGAACAATCCACCAATTGCCACTGGAAAATCTTTATGGAATGGAGTCCTGAACTATGTAAATGATGATTCTTACCAGTATAAGTCTATTTTCTCTTCTTTTCCTCCTCTTCAAGACCTGATGGTATTTATCCAGTAAAAGAATGTAAGAATTAGTCATGAGAATATGTCCCAGTCACATTTTGTGCTGGGCCTATTCAAACAACTTGAATTCAAATCACAGTGTTTCATCCTCATCATAGAGCCCCTTAAGTTCTGCCCACAAAATGCTGTCCAGTAAAGTTGCATCAAAAAAGTTATTTTTAGAAACAAATAAAAATGATGTTATTGAGGGTATGGGTTTGGGGTGAGACAAAAACGTCTGTAAATATTACATGAAACGAAAGTTTTTTAAAGTGGTCATTTGTTGTAAGATAGTGGAATTTCCTTGCCTTAATGAAGTTAAAAGACAACTTAATGGATTCTTTCTACCTGAGCAATTTCAAATTTCTTCAAAACTCTTTAAAAAGTTTAGAAGCACATGCTTCAGAATCTATTGCAAGTTTATTAAGCAATTTATTAATACAAAGGAACCGAGAAAAATAAACCAATGAGAAGATTTTAGCCTAAAAACATTATCTCAACAGCATTATATCTGCAATATAACCACTCATATGTATTAGCCGCTATGGTCATAAATCTTAGTGTCCAAGAGACTCAGAAGAGATGATATCCTGCCAGCAGCTATCTATATACAAACACATGATATTTTAATCTATGAACTGTAATCACTCCTTGGAACTGATGACTTGAATGTCTGGTCATGGCAATTCACTTTTGCATAATTTTACACTGTGCCTTAGGTAATAATTTCACTTCTTGTCTGAGAGACTTTTACAGAACTGAGTGTGCTCCTTCCATCTACAGGTACCAAACCCTCACTGTTTCCCTGCCTTTCCACAGTCATACACATAACCCTAGCAACACTAACTGCCTCCTGAAATCTCAGCCCTCCTTCCTGTTCTCCAAGTCAATCCTAAGCTCTGAAAGGAGGAATAATCAAATTCTGGCACTAGATTTCAAAGCTCATTTTCATGAGGTCTCCCATATTAGTTTGTTCATTCCAAGGAGCTGCCCCTAGAACTGGTAATTAGGCTCTTCCTGCTTTTGCCCTCAAGTATCAACTTCCTTTTCTCTTTTTCTGGATATTTCTAGTTTATGTCAATAGATCTCAGTTTTATTTCTTATTCCTAGGGCAACTTCAGCAACTCGTGTGGCTGACATCTACACGAAGAGTGAGGAGAAAGTAATATGTAGCCTCTGGCATTTGACACACCTAGGTCAGAATCTAGATAGCACTGATCATGTGAATTTAAGTAAATTTAATCATTTTATGGTTTATATAAAGAGAAAGTTTTGAAGTGCCATTAAATTGCTACAATTCTACAGTATTGCAGAAGGCCAGAAGCAGTTTAAAAAGCATAATAACAACAGATGATAAGAATTATCATGGTAACTAAAGGAGAAAAGCAAATGTTTTAAAATTAAGTAATTTTGGAGGCTTCATATATAGAAGAATATTCAGGAACTTCTCTAACATATTTGCATAAGTATGACTTAGGCCAAAGGTTTTCAAGTGGCAAGATATGAATAATAAATTCAGACATGGGTTTTGTAAGTAGTAAAATAGCTCCTCAAGTGGGTCTGATGTGGCCTCATAGTTTGTCTGCAACCAGCTTCTTTGGAGAATAGACACACCATGATAAGATCAGTTTGCCTAAGGGTACTGTAGGGCTCATATTTCTTCATAAATTATCATCAATCTGCATAGTTTTCCTGGGCTATGTTAAACTTGACTGTAAAACATGCTTGTTGTCTGGACACCAATACATACATAGTCAGGTCATAATGGGATGATACAAACAGGAAGAGAAAGATCATCACAGATGACAATGAACATGGAATATCTACCTTTCATTATAAAATGAGTAAGATAAACATATTTTCATGTAAACCCTTTCAAGAACTATGAATACCTCTTATTCTAAATAAATCTCTGAACCTCATTGCCTCAGAAAGCAGCTGTGCTGATTAAATTCATTGGCATAATGTATTCTTATGTAACAGACTTGTACCAAAAAGTATCACCTGATGCCAAAGCAATATCAGTCCCTTCTCTCCACCTCCTTTGAATGACAGCAACCTTTCTGAGATACCTGCATGATTAGGGTCCAACACATGTGGGTAAGTATCCCCAGTACTGAACATGTAGATTTCGGAGTTTCTAACCTTTCTTCCTCACCCCCTTTCCTTTTGA
This sequence comes from Sapajus apella, assembly GCF_009761245.1. NCBI lineage: Eukaryota > Metazoa > Chordata > Mammalia > Primates > Cebidae > Sapajus > Sapajus apella. The sequence continues at coordinate 822,935 of NW_022436968.1, read as the reverse complement.
ATCCCATCTATGAAACTACATTTCTTCAGCCTGGTCCTCACCTTTACCTTGCCTTTTCTAACTTAGAAATAACCCAGAGAAATGCTGAAATATTTGAACATAGGATTTTTCCATCATACTATGCCTCACTTCCCCACTCTAACTGTTGAGTTAGTTTTTAAAAAATGCCCCTCATCCTATCAGGTATTGTTATCCTGACAATTAGGGCCCTGATTCCTTATGTCACTACAAATGCCCTTTCAAGCTACTTTAATTGTGAGGTAGGAAATACACTAATTCTTTGTTTGCTCAGGTCTGCAAATGACAGTCCATTGCGGCCACCAGTGATTATCTTAGTCATTAGTACATCTGTAAATAGAAACACAATATACGTACAGGCATACCTCATTTTATTGCACTTTGCTTTACTGCACTTCACAGACTGCACTTTTTACAAACTGAAAGTTTGTGGCAACTCATTGTCGATCAAGTCTATTGGTGCCATTTTCCAAAAGCTTTGTGTCACATTTAGTAATTCTCACAATATTTCAACTTTTCCATTGCGATTAGATCTGTTATAATAACCTGTGATCAGTGATTTTTTTTTTTTTTTTGAGACAGAGTTTCACTCTTGTTGCCCAAGTTGGAGTGCAATAACCTGATGTCAGCTCACCGCAACCTCCACCTCCTGGCTTCAAGCAATTCTCCTGCCTCAGCCTCCCCAGTACCTGGGATTATAGGCACCCACCACCATGCCCAGCTAGTATCATTGTGTTTGTTTTTAGTAGAGACAGGGTTTCTCCATGTTGATCAGGCTGGTCTCAAACTCCTGACCTCAGGTGATCTGCCTGCCTCAGCCTCCCAAAAAGCTGGGATTATAGATGTGAGCCACTGTGCCCAGCTGATCAGTGATTTTTGGTGTTACTATTGTAATTTTGGGGGGGTGCCCTGAACTGTTTCCATATAAGATAGCAAACGTAATAAATATCTTGTGCATTCTGACTGGTTCACTGATCAGTCATTTCCCATCCTTTTCACTCTTCTTGTCCTTTCTATTCACTGTGACAAAACAATATTAAAATTATGTCAATTAAGATCTCTAAAATAGCCTCTAAGTGTTCAAGTGAAAGGAAGTGTTATGCATTGAAGTCTCTCACTTTAAATTAAAAGCTAAAAATGATTAAACTTTATGAGAAAGATATGTCAAAAGCTGAGATAATCCAAAAGCTAGGCTTCTTGTGACACACAGTTGGCCAAATTATGAATTCAAAGAAAAAGTTCTTGAAGAAAACTAAAAGGGCTATTCCAATGAACACAGGAATGATAAGAAGCGAAATGGCCTCATTCCTAGTACAGAGAAAGTTTTAGTGGTCTGAATAGAAAATCAAACCCATCACAGCATTCTAAGCCAAAGCCTAATCCACAGCAAGACCCTAATGCTCTTCAATTCTATGAAGGCAAAGAAAAGAGAGAAAGCTAGGAAGAAAAGAAATTTGAAGCTAGAAGAGGTTGGTTTATGAGGTTTAAGGGAAGGAATCATCTTCATTACATAAAAGTACAAGGTGAATCAGCAAATGCTAATGTATAAGTTGCAGCAAGTTATACAGAAAATCTTGCTAAGATAACCAGTGAAGGTGGCTACATAAAACAATAGATTTTCAATGTAGCCATAACAGCCTTCTATTAGAAGAAGATTCCATCTAAAATTTTCATAGCTAGAAAGAAGCTAATGTCTGGCTTCAAAGCTTCAATAGGCAGGACTCTCCTGTTAGGGACTAACACAGCTGATAGCTTTAAGGTGAAACCAATGCTCATTTATCATTTTGAAAATCCTAAGGCTCTTATTAATTATGCTAAATCTACTCTACCTATGCTCCATAAATGGAACAACAAGACCTATATGATGCTATATATATTTACAGCATGACTTACTGAATATTTTAATCCCATTGTTGAGACCAACTTTTCAGAAAGAAAAGATTGCTTTCAAAATGTTACTGCTCATTGACAATGCATCTAGCCACCTAACAGCTCTGAAAGAAATGTACCAGAAGATTAATGTTGCGTTCATGCTTGCTGATGAAACATCCATTCTGCAGCTCATGATCTGGGAGTTGGTCTGACTTTCAAGTCTTATTATTGAGAAAATAAACTTATTAAAGCTATACTTGCCATAGACAGTGACTCCTTTGAGGGATCTTGTAGGGAGCCAGCCCTACATCACCCGTGGGTACCCCAAGTTCAGTGGTGACAAAGTAATAAGAGAAAGACAGATTAAGAGAAAAAGTGGGACCAGAGGGCCGTCAACTCTACTCTGGAGATGACAGTGAAGGCCCAGAGCTCTGATCATCCACTATATTTATTGGCTACAAACACTTTGATCTGCAGGATAGGGGTGGAGTAATGGTGGGGAGAGGATGATGGTGGAGTGAATCAGTGAGCTGGAAGTGAACCAGTGAACTGGAACTGGTGTGCCATTCTAAGGATTGATAACAGTGGCAGTTTGGGAGTTTCACAAAACAAGAACATGTGGTTATCTTTAGCTTATTATCTATGTGCAGTTGGTGGAACGTGGACCTTATAAGTCTGGCTACATCATAGTGCTCCAAAGGGGTTTTACGTCCTTGAGCACAATGTTTATGGTAACAGAGCCGAGGTCACCGGGCACTGGAAGATGAGGCATGGAGAGGCCCTCCTCCTCAGAGGCCTGCTGCAGGCTTCCGGAGTTTTTAGTTCCTTGTTTGTATGTTACTCATAACCAATTTAGGTATGCACTCTGTAAGTCCTTTCTCCTTTGCAGTTTTTCCCAACAGATCTGGGCAAAGAAAATTGAAAACTTTCTGGAAATGATTCACCATTCTAGATGCCATTAAGAACATTCATGATTCATGAAGGGAGTTCAAAATACCACCATCAACAGGAATTTGGAAAAAGTTGATTCCAATCCTTGTGGATGATTTTGAGAGGTTCAAGACTTCAGAGGAGGAAGTCACTGCAGATGTGATGGAAATAGCAAGAGAGCTGGAATTAGAAGTAAATCCTGAAAACTGTGACTAAATTGCTGCAATCTCAAGATAAAACTTGAACGAATAAGAAGTTCATTCTTAAGGATGAGTAAAGAAACTGGGTTTTTGAAATGGAATGTACTTCTGGTGAAGAAGCTGTGAACATTATTGAAATGACAACAAACAATTTAGACTATTACATAAACTTAGTTGATAGAGGAGTGGCAGGGTTTGAGAGAATTAGCTTTAATTTTAAAAGAAATTCTAGTGTGGGCAAAGTGCAATAAAACTGCATTGCATACTACAGAGAAATCTTTCATGAGAAAAAGACAATCTCTGTGTCAAACTTTACTGTTGTTTTAAGAAACTGCCACAGCCACTCCAATCTTTGGCAACCATCACCCTGATCAGTCAGCGACCATCAACATCAAGGCAAGACCTTCCACCAGCAAAAAGATTACAACTCACAGAAAACTTAGATAATTGTTAGAAATTTTTTTTTATCAATAAAGTATTTTTAATTAAGGCATGTACATTTTTTTGACATAATGCTCTTTCACACTTACTAGAGTATGGTATAAACATAAATTTGTATTCATTGGGAAACCAAAAAGCTTGTGTGACTCTCTCACAATTTATCTCTTTATTGCAATATTCTTTTCATTGTGATGTCTGCATATTTATGAATTATGTTTCTATCTTAATTATAGGCTAAATAAATGAAAGATGGTTGCTTGTCACAAACACGTCCAATTTTTTAAAGTCTAAGATTTCTAACAGGAAATAGTCTTTCAAGACTATATTTGGTAGGAATTGTTTTTAAATTAGATGCTTTTATGACCCTGATTTTTAAAAAGTATGAACAAATGCATGTGACATATGCAGTATTTTTTGCACCTTGAAAGATTATTTTAAATTGGAGTTTTAGGAGATATATTTATATATATATATAGAGAGAGAGGAATACATATATTCCTATAAACAGGCATGACTAAACACACAGTGTGTTTTCTAATATTTTGAGATCAAAGAATATGTCACTAACCAAGAGGCCTAAAAACTTATCTTCAGTTTTATTTGAATCTGGCAAAATCCGATTTTATCTGGATCTTTATTTAAAGGCTTCTGTCTTAAGCCCATCTCTACAGGGAAGACCCATATCCAGCTCTTGGGTACCAGAGTGTAAGTCTTATCCTCCTCTGGGTGCCATTATAATCCTTTTTAGCTCCATAGCAACTCTCTCCTGTGAGCCTAAGATACCAGGTAACTATCATTTACTGAGCTATTAAAATAAAGGCTTTTCAGCTTCCTCAGGTGCAGAATTGGAAAGAAGCCTAGAAGCCTGGGAGGCTTACCTGTCTGGCTAAGTCCCACAATCTATCAATTACACAGAGTGGTTTATGTCACCAGTGATCAATGGACTCTAATTCCTCATTCTAGCTTCTTAGTGATACAGTCTGTATCTTCTGGCTTCTTGCTGTTGAGTCTATTTGTTGCTGGTTTCCTGTTTCTTTCTTCCTTTCCTCCTCTTGAGTGGTACCATAATTAATGAATGCTGTTGTTTCTCAGACTCTTTTGGTTGCCATTTAATCATTTTTACAGTGTATATAAAAGATAAGAAAGCTTTGAAATGACATTAAATTGCTACAATTCTACACTATTGCAGAAGGCCACAAGCAGGTTACAAAGCATAATAACAAATGATAAGAATTATCATGGCAACTAAAAGAGAAAAGCAAATATTTCAAATTAAGTAATTCTGGAGGCTTCATATATAGAAGATATTTGGGAATTTCTCTAACACATTTGCACAAGTATTATTTAGGCCAAAGACTTTCAAGTAGAAAGACATGGAATAGTCATGTATGGGTTTCATAAATAATAAAATAGTTCCCCAGGTGAGTCTGATATGGTCTCACACTTTCTCTGCAATCATTTTCTTCAGAGAATACACATTCCATGATAAGAACAGATTACCTAAGAATACTTTAAGGCTCATATTTCTTCATAAAGTCTCATCAACCTACGTAGCTTTCTTGGGCTACGTTAAGTATGATCATAAAATATGTGTGTTGTCTGGACAGCAAAACATACATACCCAAGTCATAATGGGATGGCACAAACAGGATGAAGAAGGTCACCATAGATGACAATGAACATGGAATATCACTTTCATTATAAAATTAGTAAAATTAACATATTTTTGTGTAAATCCTTTTAGAAACTATGAATACCTCTTACGCTAAATAAATAAACACTAAACATGTGTAGAAACATCCAAGTAATAAAAAGAGGCTTGTGGTCTACTGTCTTTCTCTGACATAGTTGAATAATATCCTTTAATGATGGAAGCTAGTAAATATTTGTATTAATTCATTCTATTTTTAAGAATCTTATAGTCGTGATTAAGAAGAGTATCTACAACATTTGAGAAAAATTTCACTTTCTTTTTTGCAAAGATTGCTTCTTGCTGAATAGAACTTTAAAATAAGTGATGTTAGACTATGTCTGAATTAAGGAATGATAATGAGTTTTGGCTAGAAAAGAAAAGAGGTCTAAAGGCACTAATGGCAGAGAGTTAAGCTCTTCTATTCAACTTTCCTTTATCTTAATATCTTTGGGTTCTAACTACATATTATAATTTTGAAAAATGTAGTTGGTAAGACATAAAATGCTTTTTACTGATCATGTAAAGGGCATCTTTATTTTTTGAGGTTAAACACTAGAGAATGAAATGTTTTGCGATATTTTACTATTCTTACTTTGAAAGGAAAATACATCAAATACATGAAAACAATATTTTACTATCCAAGGGTAGGAATTACATTGGGAATAATATGTACTATAGTCAAGAGACCTATCTTTGGAATCCATTTTCACACTTGATTTACCACTCCACAATTTATTGTCACCATACATCATCACCTCTTTGAGTTACAAAACACAAAAAGTAAAAATGTCTTGCCTCATAAATATGGTAAAAAGAACCATTATAGAAGGAAATGCACAAATAAATAGTGCAAATTATCCCCGTACAAATACAAAAATAAACATATTATTATCACTGGAGACAGGTGCTTAGAATTATCAAAACTGCAAAATTTGAGGGCACAGTCCTCTATAAGATTTCCCTCACTTCTGACACTACCTGCAATTTTTGGGGAGGTGCCCAAAACTACCCTCAGTTTGATAATTCAGTAGGGGAACTCACAGAATTTACTGAAAGCTAAGATACTTATGGTTACAGAAAAGGATATAGATTAATATCAGCCAAGGAACTATTACATATTCATAAAAGTTAAAATTTTGAAAACAGCTAAGGGAAGAAATGCAGAAGGTGAAGTCCAAGTGGGCTTCAAGTGTGGAACTTCTGGTACTCCTTCCTTACAGTATTAGGAGATATTACTCTCTTGCATCTGTTTATGAAAACACACGTGAGGTAGTGCCAACCAGGGATGATCCCTTGAGTCCAGTGTGTAGAGTTTCTACTGGGGCTTCCTTTAGTATATGTGATTGATTGATTGATTGGTCATGTGATCAGAGTCATTCTCCAGGTTGGCTGATACTGGGTGACTCAGAGTTCCCACCCTAAATCATAATGTTGGTCTTTGTGTCATGGTCAGCCCCAATCGTAAGACTATTGAGTAAGCTCCTTCCTCATCTCCTAGGATCTGGAGTGGCCAGCCTTCACCCTAAACAAAAACATTTCTATCAAGAAGGCATAAGTTACCTTCCAGAAGCCCAGGGTAAAGGCCAGACTTCTCTTTGGGTAAAGTCAAATTTTTTATTACACAGGTCACACCCCAATTTTTGTCAAAGGCTCACTTATAAAAAGACAACTTTGTTAGTCTGGGCATCCACATTTAGTAAGGCATTTATATGACAAAACAGCAAATCATTGCAAATATGCTTAATATTTGGAGGATCCAGTGTAGCCTAGGGAAAGAGTTAACAAACAACTGATTCATCCTATAAGGTCATTCCCTTGATGTATCACTATTTGTACCTTATTAGAAACTTCTGCAGAACTATTTAGCATAAAAATTAGCTGATAGTTAGATAAATCCATGCCTTTTTTATGCCAGTAATTTTCTATCAGTATTACATCTGAAGCAGGTTGTATCAGTCCATTCTCAAGGAGATATAAATAAAAACCCAAGACTGGGTAATTTATAAAGAAAAGAGGTTTAATTGACTCATAGGTCCAGTGGTTTGGGAGGTTTTAGGAAATTAACAATCATGGCAGAAGGCATCTTTTCACAAGGTGGCAGAAGAGATAATGAGTGTTGAGTGAAGGGGGAAGCCCCTTATAAAATCATCAGATCTTGTGAGAACTCACTCACTTTCAGGAGAACAGCATATGGAAGACCACCCCTATGATTCAATTATCTCCACCTGGCCCTGTTCTTGACATGGTGAGGTTATTAAAATTCAAGGTGAGATTACAACGGGGACACAGAGCCAACTCATATTATTCTGCCCCTGGTCCCTACCAAATCTCAAGTTCTCATATTTCAAAACACAATCATGCCTTTCCAAAAGTGCCCCAAACTCTTAGCTCATTCCAGGATTAACCTATAAGTCCAAGTCCAAAATTTCATCTGAGATAAGGCAAGTCCCTTCCACCTATGAGCCTGTAAAATCGAGAACAAGTTAGTTACCTGCAAGATACAATGGGGGTATAGGCATTCGGTAAATATACCCACTCCAAATGGGAGAAATTGGCTAAAACAAGGAGGCTTAAGGTCACATGCAAGTCCAAGATCCAATAGAGCAGTCAACAAACCCTAACATTTCAAAATGATCTCCTTTGACTCCATGTCTTACATCTGGGTCATGCTGATTCAAGAGGTGGGCTCCCACAGCCTTGGGCAGCTCCACCCCTGAGGCTTTATAGGGTTCAGTCCCCTTCCTGGATGCTTTAATGAGCTGTTGTTGAGTGTCAGTGGCTTTTCCAGGCACATGGTTCAAACTGCTAGTGGATCTACCATTCTGGGGTCTGGAGGATGGTGGCCCTCTTCTCACAGCTCCACTAGGCGGTGGCCCTCTTCTCACAGCTCCACTAGGCAGTGCCCCAGTGGAGCCTCTGGGTGGGGTCTTTGATCCCACATTTCTTTCCTGTACTGCCCTAGTGTATATTCTTCATGAGGCCTCTTCCCCTGTAGCAAATGTCTGCCTGGGCATCCAGGTGTTTCATATATCCTCTGAAATCTAGGTAGAGGTCCTCAAACCTCAACTCTTTACTTCTGTGTTCCTGCTGGCCCACATCATGGGCTTCCAAGGCTTGGAGTTTGCACCCTCTGAAGCAATGTCTAGAGCTATACCTTGGCCCCTTTTAGCCACGGCTGGAGCTGAAGCAGCTGAGACTCAGGGCACCATGTCCCAAGGCTGCAAAGGGCAGGGGTCCCTGGGCCTGGCCAACAAAACCATTTCAGCCTGTGATGAGAAGGGCTGCTGTGAAGGTCTCTGTCATGCCCTAGAGATATTTCCCCATTGTCTTGGTGAATAACATTTCACTTCTCATTTCTTATGCAAATTTATGCAGATGACTTGAATTTTTCCCCAGAATATGGGTTTTTCTTTTCTATCTCATCATGTCAGGCTGCAAATTTGCCAAGCTTTTATGCTCTGCTTCCTCTTGAACACTTTGCCACTTATAAATTTCTTCCACCAGATACTCTAAATAGTCTCTCTCAAGTTCAAAGTTCCACAGATCTCCAGGGCAGGGGAAAAATGCCACCAGTGTCTTTGCTAAAGCAAAGCAAGAGTCACCTTTATTCCAGTTCCCGACAAGTTCCTCATCTCCATTTGAGACCACCAGAGCCTGAACTTCATTGTCTATATCACTATCAGCATTTTGGTGAAAGTCATTCAACAAGTCTCTAGGAAGTTCCAGCTTTCCCGCATCTTCCTATCTTCTTCTGAGCCCTCTAAATTGTTCCAACCTCTACCTGTTATCCAGTTCCAACATTGCTTCCACATTTTTAGGGTATGCTTACAGCAGTACCCCAGTACGTGGTACCAATTTACTGTATTAGTTCATTTTCATGCTTCTATACAGAAATGCCCAAGATTGGGTAATTTATAAAGAAAAAAGGCTTAATTGACTCATAGTTCCACAAGGCTAGGGAGGCCTCAGGAAACTTACAATCATGGGGGAAGCCCTTTATAAAGCAATCAGATCTTGTGAGAACCCACTCACTCTCATGAGAACATCATGGGAGTAACCACCCCCATGATTTAATTATTTCCACTTTCTCCCACCCTTGACACTTGGGGATTATTATAATTCAAGGTGAGATTTGGGTGGGGACCCAGAACCAAATCATAGCAGAGTTGTACCTTATCAATACATTTGACCATCACATGGTTCAAACTGTTAGTGGATCTACCATTCTGGGGTCTTCTCTCAGGTTTGTAGGTGTTCACTCAATCTTGTCAGATTCCAACAGCAGTGCTGATCATAGCAAGACACAGCTTCACTCTTGTAAGCATCTAGTATAATTAGGCTAAGAGGCAATATCATCTCTTGCTCTGAGCTTTTCTCAAGGCATAAATGTAATATTGGATTTCCTTCATTGCATAATCCACTTATTGATTCTTTATTTCTCTCTTTATTTTGTTAAGACCACTTCTCACTCTGTTGTCCAGGCTGGAGTGCAGTGATTTGATCTCGGCTCACTGCAACCTCTGCCTCCTGGGTTCAAGCAGTTCTCAGGCCTCAGTCTCCCAAGTAGCTGGGATTACAGGTATGAGCCATCACTTTGGCTAGTTTTTGTATTTTTAGTAGAGATAGGGTTTCCCCATGTTGGCCAGGTTGGTCTCTAACTCCTGACATCAGATGATCCATTCACCTTGGCCTCCCAAAGTGCCGGGATTACAGGCATGAGCCACTGCATCTGACCCCACTTATTCATTCTTTTAGTTACTATTCCTCCTTTTTTCCAGTTATCATTAAGTTTAATTCAAATTTTCCACCTTCATGAGATGGGGGTGTTATGGAGAAATAAAGTAAGAGAAAGCCTTTATTTTGTTGGGAGGAGGGGCTAGTTAGGAGGGACTATAGAAAGTATAAAGAAGCAACATGTAAATGTCTACTCCTTACTTCCCACTACAACCACCAGATAGACATGGGAGATGGAATGCACAATTTGGTAGAAGTTTCCATAAAGATTTTGGAAAATGAAAACATGTCTTCATGATATTAATGTTGGGTTAGTGCAAAAAGAATTGAGGTTTTTGCCATTAATACATTATCTAAAATGCCATTGGCTCCTCAGAAAGACCAAAGCCACACCAACATGGTGTGCATGGGGAGAAAGCCATTACAGCTGAAGGAACTACCAAAAGGGAGCTCATGGAGGACCCTAAAAGTATATAGGAGGTATTGGCTTTGCAAATTATTTTGCTTCTCTTCTATTATTACTGAAGTTGAGCACTTTTTGCTATGTTTATTAGCTAACTGCCTGTTCTCTTCTGTGAATTTCCTGTTTTTAACCTATGTCCATTTCGAATTGGGCTGTGCATCTTCCTTTTATTAATCTAAGAATTTTTATGTATTCTACATGCTAATTTCATATATATCGTGATTATCTTCCCCAACTGGTTTCATATTTATAAGCTATGATTGTGATCTATTTTTTATACAAAGTTTTAGTTTTGATGTGTCAATTTTATAACTCATTTTCCATATGATTTATTCTTCGTGTGTCTTGTAGAAATTCATCTGTATCTAGAATTCATTAAAATATTTGTTCATGCTTTTTAAAAAATATTAAAGTTGTTTTTTGCTTTTAGATACTTAAACCATCTGCAGTTTATATTTTTCTGTATGGAATAAAATTAGGATCTAATTTTACCTTTACCATGTGGAAAGCGAATTGTCCCATTACCACTTATCTAAAAATTGATCTTTTACCACTGATGTATAATGCCTAATATATCATATGAATGCTTTTTCTGTATTAAAAGCATTATATGATTAATTCTGTTTTTTACTTGTCAGTATTGAATATTATATAGCTTTACTAATATTGAATAACCTTTGCTTATCTGATATAAACATTAGTTATAATTTATAAATATACAGGCTTATATTTTTCAATTGCTAAATCAAATTGGATACAATTTAGAATTTTGTATCTATATTTATGAGAAGAATTGATCTATGGTTTCCTTTTTGTACTATCCAGAATATAGAAAATATTATTTTTTTTGGTATAGAAAATATTATTCCAGCACCCTAAAAATTAACCAAAAGTTTAAATGTTAAAATGACCATACTATCTAAGGTAATCTACAGAGTTAATTCAATCTCTATAAAAATACCAATGACATTCACAGAAATAGGGGGAAAAATCTGGACAGAGATCAACAAAACAGTGGAGAGCAAAGCCACCAAGCATTCTGCAGAGCTAGAACCAGCAGGGAGCCAGGAGAGATTCCCTAACTTGGGGAAGGGGTGAGCGAGTTACAGAATTCTGGGGTTCCATACCTCTGCCACCAACCTTTACAATCTTAATAATGGCAGAACCCCCTCAACACCCCCAGGCTTCCAAACTAACACAGAGCTGCTTAGAGACTGTGCAGAGACAGTGCTTGAACTCACATGGAACTCCACAGGCTTTTGATTCCAGAACAGCTCAGTGACAGCTGACACATCCCCTCTAGGGAGGGAGTGAAGATATCAGGCACTTTTACACACCCAAACACAGATATTGCAGCTGCAGTGTGGAGGAGTGGGCTGATTATGCAAACTCTACTGCCCCTCGCTAAACAGGGCCTGCCCACCTTGGTATCAGGGCCCCAGCACAGCTGCGTGAGCACTACAGCCACAGCCCAGTGTTCTCCTCAGAGACCAAACCTCAGAGACCACCAATCAGCCCTTAAACCCTGCAGAAGCCCCCTTAAACCCTGCAGAAGCCCCTGCCACCAGTACCACTGGCTGCTTTCCTTCAGCCCTTGGGCCAGGGAGGGAGCCAGGAGGCCAGGCACTTTTATGCACATCAAAGACAGATACTACAGCTGGAGAAGTAGGCAGACTGTGCACAGCTTGACTCCTCGCCTCTACTCCCCACCACTAAAGGAGGCTTGTCTTTTTCAGTGACAGGCCCCAAGTGCAGGCCTGCCCCCATGGGAGCACTATGGCTGGCCAGACATTAGTCTGAGAGCTGTGCCCCCACAGGTTACCAAGAAGCCCTTCAGCTCCCACAGTAATTGAAGCCACCACTGCCTCTGCCCTTGCTGCCCTCAGGAACAGTAAGTTCAGGCTACCCCCAATAACAAAACCCACCCCTGCTTCTATGGGAGGGAAGTGCAAGTAGGTCATGTGCTCCAGAGATGCAGACTGCCTTCTCCAGTGAAAGGCCCACAGCACAGCCATCCTGCCCGGGTCTGATCATTTCAGCTGTGACCTGGAGCTCTTCTGAAAGCCCTGTCCACAGGCCTATGACCTGCCTGTAGGCTCCCACTGCCTGAGTGTTCTGCCACCACTTGAGCATTCTGCCTACTCCTGCCTGAGAGGTCTGTGGGTGACTTGGGGACCAGCCCATTTCTTCCTATCACAGTCAACATCAGAATTCTGGGGCCCCAAGAACAAGTCAGTTGGTCTGGTCCGGTCCAGCCCTTTCAGGACTCATAGACTCCATCCGGTGGGCCATCTAGGGCTCTGGGGTTTGGGAAATTGCCTAGCACAGTCCACCAATGCTGGCACCTGACTACTCCCTCCAAACATTAAAGTTGGATTGACCCAACCAGCCAACACCACCACAGCTGATATCTACCAGCACATGCTGAAAACAGGAACCCATCCCCCTTTCTACCAGAAACAGCAGTATTACTGCATGAAAGTACAAGTGAACCACACTGCTGTTCTGTATTGGGCTGAGTGATTAGGTTGTGCTCCAAACCACTGCTGCAGAGCCACAGGACGGGCATATTCCAAGGCTCTCAGCTACACTGTGGTCTGGAGAATGGCAAGTGTGTACATCTGAACACAGAGCTGTGAGCCCTAATGCAAGAGTGAAAAAAAAAAAACAAGAGATGTTCCTGCCTATGTAGGCTGTGAATTCAGTGCAGCCCCTCACCCCTTGGAGAGACCTTGGCATATTTCACCAGGTATGTCCCCAGCTGCCCAGTCAGGGCTGGTGACTGTACTCATCCCTGGGGTATTCATGGGTAAGGCATGTGGTCCAGGTCTGCACAGCTCTGTCCCTCTCACCCCACCCTAACCGAACCCTTGCTGAACAGGAAGCTCAGGGCACCAGGCACTCCACTGTTCAGACCATCACCTGAAACAACAGAGAGCAACTCACAATGAACAGAGGTCAAGTACACATCCATCTACTTTTGCTACAGTCAATCTTACCTGTAAGTGCCACCTATGGCCTAGAGGTTGAACTACACAATCCAATACAGTATAACCTGTCAACAAAAGTCTATGGGGCTACAGAAGCAAAGCCAAATAACTCTACACAGCACATGCTACAGTCACACCCTCAAGATGTGTGGATAAAATAAAAATAGAAAAAATATCCAAATGAAAGTAAATTGAAAAAAAAAGAAGTTTCAACTTCTCCAGATGAATAGAAACCAGCATAAGAATTATAAGAATTATGGCATCATGATAAATCTGAAGGTTGTGACACCTCCAAAGGATCACACTAGCTCTATAGCAATGGATTCTAACAAAAATGAAAATTTGGAAATGACAGACAAATAATTCAAAGTAGGATTACAGGGAAGCTCAATGAGATCCCAGAGAAGCTTAGAAACTAATGCAAACAGAGCACAAACACAATCCAGGAGATGAAGGGAGAGATAGGTATCTTTAAAAAAACAGAACTTCTGGAAATAAAAAATTCACTTGAGGAACTTCAAAATACAGCTTAAAACTTTAACAACAGACTACACCAAGCAGAAGAAATAATTTTAGAGCTTGACAACCAGTCTTCCAGATTAAACTAGTCAGACAAAAATAAAGAAAGAAGAATTTTTTAAAATGAACAAAGCTTTTGAGAAATATGGGTTTATGTAAAGCAACCAAACCTACAACTTGCAGGCATTCCTGAAAAAAAAGAAGAAAAAATAAGACATTTGGAAAACTGTTTGAGAGAATAATGCAGTAAATTTTCTCTAATTTTGTTAGAGACATAGTCATCTAGATACAAGAAAATCAGAGAACACCTGGAATATGCTATACACAATGAACACAACCAAGGCACATAGTCAACAAACTCAACGTCAACATGAAGAAATGAATCTTAAAAGCAGCTAGACAGAAGCATCAAATCACCTCTAAAAGGAATTCCATCAGACTAACAGTGGGCCTCTCAGCAGAAACCCTACTAGTCAGAAAAGATTGGGTGCCTATTTTTAGTCTCCTTAAAAAAATTGCCAGGCAAGAACTTTACATCCTGCCAAACTAAGTTTCATAAATGAAGGAGAAATAAAGACTTTCTCAGACACTAATCACTAAAGGAATTCATCACCACTAGATGGATCCCACAAAGAATACTCAAAAGAGTTCAAATATGAAAACAAAATGATGATACTCATCATCATAAAAGGGCACATAAATACAAGGCCCACAGATCCTATAAAGCAGTTATACAATTGAAACCCCAAGTTAACACACAATACTATGACAAGAACAAAACCTCATATATCAATAACTTTGAATATAAATGGCCTAAATATGCCACTAAAAAGATATAGAGGGCAAATTGGATTTTAAGAAAACAAGACCCAACCATCTACTGCCTACAAGAGACCTGCCTATTGGCTAAAGACATCTACAGACTCAAGTAAAGGGGTGATAAAAGATATATTATGCAAATGGAAAACAAAAGTGAGGAAGAATAGCCAGATTTTAAACCAACAATAGTACAAAACAAAAACAAGGAAAGGCATTATATAATGATAAGGTGTTGGGTACATTTATATATAGGGTAGTTAAATATTCTTGGATATATTCCTGGAAACATAAAATCTCCAAAGATTAAGTCAAGGAGAAATAGAAATCCTGAACAAACCATTAATGAGTATAAAATCTAATCAGGAATAAAAAGTATTCCAACAACAAAAAAGTCAGCACCAGACAGATTCACAGCCAAATTTTACAAGCCTTGCAAAGAAGAGCCAGTACCAGTCTTACTGAAAGTATTCCAAAAAATCAAGGAGGAGGGATTCCTCCTTCACTCATTCTGTGAATCTAGTATTACTACGGACACAACAGGGAAAGAAAACTGCAGACCAATATCCCTGGTGAACACAGATGCAAAAATATATCACAAAATACTAGCAAAGTGACTCCAACCGCATATCACAAAGATAATACATCATGATCAAGTGGGTTGTATTCCAGGGGCGCAAGTACGGTTCAACATTCACAAACCAATGCACGTGATTCACTACACAAACAACTAAAAACAAAAATTATATGATCATCTCAATAAATGCAGAAAAACCATCTGATAAAATACATTATCCTTTCATTATAAAAACTCTCAAAAAACTAGGCATCAAAGAGGCCTGGGGAGTGGGGGTCTAGGGGAGGAATAGCAGGGGGTGGAGGGATTGGGGAGGGATAGCATTAGGGGAAACACCAAATGTAGATGATGGGGTGATAGATGCAACAAACCACCACCATAGCACGCGTATACATATGTAAAAAGCCTGCACAGTCTGCACATGTACCCCAGAACTTAAAGTATAATAAATAAATTCTTAAAAAAGAATAGCCAAAATCAAGAGTAAACATTTACAAGAAGAGTTACAGTAAACTTCTTAGAAGATCAGAAAGATCTGAAAGACAAACAATGTAAAAAATATACCCAAAGTTTGTATCATAATGTCAACCCATAGTGGGTATGCTTCAATTAGCCTAACCAATTAGTTAGATTTGCATTTTTAATGTGAGTATTTTCACCTCAAATCTACTGAATATCAGATTACTATTTAGATTTGATATGAAAGGAAACCATTTATAAAACCTGTAAGCTATCACCAAAGGATCTAGGTCTTTGGTCTTGGATAGTAAATATTTTAGAACCAGATCTCTGGGGCGTTTGGAGGAAGCCTCCATTTTTATTTGCCAATTTACATGTTATAAATGTGACCATCATCGTGACCAATTTCAAGCTTTATTGTAAGTCTCTGTTTTTAAAAGATTTTGATTATTTGAAGGATTTGGGGCTGATAATGATTTAATTTTGTACTGGTTTTACTTTAATTGCTAATACATAAACGTGTTATAAATAATCCTTATTAATAAATATTTAAATAGTACTAGAATGAATATCCTTATCTGTGCATCATATTCTTAGGTGTGACATATAATATTTTAAATGCTGCATGAAATATGCAGTAGATATATCATGTTACACTACTACCCACAGACCAAAGCTTTTGTTAAAGCCACAGACTTATATATATATATAGACAAATATTATATGATGTGAGTTTCCTTTTCCAGTCCAGAAAAATTGGAGTGTATGAGCTTCTGACACCATTGGCTTGTCAACATTTGTTACATGGGCATGGCAAGAGACAATTAGATTTTCTTTTTCAAAAAATATTTTAGAGGATTTTAGTTCACTCATTACATTTGACATCTTTGCATCCATTCTTGTTTTCATTTCTAAAATTTTTCTTGTCTTTAATATATTAATGACTTCCATTTTAAAGCACTAGTGTGATTTTAGTATCTAGATCATCTGTGTTTGTTTCCACTTTCTGTTTGATTGTTTGTTTCTCTTTGGAAATTGTGTATAAAAAAATATAGGGACTCTGTTCTACTTCCAGAAAAGGTTCATCATTTTCTTCTGCAGGCAGGTAGAAGAAACATTAATCACCTTCGTACAACTAGAACTGAACTGACCTGAGATTGTACTGTAGTTTGGGTATGATCCACCAACCTTTGCTTTGATGCAGTTCCCAGGGTATCTTCTTTCAGGGTATTTAATTGAAAGGGTGAAAGTGGGGGCTACAGAGACTCTCATGAATGCTAGCATCCTTGGGTCCTTGCCACTATGAGACTCTGCTAGCGTCTTATTCTTTCAGAAGAATGTTGAGTCCAGTCCTTGGCTTTCTCTTATTACGGGGAGTTCTGCCTCCCGAATTCACTTATTTTTTTTTTAAACTTTCCAGTTCCATGGAATTATTAAAAGTTTCTTTGTATCTGAATGATGTCAGCTCTTACTCCGTTCTGAGGTTCAAAATGCCCTGGATGGGGTGGGGGGGGGTGGTGGAAATGAGGGTTGCAGAATATCCTCTCATCTCTCTGCTCAGAATCTACTTTATCAAGATTTTATCCCCTCAAGACTTAGTTGCCCCAAGTCTTTCTCAGTGAGAACTCACACTCCTCCATCATTGCTGGAACCTGAAACAATTTTCCTGAAAATTTGTACTAAGAAAAAGCTAACTGTAAGCAAGCAGGAAGAGAATGAAGTCAGTTAGCAGTGATACTAAGACTGTAAGATCCATAGAAAAGAGAGGTTGGAGACAAAGCTAATAGTATTATGCTAGGGCAAAGTTACAAGAAAAAGAAGACAGTAAAATAATAAAATGATATAATGCCACCTATAGCAGCATCCATTCACCTAGTTCTCTTTAAAAAGTTATTATTCAACTATAAGTCTGTATTTTTTAATGTGAGAAATTGAGTTAAAGAAAATCAGACAGGTTTTTCAATGCAGAAATCATCAGCATCTTAAATATTTTCACGGGCTTTATGAGTCTCTTAGATATCTTACATACGTTATCCAAATGTATTTGACCAGGTAATCTTTTCATCACAAAATTGTACATAGGTTTCCAAAAACACTTGAAAAACTAAAAAGTTTTAATATACAAACAAACTAAAACCATATTAAATACGTAGGGAAAAAAATGAGGAACTGTTAGTATCCGTATACTAACATATGGCAGATCAGCTGGCCAGAGAATGGTTGAATCAGTAGCACTAAAGTGAAAACATATCTACTTATATTTTGAGGTCCCACGAACACTTTAGATGCAGGCATGTAGGCCTCTACTACATTTTCTATTCCTGGATTCCCCCTAACAACCATACATATCTCTTATCCAATGAAAATATTTGTAATAACTACCTCCCCCCAAAAAATGAACATAAGGTAAAGTATAAAATAAATTATTTCAACTAATATCTTGTATTTGATAAAAATTTCCTTCCATTAAACTTACCCATTATATTTATGTATTAAATATATTCTGAGAAATGCTTTGTTCCAGAGGACAAGTCTCATAGGCACTCTTTTTTTTTTTTTTTTTACATGCTTGAAATGTTTCTGTTTACTTGTTTATTTTGTAGCTATTTACTGAGGGTATTTGAGCAGGTTATTGCGCTCGGGAGAAACAAAACCAACATTTTTCCTTCCAACTTTTATTTTAGATTCAGGGGGTACCTGTGCAGATTTGTTCCATGGATAAATTGCACGTCACTGGGGTTTGCCCTACAAATTATGTTGTTACCCAGGTAACGAGTATAGTACCCAATAGGTAGCTTTTCAATCCACACCCTCCTCCCACCTGCCAGCCTCAAGTAAGCCCCAGTGTCTATTGTTCCCCTCTTTGTGTTCATGTGTACTCACTGTATAGCTTCCACTTATAAGTGACAACATGCAGTATTTCTTTTCTGTTCCTGTGTTAATTCACTTAGGATAATGAACTCCAGCTGCATCCATGTTGCTGCAATGGACATGATTTCATTCTCTTTATGACCGCATGGTGTATATTTACCACATTTTCTTTATCCAGTCCATGGCTGATGGGCACTTAAATTGACTGCATGTCATTGTTACTGTGAATAGCGCTGAATGAATATACACATGGATGTGTCTTTATGATACAATAATTTGTTTTCCTTTGGGTATATACCCAGTAATAGGATTGCTGGCTCTAGTGGTAGTTCTATGATCTTTGAGAAATCTCCTAATTGCTCTCCAGAGTGGCTGAACTAATTTACATTCTCATCAGTATTATATAAATGTTCCCTTTTCTCCACAATTTCAACAACATCTGTTATTTTTTGACTTTTTAATAATAGCTATTCTGACTGGTGTGAGATAGTATCTCACTGTGGTCTTGATTTGTATTTCCCTAATGATTAGCGATGTTGAGCATTTTTTTTTGTATGCTTGATGACTGTGTGTATGTATTCTTTTGAGAAGTGTCTGTATATGTCTGACATGGTTAGACTGTCTCCCCACTCAAATCTCATCTTGAACTGTAGTTCCCATAATCCCTACATGTCATGGGAGATACCTGGTAGGAAGTAATTGAATCATGAGGATGGTTACTTTCATGCTGTTCTTGTGATAGTAGGTGAGTTCTTATGAGAGCTGATGATTTTATAAGAGGCTGCTTCTGCCCCTTAGCTCTACTTAGGGATTAATATTAAACCAAGTGGTCCATTAACAACTACCCGGACATGATGTTGAAACTGAGTCCTGAGTGGTCAGAAAGAACCAGCCATCTGTATGAAGATCTGTTGGGAAAAAGTTCTATAATGAGGAACAGCAGGTGAAAGCATATGAGACTGTTGTATCTTCTAAGGCCTCTCCAGTCTCTCAGGGTCTAGGATTGTATTGCTGTTTGAGCACACCCATAGCAGGTGTGGCATTTCATCACAGAGGTCATTCAAAAAAAATTAATACTGCTCCTGGGGAGGTTGTTTGCATGCCTATAAGTGGCAAGCATGATTTTTCAACATAATCTATCTGTCTACCTTTAATAATTTCTAATAATACTAATACCACCTCTATCTTTACCTCTTCCTCATACAACACCATATTTTACAAGACTGTCACTACACAACTTGGCACTGAATTGTTTTGTATTCTAAGGATGATTTAACATTTGTTTTTGAGCCCACTTAAAGATGATTTAAGCAAATAACTCTTTTGAAGTCATTGGCATTAGACAAATCAAAATGAGACTCAAATGCCAGGAAAATAAATTGTTATCTAATTTGTTTAGCTAAAGAGCCTTAATAAACATTAATCAGTTTTGATGTTAAATTAGCAGAGCTAACATTCTTGGTGAGTTTTATATATTCATTAATTTACCATATTTATTGTTTCCAACTTGATTCTTAGGTAACTGTTATACTCATTATTAGATACAAAATAATAACTTTTTGAATTTATGTAGCTCATTGTATCCTTCACATAATTCACAACAACCAACCGCATAGTATCTCCATCTTACATGTGAGGAAATTGATACTAAGAAAAACTAAAGAATTTTGCAATGTCCATTATTGGGAGAACCAAAGCTTGGAGGCCAGATCATTCTTCCTTAACTTATCCAATTAGCCATTAACTTATCCAATCTTCTGAACTATCCTAGGGCCCAAGAAGGTTTCAGAACAAATCAGGATGTATAGTAAAATCATCCTGACTCTTTGTACTCCAATATTAGTCTTTTTCAGAGCTTCTGTGGGTAACTTCTCAGGCTTTCTTTGCAGCCTGTGGTAAACGAAAGCAGTACTGAGAGGTTTAGACATCAAGTACAGTAGAGAAAGAATAGATATTGAGCCGTCCCTAGTCATTAATCTTATTATAACTACTTATAATTGTAATTCTAATTAGAATGATACCAGATAAGCTCCTTTGGGAATGTGAAATTCAGACACATGAAGGTCTCAACTAATTGGTGAAACCATTCGATTACTTTGTTTTTAAGCTGATGAAGCCAGAACATCCATCAAAATAATTTATACTCCTATCCCAATTCCATAGTGCTGAGGACTGGAACGTATGAAAGGACTGAGGAAGAGGAGAACTTCAAGTCAGAAAAGCATTTTGTAGCAAGCATCTGGCCATTTTAACCCCCTGTCTACAGTACGTTTACATGAAAGTCAGCTGAAGTTAAGCAAAAGCCAACAGAAAATCATCTGCATTTACAAAAATGAAAGACTTTTACTGGGAATTTTTAAAGCTTCCAAGAATGACCTTGGCCAAAATGAATGCAGTTAGTATTTCAGTTTAGTAAAAAAAAAAAAAAAAAAAAAAAATGGTACTAGTAAATTAATAACTGCTGCCTTTCCTTTTGACAGCTGTTTAAATCACAAGGTTTGGATTTTTGCAATTCCTCAGATTTGAATATGTTGGATTCTTTTTATTATCTGTAATCACAAGAAATTCCTTCTAGAAATTCCAAGAAAATGGGAAACATGATAAGAAACCAACATTATTTCCCAGTCCTCTGGTGTGTTGAATATTTGCTTCCATATAGCATTTCCAAATGCTTGCTTTTCACTTGGGCTTCCCACCTGCCAAAGTCTTGTCAAGAGAAGTCTCAGCACACTTGCTGTTCATCTGCTCTATGTGCCCTGAAGACTTCTTTAATTGAAGTGCAGTTTGCACACTTTGGAAAAACTCCACCTGGACCAAACCTTTGCAGAAAATATTGAGGACTAGCCTCCCCAGAAAGTCACAGGCTTCATTTCACTGGCAGATTCAGCAGAAAGTGCTGCCAACGAGGAAGGGCATACTGACTGTAAATCTTGTATCTTCGTGTGTGTCAGCTTTCAATCAGTTGTAAGTAACCTATACCTATTTAAGCAGATTAGATAGTATCTTAGCCATCTCTATGTCTGTGTGTATTTATCCTCATCTATGTCTATAAACAATATCTATGTATAATAAAATCACACCAAAAAGAAAGAAAGCTAGCAAGAAAAGAATCCGTAATTCTAAAAACTTACTGGTAATATTGAAATGTCTTATTGACTTAGATTAAATTTTTCTTAAAAGGCAAATTGTGCAGAATATCATCACCTAAAGAAAATTCCCTATAGGGAATGATGCATTGCCTTTAATTGTTCTTACCTTTTTTTCTTCTTGTTACAACTGTCTGACTAGAAACAAATGAGAAAGCTAAAACATATGAACTGCTTTTTGATTTGTTTGGCTACTAAACGTCCTCTGTGTGAGGTATGTTTATTTAAAGTATCTCCAACTAGATATTTACAATACATTTTTTAATTAGTTAAGAGACTTTAATTGTACATTGGGGATTAGCTGCATTATTCTCAAACCTCTTTACTAAAAATACATGAGAACAGTGAGCAGTTTATTTATAACCTTGTTACTTTACTTGTTACTTTGGGCCATCAATGATGCTATCATTTTCTTTCTTTATATTTTTAATATGTCTGATTCAAAATTCAATTCATAGCTCAGTTTGCTCATGTTTTATAAACTATCCTACAACAATTTTAAGTTAAATACAGTGCATCCACCTGCTAAATTTGGAACAGAAAAAGATGGGAGAGATCCCAGAAAAGCTGCATTAAAACTGCAAGCAGAATTTGTAATTTTTCCATTCATTACCCCTGGAAAGAATTTACAATGTTGCTCTTCTTCTGTGTGCAAATACATAACATTATACTATCTTTCTTAATTATGAGAAATTAAAATTAAAAACCAAGAATATTTCCAATGGGGAAAATATTCTCCATCACTATTCCTATAACAACAAATCTGTGTCACTTCTATGTGTATTAAGACAACAGAAGTACATAATAACATATTGTCACATACAACTGTTGTCTGAAGGAATTTTTGGGATGGCAGTGTGTCAGGAAATCTGCTTGGCATCTGATAATCACTAATTCATGATAAAGGAGTCTGACAAATCAAATCCCTCTTTCCTCCCAACCTGAAGATGTGAGTTCAGACCACAGAACAGCTGGATTCATGCTAAGCTATTACACCTGAAGAAGTATAATATCATCTCGTTTCTAAAGGGATAGTCCTTTGCAGTATATATATTCAGATTAGCCCTTAAAATGCGCTGGGGCCCTTGCTTCTGTAAATTGGGGTTTTCATGAAACACTCATCTATATAACTTATCCTAATTTCAGCAAACCTGAACCAGCCTTGTCTGGGCAATCACAGTTGAGGCCTGGTCCACCAAGATGTTTGATCATTGCTTTAGCTTTGCTGTCCAACTTCCATCTGTTGTAAGAGGAAAAGTCCCAGGATAAGAACAGAGACTTAATAACCACTGACCATGACAGCCTTAATGTTTCTATCAGCTTGACTCAACTTAAGATAGATTTCTTCCCGGTTATAGGTCCCTGACCTCTCTTTTCTTACAGCATTTATTTTAGGAAACTTTCCACTGTAAATTCTTCCTCTGCCACATTCAGATATAAATCCTCTTCTAGTGTCTTGCTAGTTTTACAACCTGGGAAGATCTTTCTTGAGGAGCTGGGAGCCATCCCTTTGAAATGCAGTCGTCAAAGGAGATGGCACCATATTTCTCAGTCTCTCCAAGAGGGTAGGAGCCTAACTTTAATAAGAGACAATTAGCCAATACAGATAGCCTAATGACATCAACCAGCCTACTCCTAAGATCCTCCAACCTTTTCCCATTAGCTCAGCCCAGCATTTAAGGATATTCTCGTCTTTTGTTTTCATGGAGTTAAGTTCAATCTCTCTCTCTCCTACTGCAGTATTCTTGAATAATATCTTTCCTGCCTGTTTAACTGGTCCCGTGAAATTTTTCTTTTACCCTACTCAATTTTTTCTCAAAGAGAACAAGACAGATGCTCAAATCTAATTACTAACAACTATATTCAGTGTACAAAGAGCCTTAAAAAAAAAGACACTTTTATTCTACAAAATGAAAATGTTCTAGCTACTGCTAAAACTCATTTTTTGAGAGATAAATTTTTAAGAATTGCAAACCATAGATATTTTTATGGCTTTATGATAAGCATGTCTCCTCTGTACGGCTCCAACATCTTTAACTAAAATGCATCCACAGGAAATAATCCCAGAAATTCTTTTTTGATATATTGGATCTGATTCCTCCTTGCTTCCAAGTTTGTGTTACCCCCCCCCACACACACACACACAGTCTCCCTCAGGATAGTCTTCTATCCTTGAGTTCTTAATGAATAATTCTGATTGATGCTCACTGCGTTACGAGGGCACCAGTGAGAAAGAAATCTGAATGAAGATATGAGAAAATAATTTGTCCATTTTCTTTTTAAGGATTCCCTTGTGGTGCCAATTCCCTCCAGTCCTATAAAACCAGGCGGCAAAGATAAAAGCATATTCCTGCTGATGAGGCCTACTGTGATATGAAGAATGAATCTCATTGTGGCTGACGGCAAAAGGTTAACAAGGAAATGATTAACTCACACACAAAAGCTCCTTCTTTTTCCTGTGACTTCAAAGTCTTCAACAGAGAAGGAAAAGAATACATCAGAAAAGAAGAAACCATTTATGACTTTTTTCGTGTGTGGAAATTTTGATATTTTGCTTTAATTTACTAGTGCCGTGTTCTGTTTCATTTTTATGAACTTGTAAAGTCAACTAAATTAGGAGCAAAAAATGTGTAACTAAGGTAACAGCTTCCATAGATCAAGAAAATGAAAAGTAGCAGCAATAAATTAAACAAAAAATCAAAATGCTCTAAAAGTATTTTCCTGTAAAATGTGATATGCACAAAACTTTGAGTTAATGTTAGTTTTATTCTCTATGAGTTCTTAAGATCTCACTGATAAGACTTGTCCTTGACTAATGAATTTTGTGCTTATTGCATACACCTCTCTACTATTTTATGTCATGTTGCGTACATGTGCAATATACACATGATCTAAATGATGTGTAAGATGAATTAAATACTCCCTAGTGCCTAAAGAAAGAATTGATATTGATTAGAACTTGTTTCTTATAGCCCAAGAGAAATTTCACACAAGTCAAATTGTTCAGTATTCAATATACTTAAATAGTTAAACATCAAATGGCTTGTATACCTTGCAGGGGAAAAGGGTAGTTTGTATTTAGTTAATTTTCAGAAGGAATTACGTCATTAAAAAGAACTGTCCTCATCAGAGATATTAGCTCCTGAAAGGTCTAAAACCTCAAGTGTCTTCAGAGCTAGGCAAAAATGTAACATATGTGAGTAAACCCATATAATTCAACACGAAGTATGAGTCAATAAGGAGTATTATTCTGTTGGAATCTGGAAGAGTGTGCCTCTCCCAAGACTTTCAAATTCATTTTTAAAACCCTCTAGTGGCCTTCAGAACAAGTCTGTTGTTTAGATATGTGTACCCATCTCTAAATATGCAATCCCTGAAGTATTGGGTTACCCTGTTTTCTCAACATAAAATATAATATTTGTATAACTGTAGCACACTTAGGTTATAAAATCCTTCCTACTTGTAATATTCCTAAGCCTGGTCAATGAGGTATATTTGAAGTTGTAATTAGTTTGCAAAAAAGTATAAACAATAATAACATTAATTATTTTAATAATATTCTTTGCCACTTTTTTCACCCTTTCCTATTCTTGAAGCACATATCTGCACATACATATCAATCCCAATGTATTTCTCTTCTCCTATTATTTCTGAATTATTTTACATGAATGTATTATTTGGGGTATAATTACTACATAATTTCTTAACGAATTCTTACCAGATATTTTAGAAATAGATTTCACTTCCAAGTCTTGTCGTTGGAAATGTTTGATATTAGATGATTGGTTTGATCTTCGGTATGTTTCAGAAACTTTCACCCAAGTTCAAATCATTATTTGTGATAGTGCTCTAAGCACTGGGACTTCAAAATGGAAAGGAAGCAAGCCTAATGAGTCCTTTTGGGGCTTATAAAAGCATTCAAAAACTTGGAAGAAACAAGAGGCAGTAAACTGATGGATAGTCCCTGTATACTAAGGCATACAACAAATGCATGAGTTATTCACAAGTGTACTTTCTTTGGAAATCTGTGGGAGGTTTTCAATAACTATTTAAATTATATCTCACAAACTGTAGTAAGTAGTTCAGGAATAGTAATTAATAAATATCAATGTTATATGTAAATTGCATTTTTATAAAAGTAGATATCTTGCGGTGCTCCTGAAAACAATAATCAAATAAATTACAAATCTTAAATCTAATTCTAGAACAGATTGTGTTCTCACTAGAACTCGTTTTTCTCTTACTAGAGAACCTTTTACATATTTTTCAATGTGCCAACCACTATGTCCGAGAGCATTTATCTCAGACCCTCCCCCAAAGTTCTCCTGAAGAAGAATTAAATTAAAAGTCTAAAAATCTCTGAGTAGTAGATATTAGGGAACAGCAGCAACGTTCCTAGTGAATAGCCAGCTCAATGAAAAGTAGCTACTATTTTCACAACATGTTTCGATCAGTTTAGGACTTCAGGTCCTAGAGCCCAGATTCATACCCATCTGGCAGTGCTGACGGGTGTGAAATATCAGATGTGCAGGAGAGCTAACATAACCACATGAGAACCAGGCAGTCACTCGCTCCCGTTTTCTACCGCTCAACAAGTGCCACATATTTCCCAATTTTGCTGTCCAAAACACAGGAAGAACAGCAAGGAAGAAGATGAGATGGTAATGTAAGAAAAGCTAATAAAAGAACCAAATGACTCACAAGCAATCTGGAAAGAAGCATTTAGGCCTATTGTGCTGCCATATCACTACTCTGAAGACAGAAAAGCCTTTATCTTTCTCTAAACAGAAAATGCTTGAATTAGGTTTCTGTCCCTGAAAAAAGTGTGCAGACATTACCACAAAAATGCCCCTTACCTGTTTTTAGAGGGTAAATGAGGAGGTTAATATGTATTCCTCTTGTTTTTAGTAAAACCAATATATTATGCCAGTGGTCTTAGGTATAAAATTTTATTTACAGCTAGGGTAATAGCATGAATCCACAATTGGGAACATGAAATATTCATCTTTTGTATTTTATGGTAACATACACACACTTAAGAGAAACAGAGAGATTGCTTTCATTTTTACAGTGTTCGTGGATGGGACATCTGGCAGAAGCTCTTCAGCATTTACTTTAAGCAGTATGGGTTGTTGACAGAGTAGAAAGATTTAAAAGAAAGGCCTCTTTCCCTGAAATTCTACAGTAAAATATTTGATACAGTTCTGAAGCTTCTTTATCTGCAAGTCTCTTATGTAAGTGTAAAACCACACACAGTGCAAAACTTTGCAACCATTCAGTAAAGATACATGTTTACTAGAGTAAACTTGGACTACTTACCATACTCACAAACTCAAACTGAAAATTTAAAAATTGAATTTAAATGTTTTGTCAACAGAATCGTAGACTTCACTGGACAATTGAATTTATTTTCCACTACTCAGTTACTTAAAATCAAGGCAAAATATTTCCTACTCATCTAAAGTGTTTTCCAGCTTTTGATACATGTTTGTCAAAGATATTAGCGAAAAATCTTAAAGCACAAGTAATACTACAAATATGAATCTCATACATATATTTTCTATAAAAAATGAAATACCCTCTTTCCTTCCTTCCTCCCTCCCTCCATCCCTCCCTCCTTCTTTCCTTCCTTCTTTCCTTCCTTTCTTCCTTCCAAAAAATATTTACTAAGCTTCCCTATGTGCCAAACACTGTTCCAGGTACCTAAAAAACATTATTGAACAAAATAATAGTTTCCAGCCCTTGGGGAGCTTACAATCCTGTCAGTAAACATACAACACATGAGTGTCTGCCCTGTGACCTTGAGTATTTCACTTCTCTATGCTTCAATTCTCTGGCCATGTGAACTTGACATTTTTGTAGGTAATGTCATACAGCTCAACTTATAATTGAAGATAATGGTTCTGATCTCTGGCTACACATCAGAATTACCAGAGGAAACTTTTAAAGCTACCAGTTCCAGGTCCCTAATCTGACTGTCTGCACAACATACACAAACAAAGATCTAATAAGTCACAATCTTTGTGGGTGAGATTCTGGGTATTATTTTTTCATAAAAAGAAAGAAAACATGTTACCAAGTAATTCCAATGGGTAGCAAAAGAAGAGAATCATAGCCTGTTTAATCAAACACCATATTCACAGAAAGTAATGAGAAAATCAAGAAAATCAGTACAGGGCGGTGTAAAGAAAAGCAGAGGGAAAGAGGAAAAGGTGGTCAGTGATACTAAATGCTGTGGAGAAGTCACATAACAGCAAAACTACTGTGTAATATTCAGGGAGGCATATTCAACTGGGTACGCCTCAAATTAACTGTCTTCATGGGAAAATGTAGCTACCTTGTTATGCTCCTGTTCCATTTCTAACTGACACTCAGTTGTGGTCCAGAACGCCAGATTTAGGAAGCTCAACTGCAAGGAAAGTTCATGGGAACAAAAGAAAACATTTTTTATTAACTTTCTCCCGTCACTGCAGTGGAGCACAAGTTCACAGATAGAAACTCTAAAGAAAAAGTTTTTATAAAGAAATAAAATATATATAAGTATCTACTAGGATTTATGTGTGTACCATGTCTGGAAGCATAAAATAGGAAGAAAGTCTGTTTTTAAAGTTATATGTGTCAGAAACAAGATAATTGTGCTGTAATCTAAAACTTATGGCAAGAACATCAGCATCTACCAGTTCATAAGAAATATTTTTAGGTAGGTACTTTAAAGCATGTGAAGTTACTTATTAGCAATATAGTTTTTATAGTATGATGTATTACTGTTATAAGAAGGCCTTTATAATGCAAACATTTCATTATCAACAATAGGGAATCTTTATTTGAGTCATGTAATGGGTGATTCCAACTGGGAGAATGTTGTCAAGCTATGTCATAAACTTCAGTCCCAATCTTGTACTCATCAACATTTTTAACATGAAGATATCATTTTAAAACCTTATAAAATCTGTGAATGGTGATAAAAGCTTGGGAGGAACAGAGTTTGTATGATGGAATAAAGATACAAATAGATGTTGACAGGTGTGAATGATATAAATATTTTATTTCATCTAAAAGTATGAAATAAAATAATAAAATTATTGTTCATATGATCTCGCTGATTGGACTCAAAAGTCTGTTCTCTATGCTTCCATAGGAATTTGTGCATATCTGAATCTCAGGCACCATTTTAAAATATATCATGTGATAAAACCCTACAATATTTTAGAATTATAAACTTATCTGCTATTTCCTCAGAACAATGTATGTCTATTCACCTTTAGACCACATGTTCTCTAAGAGAATGCCTAGCACATTGATAACTTTCTGATAAGCTGAACAGAAAAATAATAATATACAACAACGAACAATT
The DNA here is from genome assembly GCF_009761245.1 of Sapajus apella. Classification (NCBI taxonomy): domain Eukaryota; kingdom Metazoa; phylum Chordata; class Mammalia; order Primates; family Cebidae; genus Sapajus; species Sapajus apella. Next base: position 793,852 of record NW_022436968.1, on the reverse strand, counting down.
TAAATCAAGTAAGGAGATAGCATAAGTGAATCAGAGAAAGTGTAAAATGGACATGTGAATGAGTATAAGCTGCTTGTATAGATTTGAGAGATTATCATTAGAAGAGAACATAAACCTGTTCTTTATGATTCCAAGCAAATAGAATTATTCAACTTACAGCATTAGTAGTATTATCAGTAATTATTAATACATAATTAGTGATATTTACAAAGACACACAAACTTTCTGTCAAGGGAAGTAAAAATTCCCTAAAAATAGAAGGGATGGAAGTTTCTTTCTTCTTTTTTAGTTTCCTAGCCCTATTGTCTTCAAATATACGTTGGTGGCCATTTACTATAGAAGGAAATTATTGATCATTAATTTATTTGATAAGACTCTACATTCTGGGTATATGTTCTAAGAACACAGGGCCCACAGCAACACAGGAGAGTGCTGTGCTCAAAACACTTAATGAGAGATATAAAGAAATACATAGGCAATAATAATCATCTTGCCAGAACTGCTACAGTGCAGAATAATGAGAGCACACAGAAAAGATAACTTCCTCTTGGGAGATCAGATAAAAATTATTTTTCCTGACTCTACAATTTGGAAAATTGGGTTAGGTAGTCTTCAGTTTTCTTGAAACCCTAAATTGCTATGATTTTGTGGTTTGTCTAGTCTCCCCACACCAACACTGAGAGTATTTCGCACCAAAAAAAGTAGACTACTTAATGTTGAAAATCAATTGAAAGGTTTGAAGATGTTTTTTCCTGAATAATAGTTCTTCATGACACATGTATGTTACTTCTTCCCCTGCCTGATTTGTATTAAATATACATACATATACATGAGAAATTTGGCAATTTCTATTGCCTTTAATTATGTTGATTGGCATGTGACAGACAATATTCTGAGGATAGAATTAATTTTTGCTTTCATTCTTTCACAAAATGTTGCCTCCGAAAAGAGAACAAAGTTAGGATTACACAATTATGTTAAAATCAAGCTACAAATCATATTACAAAAGCAAATAACTCAACAAAAGTGACAATTTAACGAAAATTCTTTCCATACATGAAAAGCAATGGCAATAACAAATACATCATGTATATATGCAAACTCTATTTACTGTTTCTGGACATTTATGTTGGTGGTGGTAGTCATTTATTTTTGACTTACTCTTTCCTTTTTTTTGAACAGCTTTGTTGAGGTATGATTTGTATACAAAAGTATGCACATATTTAATGTAAGCAATTTAAAGTATTTTTATTTGCATATACCTGTAAAATCATCCCAGCAAAGTATTAGATACATTAACTACATTTCAATGTTTTCTTGTGCCTCTGTTTTCCTTTTATTTTTTGATAGTTTTGCTGTATGTTTCAAACACAACATGAAATCTATCCTCTTGACAAAATTTTACATCTCTAATACTGTATTGTTAATTACGAGCATTATGTTGTGCAGCAGATCTCTAGAACGTATTCATCTTACATAACAGAAACTCTGTATCCATGGAACTACTCAGGCCCTATCAATCACCATTTTAATTTCTTATTATTTGAAACTGAACATTTTAGATATTCCAATATAAATAAAATCACTGTAGCATTTGTTTCCATGTGACTGGCTTATTTCACTTAGTATCATGTCCTCCAGCTTCATCCATTTTGCTGCAAATGGCAGGATTTTCTTTTTCTTAAAAGCTAAATAATATTCAATCATATGCACATATCACATTTGCCTTATCTAGTCATCTGGTGATGGAGTTCTAGGTTGCTTTAGTATCTTGGCAATTGTGAATAAGGTTGCAGTGAACATGGGAGTGCAAATATCTCCGAGATCCTTGTAGTTATTTGTTTTTAATGAAGGTCATAAAATATGATATATTCTGATTTCTAAAATATTAAAATATAAGACAACGTGTCTTAGAAATTTTTTAATATGAAAAATGTTAAGAAATGCCTTCTTTATCCTTTGTATAATTTCAGAACAAAACAACATATGTGAACCAAAAAATAAAATTTACAAAAGTCAGGGTTTTACTATGTATAATTTAACAACAACTACCCGGATAAATGGGTGTATAGAGAGGTGGCTGATGTAAAATGGAAATTCTCTAAATGTAAGAAGAAACAAAGGCAGATCACATAATCCACTCACTCAGCATATGCTAAAGATATATTTCTATTTGAATTTGATTAAATAAAATATTTAAAATAAAAATATTGTTTCTTATAGAATCCAAAGTTGATTTTTATGTGAGCTCTAGTTACAATGGCAATATTTCTCATTAAGCCTCCTTAGACTGTTTTGGCTTATATACTAGCCCCTTGAAAATTATTGTTTTCAAATTGCAATAAAAATTTAGGACGCTGGATCAGAAAGTTGGATGCTCTGATGTAGTAATTAACTAAATTTTCAGAGTGTCTGACACACTCTACCACAACACTGCAAAATGAGAAATTTGGCAATTCTTTAAAATACCAGAACTATCTTGTGACCAGAACATGAATACTCAATAAAGAAGTGTTAAATAATCCATTAATTTTGACTTGTTAATTGTGGTTTAACATTAATCCAAAATATGGAAACTGCTATTATCATGAACTCTGTTCTACATGGTACATAGGTATTTTTAATTCTTATCATTTTATTTTATTTTTTTCAGATCTGTATTCTGACTTGTAGCATTGTCCTGTTTTTTGTAAGCAATTACTGTATATCTGGGGGCAATGTATCTACTGCTGCAAGAAAGGGAAAAAAAATGACGAAGATCACAAAACCCCAGTAAAAAGTTAGGAAGCTAATTCATTTAAAAGATCAAATATATTCATTACTATGCTGCAAAGAGATTTAAAAAAAGAAAAGAATGAGAAAAAAATAAAATTCTGGTTCTTAAAAATGAAAGAAAAGGCAGAGAGATGAAATAAGAAAATAAAGAAAATGGAGAAATAAAGGCTTTGTATTTAGTAAACTGAGGGTGAATAATGAAAAATACAGTAGGACAAATAATGTTTCAGGGCAACAAATTAGAATTTTAAAATTAATAATTACATGTGACTTTTATAATTAAATAAGACATATTATATTTTTCCAGCTCTGTTTTCTTGCAGCTTTTGTCAATAAACTATATAATAAAAAAGTTAATTAAGAAGTGTGTAATGCAATTATAATGTAAAAAAGCAAATAATAGGGCATTAAGTACCCAATATGGTGTGTAATATCTAATATACATGAAATATACATGTAAATTGTTTCATATTACCACATAATTAATATTCTAGAATATGAAACTAATTTTAAGAAGTAAAATATAATTTCATAGATTAATAATTTCTCTAAGATGATGTGCAACCATAAAAATAAAACCAGCCACTCAGCATTACTCATTGTGCTAAAGTAAAGGAGAATTATAAAATCACATAAAAATTCAACACAAATAGTTTAAATACTATATGGAAAAAAATCAATAGAAGATATTAGTAAAGCAATACCCATTTGAGAATTTCTTTAAGGTATTTACATTGAGTATACTCAGCCTAAACCTAAGAATTTTCAATTATCCAATCAAATTAGGCCACATAGTTTGACAAGTAAAAAATAAAGATTTTAAAATACCCAATGAAATTTTATCTTGATTGTCATTTTATGTGGATTAATAAATGTCAATGTCTTACTGCTCACATTTATTCTCTTTCTGTTGTGAATAAACATTCCATCTATTATATATAAAGAACTCAATTCAAAAATACAATTGTTGGGCATTTTATTTTTCATTTTAGCTATATTTTATTTAACACTGAATTGTCTTACAGATTTTAAATTGAGTATCATATTTCATTACGTAATTTTTAATATTTCATTAATTAAACAATATGCTATATTCATGTCTGTTATAAAATTATTCAAAAGCATGGAAAAGTCCAATCATAAAGTGATATGCTTTTTAGTTCTGTTTCTGAGACTTGTTAGAATAATCTTTTTCTTTTTGAGACGCAGTGCTGCAGTTTCACTCTTGTTACCCAGGCTGGAGTGCAATGGCGCGATCTCGGCTCACCGCAACCTCCACCTCCCGGGTTCAAGCAATTCTCCTGCCTCAGCCTCCCGAGTAGCTGGGACTACAGGCGCGCGCCACCACGCCCAGCTAACTTTTGTATTTTTAGTAGAGACGGGGTGTCACCGTGTTGACCAGGATGGTCTCGATCTCTTGACCTCGTGATCCACCCGCCTCGGCCTCCCAAAGTGCTGAGATTATAGGCGTGAGCCACCACGCCCGACTAGAATAATCTTTAAAATTAGTTTAAACTTATTAGGAGTCAAAAAAATTAATGTCAACCTAAGACTATCTCCCTACTAAGGTATGTTGTTGTTGTCGTTAGCATTTTCCCAAGCATTCAATTACTTTTAGGTAGATATAGTGAATTTGGTATAGAAGTGAGATGGGATCTTTCTAAATGATTTCTAAATTCTAAAGTGAATTATTCTCAAAAGTATTTTGCCATATTCCTGCAAAATCCATAAATATACAGATGATAAAATATGCACAGATACACAAACACATGCGATGCATGCACATATAAAATGTGAGCTCACAATATATTTAAAGGCAGGTCTGTATTCATTACATATTAAAACAATCATTTTAATACACAATTTATATATATTACTATAAAATATTAAGACATGTAATTTTAAAGAATAATTGTGTTCTCAAAATTTTATGTTTTGTTTACATATACTTATAATCAGGCCCAATTAGGAAGTACTTGATACTCAGTGAATATTATATTAAGCTAAAAAGCTGGATTTACATTAAAAATGGGCATTAAATCTTTTTCTTTGAGCACGTCTATATTTATTTGTTATTCTATCTCATTTGCATAGTTTTCACCTTTGAATAATATTGGAGTATCTTTACTCCCTGATTTATCCTCTATCCATTCCATGTATTACTGATGCTGGTATAAAACACCATCCCATCTCCAAATGGAAATGATTTCTTAGGGTCTCAGGATTTGTGGGTGGATGCATTAATCATTGAGCTCACTAAGTCATGACTAATTCAACTTTGTAAGATGCAGCTGACCCAACAAAGCAAACTTGTGGTGGCCTCCCACTTCCTCCTCTTCCAAATACCATGCTCATCTGTTCCCCATATGGAGCAGAACAAAAGAGGTAAGAGGAAAGGCTGTTGTTTCCTTCAAGGAGCTTCTCTGACATTCTATGATCAGACCAGTGCCTCAGAATTTCATAGCTCCAGAGTTCTAAATTATATCAATATTTTATACCAAATGGGTAAACACACGTTCTTTATCTTTATTGTATCACTTCTCTAGATTATGGTTGTTATAACTAGTCTCAAGATAGCAGGCACCACACTTTGTTTTGGTTGTCACATTTTTTTTTAATGCAGAAGGCGGCTCTTGTACAATCCAGAGCCAAACAAGGTTAGTTGACCTTTAAAAATGACACATTGCCAGATGCCTGCCAGAAAATAAAAGAGAGATCAAATTTAACAAGCAGTCTATTTCACAAGTTGGGCAGCCACAGAGCTAACTTCAAGTCTAACTTAAACCTTCAAACATTATTCAAGTACATGTTTCAAATCCCACCGACTTCAAAGGGAAATAGTCTATTTGAATAAACTTGGAGAAATATTTACTTCTTACTGTCAAGTGAGCAAGTAATTTTATATACATTCACATATATAGTCCTTATAGTAACCAAGTCAGGTACTCAAAGCAGGGATTTTCACTTTAAAACTAAATATTAATAAATATTAATATATGACATTTTGAAAAGTTACATGGCCAGCCTAAAATGTATTTTTTAAATCATCAATACTCTATTCTCTATACTAGCTTTGTCCCTTTTGAGCTTACAGTCTCAGGGAAGAGCCAACCATTTGACTAATTTACTCAGTTAAATATTTAATTATGATTATAATAATTTCTGAAAGGGAAGTTCAGAGTGCAGTAAGTATAGCAAGCAAGATCTAGACCTTGCTTTTTAATGTAAAGGATAAGCTTTTTTATGTAAATGACTTCTAAACTGACTGGCAAAGGATACGGATTATTTAGTTGAAGGGTGCAGAAGAAACAGCTTTTGCGGACACCCTGAGGTGGAAGGGGCATGCTATGCTCACATGGTAGAATAGAGAGCAGTTTAAAGAGTGGTGCCATATGCGAGTAGTGAGAAGGCAGGGCAGATAATGCAGAGCTTTGTAGATGATGTTCTGGGCCGTGATCTTGATTATAACACCAGCAGGATGTCATGAATAGTTTTAGGTACTAAAATTTGCATGTCAGTTTGGGTGTTAAAAGCATTGTGGTTACAGTATGAGGTGCAAGGAGATATCTCATAAATACTACAGACAAAAGTAGTTCATACTAGAGTCGTTTCTGGAGCTTGGTAGATACAAGAGAAGAAGGAAATGAGACAGATTTGATACGAAGAAGAATAAAGGGAGATATCAAAATGACCCTAAATTTTCAGTTTTATATGACATGAATAGTGGAGGTACTATTCATTCAAAATCTTAAACATTATAGAAGAATAAAGGTTGGAGTGTGGGAGGGATCAAGAATTTATTTTAGGACACGTTGAGATTGTTGGCATTGGAACTCCCAAGATTAGGCATAAACAAATCTGGAGTTAGAGAAGTAAGTCTGGACTGCAAATATAAACATGAGAGTCATCGGCATATACACAGTATATAAACATGTTTGCTCATCTGTGAGGAGAATATAGAACATCAATATTTAAAAACCAGTCACAAGATGAGCCAGCAAAGGAAGTTCAAGAAGAGCAGCCAACAGAAGCTAGAGAAAGTACAGAAGAGTACAATATTGAAAACCATGGGAAGAAATTATTTTGAAAAAAGAAAATATTCAACACGCACAGTATAGAATGCAAAATAGTCTATTAGAATCAACTCTTTTTGTTCAGCCCACAGTTTTCCAAAGGAGAAAATAAGACCACAAATGCTTCGCAAAAGAGGAGTACACATAGAATCAGGTTCTAAGAAAGTGTTCAACAACACCAACTACCTCTACACAATTTTTTAACTATAAAATGCTATTTTGCCTCTAAATTAGCAAAAGACAAATTCTGGCAAGGTTGCAAGGAAACAAATTCATTAACACTTTTGCTAAAATAAATTGGTACCACATTTCTAAAGACAATTTAGTAACACATATCAAAAGCCTGAAAATATATTCTTCTTTGGCACAATAGTCTCTCTACTGCACTGCTGAATGAAAGTTACTTAGAAATCCCAAAAAAGCAATGACTAGAAGTAAGTTAATGGAGACGAACTCGCATAATGTTCACAATATGTAATGTAGGTAGTACAGTTGTCTTCATTTTTCAAATGAGGAAACTCAGGCACATGAATGTTAAGTAACTTCCTTAAGGCTGCATATTGGTAAGTGACAGAAAAACAATTAGAATAGAGGCAGTTTGAGCTGAGAGTCTGCACCGAATGTAATCTGCTATGTCCTTCTGATCATTTTTCCTTTTGTGTCATCATGCATTTAATTGTGTAACTTCCATTCCCCTCTCTTAACCTGCAAGGGTCTTGAAAACCTGTCCTATATCCGATTCAGCTCTCGCCGCACCACTGCCCTATACACACACACACACACACACACACACACACACACACACACAGAGTGTCTGGAATATAATCAATGGTTGAATAGTTCTGTTGAATAATCAAATGAATGGATTTATAAATGTTAAAATTAATGAGAAGGACCCAAGGGCTTATAATTTGAGAATAACATGTGTGCTTCCAAGCTTTCTCCTACACAATAGTGTCTTCTTTACTCCTGCTACCACTACGACTACTCCACCACAGCATCTTTCAACAGTTCACCAAGTAGTTCTCTTTATATCATTCAGTCTCTAAAAATCTTGTATTCAGTTGATGCCAAACATTTGTATAAGGCATTTATTTTTTATGTATCTAATACTGTGCTAGAGCCAATGAGAACAAAGATGAATTCAACATGATCCTAAATTCAGAGAGCTTACATTCTCAGGGAAAAGAAATGTAAATACACTGTTTCTTCATGTGTTATATATGACATTATCTAAAACTATGTAATAGAATTAACACTATAAGAAAATTATGCACAGGGTGCATGAGAAACAAAAAAGAGGGTTGGTTAGCCCATTTGGGATCTGGGAAGGCAGAGATAATACCTGAAATGAGTTTTGGAGCATCATTGTATATTATCTAAGTGAAGGTTAGAAAAAGCAAAAATGTTCCAGGAAAGAATAAATGGCATGATATATGGAAACAGTGTGTGTGCACACATGTGTGTGCCTTGAGGATGGTGGGGGTGGGGGTGATCAAGTAGGGATTTTCTATGAATCAGTTAGAAATGAATCCTCAATTTTCCTTTGCTACTATCTAAATGTACAGTCCTAATCTCTGCAGCTTACTTACCAGTAAATACGCTAGTCTAATTATTGTTCAGGATTCAAAATACCAGGTATTAATGCATATCAGTTTCAACAAGACTAGCCCTACGAAAAACTGTAGAAAAAGCCTGATTTGGTAACCCTCACTTCATACCATGCAACTTGTTCTCACTCGAAAAATGCTTTCATTCCTCTAAGAAGCCACATGCTTTCATGTTAGACCCCTGCCTGTATATTTTTAACCCATTACCCCATATAAATCATTCATTGACCTTATTAGCCAGTCTGTTAATTTAAAATCATAGATAATAGTGGTGTTACCTCTTTAAAATGCCATATTTCTCTTCTAATGGTCAACTTCTATGCTTCAGTTCAATACTCTACATAAGTTTATCTCTTTATATTGTATAAAATATATTTACATATATTCTCAGTTGCTATTTATAATAACCTTATAATGAAAGCAAGGTAGCTCTTATCATGCCATTTCCTAAGATGAAAATAATGGATTTCAAGTAATTAATTGAGCTTTTTAATGTCGCAGAGTCCTCAGTACAACCAACACTAAAACCCATTTTGTTTATGTCTCAGTAGTCGCAATTTCACCCCTGCCACCTTCTAAATCATGTCTTCATCACTTAAAGACACAACCAGTGGTTTATATATATATATATATATATATACACTAGTATTTAAATATAATGATAATATATGCTTATATTTTATATTTTATATGCATGTATTCATATATTTATGATTAAATGTAAATGTATACTTATAAATATATTTTTTACACTAATATTAATATAATTATATATTTAGAAGTCCTTTGGTTACTTCTTTGCATTATACCAAATAGCCTCCTATTCTGGCTATGCCAATTTCACCCATGTTAAATCCTTATATCTCTCTCGGGGTGGCACTCACATAAATCAGCACTTAAATGTTTTATTAACCATCATATGCTTTAAAAAACAATTTCACATTTGCTCTTTGATAATTTTAACCTTAAAAATTAAACCCTTATATACAAAGACATAGTATAACTTTTGGCTGCTCCAATGGCCTAAATGTTTTTGTCTTTGGGCTACAATCATGCTTGTATTTTTGTAAGTATTTTTCCTTAAAACATTTATCCCTGGCCTTTCACTCACAGTGACTGAAAGACAATTTTTGACAGGTAAGCAGAACCCTGTGAGACAAAGCATAGAAAATATCAGAGTGGTCGCTAGTCAGTCAACAAGAAAAGAGACAGAGGCAAGGAGCAGATTGGCAATAAGTGAGCAGTGCAAGATGTACCGTCCCTTCCACCCTTAGGCAACCTTAACAAGTATATTTTATTTAAAATGGCTTGTTCTTATCCAATACTTACATATGACCAAAATCATACTCATTGCCCTATGCCTCCATCATCTCAACCATTTCTTTTCCTTCATTTTGTTTCAGTTAATTATGTCAGCATCACCAACCAAAGCTAGAAAACTGAGTCATCATAATACACTGTTTCTCTATTTTCTCTTGTTTAATGTTCCTCAAATGTATTTTTTAAATCCTTTTTTCACAGCTGTGATCTTAGTTCAAGACCTCAACATTCTCACAAGAATGACTATAACAACCTTAAAATGGGCTGTCTGAGTCACATTTCACTTCCCACTCCACCTCTACCCTGCTACCCCAATTATCTTTGTCTCACAGATCTTTTTATATACTTTCTTCTTTAAAAGCTTTTGATGGCTGCCCAATAAATAGGATAAATCTTAAACCCCTTATAAGTTTTCCACCATCTGGTCCCAATATCTCTGATGACATACTTCACTGTATCAAATGTACAAACCCAACACCGGGGAAAAAATTCTAACCCAAACATAAGTCAATAAGAGTTTTACTTAGAGCAAATTTACAAGGGCTGTCTGTATGCTAGGATTTTAAAGATATAATTTATTTTTCCTTCTCAATAAATGTTAACCCATCTTAAGCTGTTGTAAAGAGATATAGCTGTTTCAGGGATAAGAATAGACACAGCCAGATTGGTCTTCCCTTTAGCAAACAAGTTGGTTTGTTTCACTATAAAACAAAATGAAACAAGTTTCTTGTTTCACTTTCAGAACCTTTTACATATTAACTTGCATTTTGAAATTCCAAAGACAGAATGTAGAATGCATACTCTCCAAGCATTTTGGGGTATGGAATACTATATTCATAGAACACTACTTATTTAACATCTGTCAGAGCCCCCAGCCCTGCTGTAACAGAGTTTGGTAAATGCTGTATACACTCTATTCACATTAACATTCAAATTACTTCTCGGAAACTGGGATTGGATGGGGAAGATAAATAAAAATGATAAAGCAGAAAATACAGCAACCTGTGGCTTTGAAATATGCATTGGAAGGAGGAGGGGTGCAATAGTTTGATGAAGAGGTGAAACCTGAGTCTCAAGTCCAGGAAATGGGAAAAAGAACTTAGGGACCTAAATTCAGACTTAACCTACTTTTTGTACACCTGTTTCTTAGAAAGTTAATCTAAAGTGCTAAATGTCAATGAAGCATTATTTAGAATAAAAGAAGGAATATTATATATGTAATATTTTATATATGTACATATATATATATACATATATATACACAAACATATATATGTATGTTAAGTGTTGACCTTTCCTCCTACGTTAGATAGAGGCTTTTTAGACACTATATAAAAAAAAAAAAACAGAGCTGGGCACAGTGGCTCATGCCTGTGATCCCTGCACTTTAGGAGGCCGAGGCAGGCGTATCGCAAGGTCAAGAAATGAAGACCATCCTGGCCAACATGGTGAAACTCTGTCTCTACAAAAGATACAAAAATTAGCTGGGTGTGGTGGTACATGCCTGTAGTCCCAGCTACTTGGGAGGCTGAGGCAGGAGAATTGCTTGAACCCAGGAGGCAAAGGTTGCAGTGAGGCAAGATCACACCACTGCACTCCAGCCTGGCGACTCCGTCTCAAAAACAAAACAAAACAAAAAAACAGATACATTAGGCATGGATACAAAAACTATAGCCCCAAATTATTCTTACTATCTAAAAGATCAGAGCTGCCTTTATAAGAGCTAAACATTAACAGTTAAAGACAAAAATAAATACATTATGTGAACTATCAAATTTCTCTGTCCTGCTCAATTTCAATATTTAGTTTATTAATGCAATATCACTTACATCAGTAAATATGCCTAAAATTTTCTAAAAAACAAATCAAAAAAGCAGATTAAACATTTGAGCACTATCAGAATGAAACTCACAGCATCCTAGGTTTTAGTATTTCAATGTTAACAACAGGAAGAAAAAGTGCCTATTGTGCAATTGATTTTTTTGAAAATAAACTGAAAGTCAAGACTAATACAAGAATTTGGCATATGCAGTTTAATTTAAGGACCAATAGGAACAAGCCTGAGTTTAATGTTTGAGCAGGATCCACTAAAAGACCATCTGTTAATTGTTAATTGAATAGCTTAACAACAACAAATATAGCTCCAAACTCTCTACCTCCAAGGAACTCAAATAAATTTTGGCAATTTTAGGTTTACATTTCAAAAATAACTCAGTCTTCATTATTTTCTACTTCACAGCTTCTAAAAGGGAAGAATTTAGGTCAGAGTTGAGACTGAGTTAATTGTGGTGTCAACAAATAGTCTCTGCCCCATATTTCATTTTTCTATGAAAAATAAATGAATGTGTGGAAAGAAAATTGACAATCTTATGGAGACAAGGATCTGTTAGCATCTGTATTTATATTTAAAAATTACTTTTGAAGAAATGATAATGGCTCTCTACATTCTTTCCAAGACATTAAAGATGGCATTACAGGGTGGCCTGTATTTGCTTTTCTGCTTTCCTAATAGCTATATGTGTGTTTCTTTCTCCACTCCAACATAGGTGAAATCAGCTCCATGGGGCAGCAAAGAAACGGTAATAGAAAATGATTTAGATTAAACATAATTCTGAAAATGACACTTAAACTTTGCACTGCCAAAAAATATTTGTTTAAAACAGCATGAAAATACTATAACAACAAGGATTTTATGTTTATATCATTCATGGCATCACAAAGTCAGTGTCTGAAATAATGGATCGTTTTCTGCTCCCACTGATTTCATTTTTCTTTGTATGGCTTATAAAAACTCCTCTTACTTGGTTAAAGTCACATTTATTTGCATCAGAGGAAATTTTTGAAAGAAAAATGTTCAGTGAAAATTTCAAAACACACAGAACAAAAAAGGGACTTGGTCTCAGGCAGCACTGTGACCTTCGGGGCAGAGTACATCTCTAATTTGCCTCAGATTCAGTGTGAGGCTCCACCTCTGGTAGTCATGCAGGGCAGAAGAAAGTTTTTTTAAATGAAAATTCAATATGTCAGATGATGATGAGAACTATGGAGAAAAAAGGAGAAAAAGCAATGGGTAGTAAGGAGCAGGTAGCTATTTTATCTTGGAAGATCACGGAAAGTCTCATGGAGAAGGAGATATTTGAGCAGAGACCTGAAAAAGTTGAGACAGTGAGTGGTGTGACTACAAAAGGAGCCACCAAGAATGAAAAGTGCACAGAGTTTCACAAGAAAGCATGTTTGACAGTTGGAGGAGGGCAAGAAAGCCGTATGCTATTGGGCACTACACAGGTTGTCTAATTTTATTTGGTTACATCTAATTTCGGAAGAGAAAGGGTGGGAAATCTTGCTGAAAGTTTTTTAAAAAGTTACTACATAATTGCCTGTATTAGAGAATAAAAATTCTACCGAGTTGAAGAGTGTTCCTCCAAAACTCATGCCCAGTCAGAAACTAAAAATGTATTCTTATCTGGAAATACGGTCTTTGTAGACGTAATTGGTTAAGACAAAGTCATATTAGATTCGAGAGGTTGGGTAGATGTTGGTCAAAGAACACAAAATTTCAGTTAAAGAGGAGGAGTAAGTTCGAGAGATCTACTGTGCAACACGGTAAACATAGTGCATAACAACGTATTGTATTCTTGTAAATTGCTAACAGAGGTAGATTTTAAAACTCCGCACAAAAATATGTTAACTAGCTCAATTTAGCCATTCCACAATGTAAACATATTTCAAAACATGTTATACATAACAAGTATATATGATTTTTATTTGTCAGAGAAAAAAGAAAAAGGCCATTTGAAGACACATAGAGACGGCCAAGGGAAGACGGCCATGTGGCAAACGAGACAAAGGTAGGAGTAATGCATTTACAAGCCAAGAAGTGCTGACAATTATCAGTACCCACCACGCTAAGAAGAGGCAAAGAAGAATGCTTCTCTAATGGCTTCAGCATAGCCCTGATGACATCTTATATATAGTTCTCAGAACGCTGAGAGAATGCATTTCCATTACTTTAAGCCAGTCAGTTTGCAATTTTTTGTTGAGGTGTCCCTGGGAAACTATTGTAGAGATCTTGCTTTAAGTAAGATACACACTTTCCAGGTTAATCATGGAATAGCCTAAAAGAAAAGCTAAATAGAGTATAAAAGCCACATGGTATGCGTTACTCAGATTAAAAAACAAACAAACAAACAAACAAAAACCCTTAGTTTTTTTCCTGTAGTTTTCACATTTTCTAAAGAAAGCTTAGGAAAAGCTAAAATATTATTTTTTATTTTAGTATTAGAATCCAGGAAAGGAAGATGTTCTCTCAAATGAGTAACAAGCAGAACAGGCAAACATTTGTATGCAGTTTAACTCAGGTATAACAGGTAAAATATTTTTGAAATGCTTATGCCTCATTGCCATTATTGAATCAAGCAGAGGGTAGATGTCCCCTTAGGAAGCATGATACAATCAATTTTTCTGAATGGACAGAGGAAAGGGACAGCTCTATTTTTCTTTTATTAGTGAATGCAGAATGTAGAGAAAGCTGATGGAAAATACATAAGAAGGTATCTAGTTCCTTATTCTCTTGTTGGCAATGAAATCATAGAAAGAGGATCATGTTAGACAGGTTAGGGAAAAAAACATTGAATAGATTTTGTCCTGTTTTCTACTTAGAACTATAGGAAAATCCCGTTTCTTAGTGCTCCCGAAGCAATCTGGGGTAGCCACAGGATTAGGGAGATGAAGTCCTGACCTCCCCTCTGGTGGGTCTGACCAGATTCCCATTTGGCATAAAAAGTACCATCAAGGTCTTGTCAGGGGGAGAGAAAGTAGGAGGGTAGATCACTGTGATGAGAGAAAAGTGACCATTCATCTGAAACCTACGGTGTAAACATAGCTTGCAGGTCAGGTAGAAGTTATAGCTGGACCTCAGGCGAGAATGAAGTAGAGCCACTTTAGCAGGAGGGATTCATGACCAACCTGAGAAATAACAGGCAGGCACTCCCTGCTGCAGTCAGAGGACACTAGCAACACACTCAGCCCCTCGGGAGAATAGGGAGTCAGAGGTCAGAGGAACTAGAAAACCAAGCAAAATCTTGCAGATGTAAACATTAAGATGTGCACTCTCTTCTGTGCTGCCAGATTACATAGCTTTCCCTGACAAAAGTATCACCTTGGAGAGAAGCAGGGAAAGAGAAAATTTAGAAGATTGTGTAATTTAATAGAGAGAAATATCTAAAGAAACCGAATTTATCAGATTGAATAAATATTTATAGGATTGAATTTGGTATTATGGGTTACTTACATATTTGCTTTTATTTCCCTTGGCTATACCACAAGAGCACATCAAATGTAAAAAACAGGGAAGCCACATCATGATTGCACATCAGAATATACCTAGAATCTGTTGAGGTCAGCATATATAATAATACATGAGCAAAGTGCCAATATTTCTAGTATCACTGCAAGAGTTATTGAATTCTTCAAGAAAACTCTGTCACAGTGACCATTTACAGATTTCTTTCCATACTTTCAGAAAACTAACAAATCAAAAATAAAGGTGAGATAAAAAGTCTGTTGAAGGCATAAATTCAACTTCCAACTGCCATTGGATAGGATAGAAAAATAAGGACCTACCTTCATATTTTATCCTAAATTATACTCTTAATTGCTGCATAATTAAAACTATGTTAACAAGCATTTTATATAAAATTAGCTGTTCACAATGATGCACTGTTAGTTAAGACTCAGACGACCAAGTCAAGTTTCTCAAAGATCTCTGCTCTCAGAGGGTAAATAATTACTAAACACAGTGCCAAATTTAAACAGTCTATCTGATTTAGGGAAAGAGATCCTCTGAACTCTAAAGAAGCAAGAGATAACCTACTTGAAAGACTCGGCAATACATTTTAAAGAATTATTTTCCGGAATGTCTACTGGTGGTAGAAGTAAAAATTGATCAATTGCACATTAAGTAAAGTGAATGCACTTTCTATTTGTAAAATTCTTGTGATTTTAATAAAATAATTTATGTACAACAGATTATATTACAACCCCCATACATATTACAAGAACACTCATATTTAAAGCACATAACTGCAATATTTAGTCAGCTATTTATTCTGTGAATAGAACATGATAGGAAAGAATAGAGGCCTGTTTTACATGATCTGCATGTACTTACTGCTAGTCAGGTACTGAGCTCTTTCACATCTTTCCCGATGGCAACACAAATGATTGTGTTAAAAAAATTATACATTCCAAATTAAATGATAATAGAATTTGGGGATTAAAAATAGCACAGAGATATGAGATCTGTGTAGAATACATTTTATTTAAGAGAAATATACTTTGTGACTATGTCTAAGAATGTACACCCCTCTAGACCTCTAGACATTATTTTTATGAAGTAAATCAGAAAAAAAATCTCACAGGACTACAAAATTTTCATGCATGGGAATCATGCTTTGTTCTCGTTGAGAACTCAGAACCTTGCATCAAATTTCACATTGATTAAATGCAAAATAAATACGTGTTAAAAGTAATTTTATCATTCTTCAGAGAAAAATACTTACTTTTTATTAAATGTATAAGTGTATATACGTTTCAAATTAGAAACCCTTCTCCAAACCCCTTAATTTTCTTTGGCTCATCTTAAACCCAGGTTGTATGGGTTTCCTAAAATTAAAGATTTTTACATTTAATCCCTAGTTGAGTAATCAGCTGACCATTACAAACAAATTAATATATAAAAATAAAAATACATTAAAACATTACAGAGCTTTTATTTATAAAGTAGTCTTATCCTTTGGAATATCACTTCTGAAACATAAGTTATTCTCAGGCATTGCTCTGTGCCTGTAGTGAGCTAATTTTGGAAACAATCAGCTGCTTGCAATCCCTCCATGTGCCTGCAAATACCTGTAGGTGTGAAAATGTGATAAACAAAAAAAAGAGTTCCTATATTAAGCCCATACCTTACTGTGAAATGAATTAGATCACAAGATAAAAATCAAAATTTCCTTTAAGTATTTTCTTCAGTCAGGTTATTGAAGCATTTATTGTTTTTGAAGTAAAGAATTTCAGATAAACAGAGAAGCCAAAACTCTGAAATGATTAGGCTTTTTGTTGTCAGTTTTGTTTTTGTTTGGAGCCAACAAAAGTCCACTAGCTTGCTTCTTTGGTAACTGAGTAGTGAGAGAAAGAAAACACTCACTCACAAAATTGAAAGGAACTTCCCTCCCCACTCCCCACACACACACCATTACATTGCAAATTAAAATAATCCATATAGCAGAATCAGGATATGTTTGTTTTTCTTCTCAGGTTTGTTCATATCACATCTGCCAATGCTGAGTCACAGTAACTCCATTTCGTTGTCCTGACAAAGGAAATGTTAGAACTAAGGAAATCTGTGATATTCTTTTGTTATTTCCTAATTTATCTTTGTATTAAATTGATATTAGAAAAAATGATTCTAGTCTTTTTGGTGACAGCAGATGCAACTGAATTTTCTTCTGAATTATCTCTAATAAGTGGACAGAGCAAAACCATGAAAAATGAACGGAGGAAAACAACAAAGCAGAGATATTTTTTACAATTAAGCAAACAAATCACTTCAAGAAATGAGTCTTAATCAGGGAAGTGATAAACTCGATTTCAAGATAGAAAAAGAAAACAAAAATTTCTGAAACTTCTAGAGCCACAAAATTTAAAAACACTTTCATGTGTCTGGTCCCATTAAGTTGCTGCATGTAAATATGTAAAAAGAAAATTTGATATAACAAATGAAATGCGATATCATCTATTTTTGCTATGTTGGCCTCTGCAATAAATCCTTGTGCATTATATTTTTGGGAAAACTCAAAATCTAGAGAATATTGGGGAAAATATATACATGCACTTGATAGAAATGCTACCACATTCTCTCTTACTGCAAATATTGAATAATTAAATTTAGGAAAAATCAATCTCGGTTTATCTGTATTCTCAAGGGAGAAAGGGGAAATAATTAAATTTGTTATGAAAGTGTGTCCTCTGAAAGAGAGAGATGACAACTTCCTAGTTGTCATCTGGTTACAAGCTTGGCTTTGGAATCAAAAGTCCTCAATTCAAGTACAGCTTTCCACATTCCCTGGCAGTCATGATTTTAGGAAATTTTCCAAAGTTTTCTAAGTCAGAGTTTCTGCTTCTTCATGAGAAATTTTTTTAAAAACATAATAATTTCCTCTGAGAGTTGTTATGAATACAATATTAAATTGCTTATGTAACTGCACCTTACTTAGCGTGTAGTATATGCATATATTCCTGTTATTGTGAACAATAAATAATGGATAACTGAGACCACAATCATTAACTGATGAATTATTGTTAATACAGAGGCTTATATCAAAGGCCATTAGAAATTTTCTCTTACACATACAACTGCCATATTTTTATGTTATACCTTCCTCAGGATATTAAGAACAATAGTTGCTATGTAAGGATGATAGCTAGCATTTACTGATACTGGCTGTATGGTAGGCACTTTTCTAAGTATTCTAATAGTTTAAAATATGAAATTTCACACTACTTTATGAAGTATGTACTGTCATTTTCTCCATTTAGCTGAGGAAACTGGGCCTCAGAGGCAAGTACTAACTTAGCCAAGGTCACATAAGCTGTTGAGTTAGAAGCAGGATGGTTTGAAAACCAAGGCATACTTTCCAGAATCCATATTTCAAAGTAGTCACCAGGGATTTAGCTACACAACCCCCACTGATGATGGCAATGCTGTCGAATCACTATATGCTTTTTAAGCTATTCACTCCAAAGAGTTCTAATAACTTATTTTAATCTAGGCATAGTCTCAGGAAAAAAAAAGCAGTAATACATAATGATATGCAGTGAGTGAGCCAATTTGTTTTAGGCTATGTTGCTCACTAATGAATATAATTAATTTTTAATTGCAGCAAGAATCATGTTAAGCCATTACATTTTCTTTTTTATTTTGTTCCAGCTTAAAAAATTTAGGAAGGGGATAGGAACTTGTTTAGCCACTACAAAGATAAAGGCAATTCTGAACCAAACACACAGACTTACCTGCACACACACATATTTATTTACACACTCATATATTTCTGGATAAAACATTTATAAGAATGTAACTCACTTTAGCCAGTCATAGAAACAGTAAAGTCCAGAAAAATATGAATCAAATATTCTGTTTAAAATAATTCACTTTATGCCATTTCTAAGATGAACTCTATTTATTCATTAGGATAGCATAGAAATTTATTAGAAAGGAATTTCGATTCATTCTGTAAATCCAATCCTACAAAACTTCCTAAAACTCCCTTGTGATTCATGGATGAGTGTGATATCCTGAAATGTTAATAAATTTAAAGGACAACATTGTGCAATGATTTAAAGTTCTACTGTTTGTTAGCTATGTGATTTGGGCAATTCAATGAATAATCTTTACAATGAGAATAACAGAAATTTCACTTTAAAGAACTATTGTGTGAATAAAAGGAAAGGATATCTATAAAAAGAAAAAGTCCAATACATGGCAAATATAAATGCTCAATAATCATAACCTGCTGTTAATATTAATTTTTATAATCAAAATATTAAAGAGCAATGTTTGAAGTTACCAGCAAATGTTATATTTTCTTGGACAACTTCAAGTACAGCGGGTAGAAAGATGTCTTATTCATACTGGATATTCTGCTTTACACTTTCTTCATTCTTTGGCTAAAAAAGAAAACCATTTTCCCCCCTCAGTGTTCCTCTATGGAGTTTATGTTTCCCTTAGGCTCTTACTGATGGTTACCTGCAATTAGCTTTTTCTCAAAGAAATTTATGATAGCAGGAGAATACAAAATAATGTCTACTTATAATAAGCATGTGATTACCAAACAGAGAAGTGTCTGTTTTCTTTCTTTTTAAAATAATTTTAAATTATGCATTTATTATTCCGTTTCAAATTAACAATTACATGCCCATTACATGTTTATATAAAAAGCCTTATTTTTAAGACAAACCAAAAGAAATACAATGGAGAAGACATTCATTGTTTTATATTTTTACACATTTCTCTAATGTCTAGCTTCCTAGAAAACAGTTCAATTTTTATACCTGCTTCACCATTCACATGGTTGTGGTATGTTTTTTGGGTGAAGTATAAGAAAGCCAGCTTCACACAGAAATGTATTTGAAAAAAGAAAGAGCTAGGTGCAGTAGCTCATGCCTATAATCCCAGCACTTTGGGAGGCTGAGGCAGGCAGATCACCTGAGTTGGG
Organism: Sapajus apella; assembly: GCF_009761245.1. Lineage (NCBI taxonomy): Eukaryota > Metazoa > Chordata > Mammalia > Primates > Cebidae > Sapajus > Sapajus apella. Next base: position 773,806 of record NW_022436968.1, on the reverse strand, counting down.
AGTTCGAGACCAGCCCAACCAACATGGAGAAATCTCGTCTCTACCAAAAATACAAAATTAGCCAGGCGTGGTGGTGCATGCATGTAATCACAGATACTCCAGAGACTGAGGCAAGAGAATCGCTTGAACTGGGAGGCAGAAGTTGTGATGAGCCAAGATGGCACCATTGCACTCTAGGCCAGGCAACAAGAGCGAAACTCTGCCTCAAAAAAATTTAAAAAAAAGAAAGAAAGAATACTTTAATAGCCTTTCCAGATAATTATGGGTGTTCTTCTTTGATAAAAACCAAAGCTCAGCAAGTGATGGTTAGGAATTGTCTGTTTTCATTCCTGTTGAATGTATATGTTGTAAAGCTTAAGCCTTTGAAATTAACATCTCATATTTTTCATTGTCCTCAATGTATAGGACTCTATTCTGTTTTAGAATCTTTTGTCTGTCTTCCAGAAGGTGGACAGCTGAGAAGCTCTTGTATGGGGGAAAAAAAAGAGCTGTTTTTCGCCCACCATCAATGTGATCTTACTTTAGATCAATACAAGAATCTCAAACTTGAAATGGCAAATTTTGCAGCCATAAACCTCAGAATTCACACATAAGTCTGAATGCTACACGTCACAATGGAGTTCTAAGTGTGCATTTTTGTTATTTTACTTTCTTATTTTACTCCATCTTATTTTATTCTAACCACTAGAGATTTCTCTACATATTAGTATTATTCAAGTACCAATATAAGTACCAGGGATGTTAAAATAAGTTAAAATGTGTTACCCACATCAATAATAAAGAATTAAATCATTATAAAGTGACATATCCAAGAATACAAGTGAACAGAGGATTATGTATCTCAATTTGGCCACAGAAATGATCAGATGAGACCAATTAGGAAAGCTTTCTGAAAAATGTATGTTTTGAAATTGGAAAGACACATACAAGGAAAGGCCTGGAGGCAGAACTCCACTAACATACAAGCCAGAATGATAAGCTTGGATATGGCAGATGAGATCACCATAGAGTAACCAGACTTAAACTTGATGAAATGAAGGTAGATAAAGATAAGCCCTGGGATGTCTTTTTGACAAGTTGTTTTCCAAGAAAAATCAGAAAATGTCATCTCTAGCCAATGTTAACAGAAGGTGCCAAAGAACTTTCATTAGCTCATGCAAGTTTCTGAACCATGTGTAGTTTTTTTCTGAATGGTGCTATTTGTATTCCAAACTGACACATGGTATTAGATAGCTTAAAGTATCCAGTTAAAAAGCAGTCAGCAAACCATATAGCTGTTAGTGTATCCTCACTCCCCGCCCCGTAAGAAGACACTTCTGGATATTATTTATTATCTGAAAGACTTTGCAATGTCCATGAAATTGTTTGTCAGTGCTTGCCAACTTCTATGCTGTCAGCTAGGGTTTCAGCAGAAAAGGGACAACTGGTTGTGTGTTCTTTTATGCCTTAGCAGATACCCACAAAATAAAACTTTATTGATTAGAAATTGTAACCATCCTAGGACTTTCAGAGTTTATGCTAGTACCTGTTGCATGCGTTTCAAGAGCCAATTAGCAGACAAAACATCAGTTTCATTATATTTTTGCACTGCTTTGGTAAAATATATCAGAACTTACCTGAGAACAAGAAAAATCATTCTCAGAGCAATGTAGAATCCATGTTCCTTAACTTCTTTGGGGTATAGATGCAATATACCCAGAGGAGAGATGAATTTCTCTCAGATGAAGTTCGTATTAGGTGAGATGACATGTATGGACTAAATGACCCCAATTTCAAAGTCTTGGCAAGGACTAGCAGTTAGACTGTCACTCATGACTTACATCAGAAATATACATTTTGTGTTGTTATGTATAGCTCATTCAGAGAAATATCTGTATACCGATAGAAACATAGATTACTCAAGAATGACAATATTTAATGAGGTAGCTTTAAATTAGAATTTAGAAAAACAACAAAAGAATTTGTTGAGAATAAAGTGATAATTGAAATAAGACATATGTAACTGATGATAAAATAATACATAGAAGTATTCACAATCACAATGGATATACATCGACCTGTAATATACGTATTTATATATGTGTGTGTGCAAATGCACCAACACACGTATCTAGTTCCTTCTCAATAAAGAACCTCTAGCAAGTGTTGTAATTCACCTCAAGATTATTCTTCTTCCAGATTCCACACAATCATCCTTTAGACATACTGTTGCTCATATAACACATCATTTATTCTAAAAGTCTAAGAGTAGTTGTTTTCTTATTTTAGGACTCATTTCTACATGCAGAAGTCTTTAGTCATTGTATTTGCTAAAGCCCATCTCTGATGAATCTGTCCCACAGACTCTTCCTGAGCAACGGAGAAATGGAGTTTTCAGACAAGGTATGTCAAAACTGTGGGTTTTATGTCTTGAAAGATTTTAGCACAGTGCCTGACTGTAGCTGATTGAAATTTGTCATCTAAGTTTAAGAAATTAAGGGTAAATAAGTCCTGTTCTGGTAGTGTTGCAGGGTCCTTACTCATACATCTCATATACAGACTGTACCAATGGATTGCATTAATGCTGTCCTTATATCCAATAGACTTTACAAAATGAGAGCTGCCTGCTTTTTTGTTTGTTTGTTGAATGAAGCATTGGATCCTTCAGTCAGCTCTAATCTAAGCGCATGTTCCTGTATAGCTTCTCTGTCATAATCATGATTTTCTTCTGATATTTTATTTCTTTGCTGGTTTTTTTTTCTTTTCTTTTCTTTTTTGGATTATATTTTAAGTAATGGGGGACATGTGCAGGTCACGCAGGATTGTTACATGGGTATACACATGCCATGGTGGTTTGCTGCCTCCTTCCCCCATGACCTATATTAGGTATTTCTCCTAATGTTATCCCTCCCCAATCCCCTCACCCCCTGGTATCCTTCCCCTACCCCCCCATCCCCCAACAGCCCAGTGTGTGATGTTCCCCTCCCTGTGTCCATGTGTTCTCATTGTTCAACACCCACTTATGAGTGAGAACATGTGGTGTTTTGTTTTCTGTTCTTGTGTCAGTTTGCTGAGAATGATAGTTTCCAGCTTCATCCATGTCCCTGCAAAGGACATGAACTCATCCTTTTTTATGGCTATATAGTATTCGATGTTGTATGTGTGCCACATTTTCTTTATCCAGTCTATCATTGATGGGCATTAGGGCTGATTCCCAGTCTCTGTTACTGTAAACAGTGCTGCAATAAACATAGGTGTGCATGTGTCTTTTTAATTGAATGTTTTATAATCCTTTGGGTATATACCTAGTAATGGGAATCCTGGGGCAAATGGTATTTCTGGTTCTAGATCCTTGAGGAATCGCCACACTGTCTTCCACAATGGTTGAAATAATTTACACTCCCACCAACAGTGTAAAGGTCTTCTTATTGCTCCACATTCTCTCCAGCATCTGTTGTATCTAGATTTTTTAATGATCCTCATTGTAACCGGCATAAGACGGTATCTCAATGTGGTTTTGATTTGCATTTCTCTAATGACCAGTGATGATGAGCATTTTTTCATATGTTAGCTGCATACATGTCTTCTTTTGAAAAGTATCTGTTAATATCCTTCACTCACTTTTTGCTGGGGTTGTTTTTTCTTGTAAATTTGTGTTAGCTAGAGGCATCACACTACCTGACTTCAAATTATACTACAAGGCTGTAGTAATCAGAAAAGCATGGTAATGGTACCAAAACAGAGGTACAGACCAATGGAACAGAACAGAGGCCTTAGAAGTAACGCCACACATCTACAACCATCTGATCTTTGACAAACCTGACAAAAACAAGCAATGGGGAAAGGATTCCCTATTTAATAAATGGTGTTGGGAAAACTGGCTAGCCATATGCAGAAAGCTGAAACTGGACCTCTTCCTTACACCTTATACCAATACTAACTCCAAAGATTTAAACATAAGACCTAACACCATAAAAACCCTGGAAGAAAACCTAGGCAATACCATTCAGTACATAGGTATAGGCAAGGACTTCATGACTTAAACACCAAAAGCAATGGCAACAAAAGCCAAAATAGATAAATTGGATCTAATTAAACTTAAGAGCTTCTGCACAGCAAAGGAAACAATCATTAGAGCGAACAGACAACCAACAGAATGGGAAAAAAATTTTGCAATCTACCCATCTGACAAAGGGCTAATATCCAGAATCTACAAAGAACTGATATTTTATTGTTGGAACAACTATATCCTATCCAACTATGGCAGATATAAACCTGATTGTTGTCCATACTAAAAACAAACCCCCCCTTCTTCATTATCTATTATTATGGTCCTTCTTGTATCGCCTTAGTATACATCTCTGCACCACCAACCCCCTTAGAGAAACTCAGTGGCATTCAACTTTAATGACTCCCAACATGCACTGATGTAGGCTACACTGACACAAAAACAATTTTAATTTCCAAAATATTAAGAAAGTTACAATTTTAAGAATCAAATATTTAAGAGACAATAATTGTTATAACTACATATTTTATCCACAAAAGTGTCATTAAAATGAAAACAGAGATTATGAAAGAAGAAAATCACGTATGTATTGTAGTACAACAAAAAACACCTATAAATTCATGAGAGAGTAAGGCTGCTCTTCCTTAGTACTTCATCATAAATTAAATATGTGTGTCATATGAGTTTAAATAAGGAGAGTGTTAAAATAAAGAGCTTTGTATAGCATGGTTGGGTGCAGTGGGTCACACCTGTAATGCCAGCACTTTGTGAGGTGAAGCATGAGGTCAGGAGTTTGTGACGTGCCTGGCCAACACAGTGAAACCCCATCTCAATTAAAAATACAAAAATTAGCTGGGTATGAGGCAGGCACCTGTAAACCCAGCTACTTGAGAGACTGAGGCAGGAGAATTGCTTGAACCCAGGAGGTGGAGGTTGCAGTGAGCCAAGATCGTGCCACTGTACTCCAGCCTGAGCAACAGAGTAAGACTTTGTCTCAAAAACAAACAACAAAAAAAGAGTTACATATAGCATTATACCAATATATTGTAAAATCTAGTCAACCTGGCTAGCTCCAGAGAATACCTTACCAGAACTGACTTCAGAAAGCCAAACTGCAACTGCCTACAGGTATGGGAGAGGTGAAGAATGGAAAGCAAGCTGAATTTCATCATAAAATGTTTGAGGTGCAGGATGTATAATAGGCTAAACACAGAAACATTATTTAACAGCCTGTTTAACGAGCAGTTGAACTCCCAGATTGCCCTCCCACCCACTACCACATGACACTAACAGAAAATGTGAGGTTCCTTCTCTGCAGTTAAAGAGGAGATGCTCTCAATTGAAGCTTTGAGGCAGAGCTGAGGGTGGCATTGGATGACATTCTGAAATCAGACAGAGTAAATAAAAGTTTGCACACTGAACATTGCCACCCGCTCAAGTCTCTGCACTTTTCCCACAATGCTGGTAGCTGGGTTTCTACCATCACAGGTGGGACAGAAGGAAAATGTTCTGCAGAGAGACTTACACAGACTAATATTTGGGAGTTCCCCCATTGAAAAGACAAGATCTTTGAATCAATCCACTGTGAGGCACACCACTTGACGAGATTCTTCTTCAAAACAGAAAACTTCCTGGAAGCTCTTACAATGCCTCACTCTGAAGTAGGAGCACAGTAGAGAAACATTAATCACTTGAAATTATTTCTGGTGCCCTTCCTTTAGAAGGGATTACTTCCTGACATAATTGATTTGCTTTGCCCCAAAGGAATCTGTAAATAAATGAGGTAGGCCACACCCAAGGTAAGAGCCATCAAACAGGTGCACCTTGGCTTTTTCTCCTCTGCCTGGAGAATGACAAAGCACATAAGAGCCTCTCATGCAGCCTGGATCCCAGAATGACAGATCTGGGAAGGAAGCCACCACTGACTTGCAGGCAACATGGAAAAGTGAGCAAGAAATAAAGCTGCTGGTATAAAGCCCTGTGATTTGGGGATTGTTGGCTACCATATTCCTACCTCCTGATGGCATATCAGCCATAAAAATAGGAGGTAGAAACAAAACTGGAAACAAGAAGAATCTTAGTGAAACTATATCTTATATCCTCAGAAAGAGAAAAGAGCAAGTTATATCCATTAAAAAGTGGATTGTGATAATAAATGAACTTTAAAAGAATGAGAGAGGCCTCTCTGATGTAATAATTGTAAATTAAGGTATCTTAAATTCAAAACTCAAGTAAAATGTTGGGAAGACAAAATGGAAAAATATCTATCAAATAAAAAATGTCTATTTGAATTTTTAGTAATTTGGCTGTTTGTATTTGAAAGTTATGTACTAAATACAAATTTATAAATACAGATTTAGCTGTTTGTATTGAAAGTTATATATTCTAATAAAAACAAAATTAAATTTAAAACGTTTAAAAGCCAAATATTAACACCATTCAAAATGGAAAGTTTTCTATAAAATATATGTGCATTAGCTATATTAGGAAGAATATATTTAAATTTTATAATGCTAATATATTTTAATATATAAGAATTGTTCATATATGTATATATATATACACACACATGTACTATTTCTTTTATTAAGTGTATCTGTTGATAACATATAGATAAACATTATTCTCCATCTGCGTAAATAATGAAGGTAGCTATAGAAAATTGTGATTTAACCAAATGGTACTAAAACTATAGGAACTGTACTAAAAAGGAGAAAGGCTCATCAGTTCTTCTTATCTTAAACAATAGGTAGGAAGACTGTTCAGCTGTGTTTTCCAAAATTATTGTTATTTAAACATAATTTTTAAAGTTGACTTTGTAGACATCTGACATTGTAAATTCTATCTCTTAACTCTTGAGAGCTGAAACAAATACAGAGTAAACAGGGGCACAATGTCCTTTGGTGAGGTTTGATAAGCATAGGAGCAAAAAGTGACACAAAAAGTTGCAATAAATGTCCTGGATGTGGAAAATGTTGCACATGCAGCAACAAGTACTTAATTGTTGAAAGAACTCAATTCAAAAAGGCTTACTTTGGCAATCACGAACCATTGTTATTTCTTGGGCAAGAATCAATTGCTTAATAACCCAGAATTGTAATTTTGAAGTGGCGAAAACATATTCTTTTTTTCTGGGTCTCATAAAAATTTGACCATAGCAAGACAGAGAAATATCTATGAAGAAAAGAAAAGAAATTTTAAGCCATTGTATTTACATTTTCAAACAATGATATAATACAGTATGATATTATCATTATTATAGTGACAACATGGCTTCAGTTGTCAAGAACATTTTGGAAATGTTATTGTTCTGAATTGCTTGGAGAATTAGCTTTGTAATTAATACTTAAAATATTCAAGATAATTCTACTTGGTTTGCAGTTTACTAGTCACATCAGTAGTATTTAAATGTTTGGGGAAACATTCAATAAAAAATAAACTTTTTAAAAGTTGAGTTCACATGTAATATAAATAATAGCTGTATTCTTCTTCATACATGCAAAACAATGAATCTTGGACAAGAGCAAACTTAGCAACAATTAGCAAAAACTCAAAAAAAAAAAAAACAGAAAGAAAGAAATGCATATGAGACAGACTAAGTTTCCAAGTACTGTGGAATATTCAGTTAGGAATATCCATCAGTAGCTGATACTATGTATCTGGAGTTCATGTGTAATATTGGGGTTGACAAAGAAATATCAGTGCCAAGACTCATATCAGCCAAAAGAGTTGATAAGATGTTCCAAAAAGGTAGCATTTGGAAACCCCAGGAGTTTAATTCAATCTCAGTTTTGCTGGAACTAACTTAATGACACCCTATTCAAACCTGGTGAGGTGAACTGCTATTCCCAAAATTCTGAAAGATCAAGACTTGAATTCAAACAATTTAGGATACACTTGCAGGTAATTTATTTTCTATATGATCTTGAACAGATACCTCACTTCATTTTGACTCAGTCACTTTCTAATTTAAATAATTGTGTTTGACTAGACAGTTTCTAAAAAGAAACAAATCCCCACAACTATTCAATTATCCTATGAAATCCTATGGCATAAGTAGCACAGAACTTCTAACTTAGCATTGATTTCAAGTCAGAGTTACAAGTCTTGATATCTCCATAACATGATGATATTTTCAAATGTAAATTGGGCTTTCCACTGTTGAAATTGTGCTGAAGCACTATTTTAGTAGTTCTATTTTTAATAACACTACTACTAACCTATATTAACAAAATATTTTATCTATGTCATTTAATGTATTTTCACCTAGAAAATGTTTTATACAGTATTTTTTAAAACTAATAGCTTTTGATTAAAAAGACGCAATTATTCAGTCATCCCTACTCATAATTTCTATGTTCCTAGAAATTATAAGAAGAGTCAACCTCAACAAAAGCCAAAATAGACAAATGGGACCTAATCAAACTCCACAGCTTCTGCACAGCAAAAGAAACAATGATTAGAGTGAATCGGCAACCAGCAGAATGGGAAAAAATTTTTGCAGTTTACCGATCTGACATAGGGCTGATATCCAGAATTTACAAAGAACTAAAATAGATTTACAAGAAAAAAACTAGCAAGCCCATTCAAAAGTGGGCAAAGGATATGAACAGACACTTTACAAAAGAAGACATACATGAGGCCAACAAACATATGAAAAAATGCTCATCATCACTGGTCATCAGAGAAATGCAAATCAAAACTACATTGAGATACCATCTCACGCCAGTTAGAATGGCGATCATTTAAAAATCTGGAGACAACAGATGCTGGAGAGGATGTGGAGAAATAGGAACACTTTTGCACTGTTGGTGGGAGTGTAAATTAGTTCAACCATTGTGGAAGACAGTGTGGCGATTCCTGAAGGACCTAGAAATAGAAATTCCATTTGACCCAGCAATCCCATTACTGGGTATATATCCAAAGGATTACAAATCGTTCTACTATAAGGACACGTGTACACGAATGTTCATTGCAGCACTGTTTACAATAGCAAAGACCTGGAACCAACCCAAATGCCCATCGACGATAGACTGGATAGGGAAAATGTGGCACATATACACCATGGAATATTATGTAGCCATCAAAACCGATGAGTTTGGGTCCTTTGTAGGGACATGGATGAACCTGGAAACCATCATTCTCAGCAAACTGACAGAAGAGCAGAAGATCAAACACCGCATGTTCTCACTCATAGGCGGGTGTTGAAAAATGAGAACACATGGACACAGGGAGGGGAGCACTTCACACTGGGGTCAGTGGGGGGGAAATAGGGGAGGGATGGTGGTGGGTGGGGAGCTGGGGAGAGATAGGAAGGGGAGAACTGCCAGATGTAGGTGAAGGTGAGGAAGGCAGCAAATCACACTGCCACATGTGTGCCTATGCAACAATTTTGCATGTTCTTCACATGTACCCCAAATCCTAAAATGCAATAAAATAAATAAACGGGGAAAAAAAAAAAAAAGATTGGTTCTGACAGACCGGTCGTAACACGATTTGGTCGTAAGTTGAGTAGGCTATATATACAGCACTGTGAAATGATGTTATAAAAATCTTTGTCATAAAAAAAAAAAAAAAAAGAAGAGGGCTGACTGATTTTCCATGATCAGATCAAGCCAGAGGAGGGAATGAGGAAAAAGAGACGGATTATAGTTCCCCTGATTTCATCAGTGTGTGAAAATTAAAGAAAATTAACCTCCATCACTGAAAAAAAAATAAAATAAAAATAAAAAAATAAAAACACAATTCAACAATTAAAAAAAAAGAGAGTCAACCTTAGACAGACACATCATCCAACAGACCCATCTATTTCAGTTAGAAAACACTTGGCTCCAATTTGTTATTACTAAATTAAGGCCACAGGTTGTCATACTGACATTTTTTCATGTATACCTGTATAGTAATTCTTAAATTTTGAGTATCCAGTATTCTTAGTTACAGTTATTATGCATTATTTCTACTGCAGAAGCCAATAAACTTAATATATGCTATCAGATCACAAAAATGATAGATTTGTATCTATCATTTAGACTATATTTTTGTTCATCTGAATGTGAAAGGCCTTAGGCAACAAGATTTTTCTATCTGATTAACTCTCCAGAGAAAATAGAAGCCTGAAAATCTTTCTTTGCACTTGTATAGGAAGCTCACTATTTACAATAAAGAGCATAATTTACTATAAAAGGATAACAAAATTATTCATTCAAAGAATAAAATAAAGTATATTTAGAAATATCTCTTCTTTCAGTTGAAAATTTACACCTAATTTATTCAACTATATTTTTGAAGACAAAGTATTATTGAATTCCTACATCCTCTCTTTAAAGAAACAAGTGTATCACTTCTATTGTAGTTATCACTCTAAAAGCATAGGGCAATGTATATTGACCTGAACTAAATAGTTTTTATGCAAATGTATTTACTCTCAGCTGTTTATCCTGATCCTTTCTTGCTTTCGGAGTTATCTTCTGGCAGCATTTAAATATGAAAAACCACATTGCACAATTTCAGTTTGACAAAGAATACAAGGTATTTGGGGTAGACTGACTAAGGAAAGGATTGGATGATCTTTTAACCTGATGAAATCAAGAATAAAAATAGAAGAAAGATATCTCTGGACAGAGAGAAGATGAAAAGAAATATCTGGCAATAGAGATACATTTTACCTCTGAATCCATTTGTATTACTTTTGATAGATTTTGTGTGTATGTGCATAAGTGTATCATTGCATGTTAATATAATTGCATGCATAAATGTTGTAAGATAATTCAAGAAACCCGTTATACCCTGTACCAATATACAACATGTTTTTTTACATTTTGCTCAATTTGCTTTTTCACTCTTCCTCACTCTCTCCTTCTTCTGCATACCCCTTTCTTTCTGTCTTACCTCTCCCCACCCATCCAGTGTACATATATGTATGCAAAAATACCCACATAGACATATAATTTCTTCTGTTTTGAGAGTATATTGGAGATATAATACTCCTTTACTCCTAAATTATTCAGTGTGCATTTTATAATAAGAGCATTTTCTTAGCCACAATCCAATAAGCAAAAGAGAAAAACATAATATTGATTCAATACCATTATTTAACCCACAGTCCATTATCAATTTTTACTAGTTGACCAAATAATGTCCTTAATAGCTATTTTATTTTTACCTGTCCAGGATGCATTCAGGATTTCATACTATATTTAACTGTCATGACTCTTAAGTCTCCTTTAGTCTGGAACTGTTTCTCAAGCTTTCATTGCCTTTTTAATTTAATTTTTTTTAAAGTTGATATGGTAGTGATTTGGTAGAATAGCCTTCAGTTTAGGTTGCTTGATGTTTCCTTCTAGTGAAATTCAAGTTATGTATTTGGGGCAGGGTTTTATGTTCTTCTGAGTATATCATATCATCAATATCTGATGTTGGCTGTCCCAAAATTGTCGATATCAACTTCAATCAATGAGTCCCTGATGTTTGCCTCATTTCTCCACTGTAAATTTCCATTTTTAACTTTATAATTAATAAGTAATGTTCGTGGAGATACTTTGAGACTCTATTAATATCCTATTCCTAATCAAACTTCCACTCACAAATTTTAAGTCATTGAAATATCCTAACTCCATTATTCCTTCTACATTTATTAGCCAGTATTCTACAAGGGAGGGCTTTTCTTTTTCCCCCATTAATTAATAAGTTGATTAATTTATAACAGTTTGAACTCCCAGAATTTTTCATTATTAATGTACGTTTTATTTCTGTCATTATTTTTATACTAAACTTGCCCCATAGTTGACCAGTGAGCACCCCATCAAGCTGACTTCTGTTAAATTTTGATATTTTTCCAATTGTTCCTTGAACACTTCATGAATTTCTGGTACAACAAGGTATTCTAGGGTCATTTCACACTTTCTCTGCACCAATCCCAGAATCAGCATTTACTCCAAGGCCCCCTGATTCCTTTAAGTGAAAAATGATATTTAGATGCTTAAGTATGGGCATTAAATTTGATTAAATAAACACACACACATTGATGAATTCATACTGATGCTTTCCATTTCTACTATCCTTGAAAAATTTATAAATTTGCTTGGGCCTAGTGATACAAAAAGTAGAAAAATGGTTTTCAGAATTATTAACCCATACCACTGGGTAAAGCAAACCTTTAAGTTAAGCAAGTCTTTCTCTAAGTCAAAAATGTACAAATACATAAGTTTTCAGTATACAACTCAATTTTATTTTTGATCCATACATGACACCCATATAATCCACACCTGTATCAAAATATAGATAATTTCTGTCTCCAAGAAAATTTCCTTTTCAATCCCCCCACAAGAGGCAGTTTTCTGATTTCCACCATAGATTGTTTTACTTGTTGTAGTTCATAAAAATGAAATTGTAGTTTATTCTAGTGTACTACTTTGTACCTGGCTGCCTTAGCTGACCTAATGTCTCTGAGATTTATCAATATTGTTGCCTAATCATCATTTTTTTAATTGCTGGTAACAGTCTGTTTTATGAACAGACCAGAATTATATAAGTATGACACCATTTGATGACTTTTTAAAAAATGTATTACATTGCTAATATCAGCACCATTGTCTCTAAAATGGTATTGACAAAGTCATTGTTTCTTTTATCTTCAGGATAATAGATTTGGGGAAGAAGTATATAATGATTACTTGGAGTGGGGAGAAGTTTCTAATACCAATTCCAGTTAATCTTTTAATGAAGAATGGATCTTAAAATATGTGATGACCGAGGAAGAAATTTTTACAATATCGTTTGCTACAATTTAGTATAAAAAGAGTTAAATTTACAATCAAAAGGCATAAGTTCAAATCCCGAACCTAGTACCTACTAGACATGTGACCTTGAGCAAGTCACTCCATCTTCCTGAGCCTCAATTTTGCTATATACAAAAAAGAGAATAATAGACTTTTCATCATACCAAAAAATGAAGACCAAATGATTTGGGTAAACTATAGCTATACAAATTTTAAGTATTATGATGATATTTACCAAAAATGCAGAGTTGTAATAGCAGTTCTATAAATTGAGCAGTACTAGGTTTGTTGTTGTTGTTGTTGTTGTTTGTTTGCTTGTTTTGCATTAGATTCTTTCACTTCAGGAGTCTAGTGTGAATTGGAAGCTTCTAAATTGGTGTCATCAAATTTGCGGGACTCATTTTCTGATTCAAGAAAATCATCTTTGAGATTGAGACTCCTCTGGACCTGTTAATTAAAATCTAGTCTAGTTCTCAAGAAGTACATTAGCAACACAGGGAAGCCCCCAAATCTCTCTTGGATATCTTGCCTAATGTTTCATGGTACAAACACTAACCAGAATATTTGTGTCTGGCACCAAAATGTCACCCAGAATTTTGAGGTAAGGCCTAAAGATGTGTATTATTCTGTTCTCACACTGCTGTAAGATACTACTCAAGGCTGGGTAATTTATAAAGGAAAATGTTTAATTGACTCACAGCTCCACATTACTGACTAGGCCTCAGGAAACTTACAGTCATGGTGGAATACTAGGGGGAAGCAAGCTTGGGCCTTTTGACATGACAGCAGGAAACACAGAACTACGAAGAGTGAAGGGGGAAGAACCTCTTATAAAACCATCTGATCTTGTGAGAACTCACTCATTACCATGAGAACAGCATGGAGAAACTGCCCTCCAATTACCTCTCACCTCCTGAGACTTGTGGGGAATATGGGGATTACAGTTCAAGATGAGATTTAGGTGGGGACACAGTCAAACCATATCAGAATGCCTTTCAACATAGCCACAATGTTAGGTGTCATGCTTCTTATGTGTTTATTTTAGTCATTGTTTTCATCCTTTAGTTCCCCTGACATGCTAAACAGATTCACATGAATTTACCTTCCAGGTGTTACACAAAGGTGTTTAGTTATAACCTATATTGAAAGCACTTTGACTCTGCTAACATATCTTTCTTAATGTGAATTGAAAAGAACTTAGTGACTGCAAATGGTGTGAAGAGATACTTAAATAGCTGTCTACACAATATGAGGTAAAGTTACAATTCAATTTGTGCAATAAAAATTGAACTAAAGAACCTAAGAAATGGGAATATATCAAAACTGCAAAGCAAGCATGAATCAATCCCATTGCTGCAACTGCTCTGGGGAGATAAGAACATAAAAGTTGCAGTAGACAGTTTGCTTAAAAGCCCTGCTCTGTAGACTCCAGATGATGAAAAGTGACTTCAGTTTGCCCATTTTATACAGTCCCTTTTCATTCCCTGCTTTAGAAACTCAAACCCAAATCACCCATGTGCCAGTCTCAATCCCATAAAACCTCCTTGGTAACTGCCCTTTCCAGGACCTTGTATTTATTTCTTGACAAGATTATTAATAAAAATCAACTTCGTTTTTGATAATGGTTTTTCTGGTGATCTTTTTGGGGACATTTACAATTTTATGAGGCTCCATTGGGTCCTATTCAAAACTCCTCTCTTACATGACCCAAGACCTTTGATTTGAGACTTCCTGGTGCTTCCAAGACCCCTTGACCCAATCCTGCCAGGAGCCTGTTCTAGGCTGCTGTGGTGAATAACTTTCCAGTAAGAGATAAACTCTGATCTTTCTGCAGTAAGCCCCTGCTGCGTTAATCTTGCATCCTAGGAATTCGTCCTTTGGGAATATTTTTATTTCTAACCAAAGTTAACTACTTGTTTTCCTTGGTAAAAGCTGACTACTATTGCTTTTGCCTCTTATTTTATTTTAATTTCTAAAGAATGTAATCTCCTGTTTTATATTTACATAAGAAAACTCATAGAATATAAGGCAGAGGTACTTCATACTAAATCTATTCTCCAAATCTGCCCTAATGACTAATAAGTTAAAAACCTCATTAGAAAATCATCCTTTCTACAACAAACTGCCTTGGGTCCTTCTTCAAAGCTATGTAAGCACCACCTACATTTTATCTTGTTTACTCTTGTGGAGATTGCTTCTGTATAAATTCTGCCTGTCGGGGGGCATCAATTGTTCAGTTGTTGTAGAGATGATCTGATCAGGATGAGGTGGGAGATTTACGGCATGGAATATTACAACCAGACACTTTCAACCAAACATATTTACGTTGTTCATAGGTTTGTATAATAGTTAATATAAACCACCTCCCAGCAGATCTACAAATTCTTATATGCAATTTAAGCTCACATCATGCACCTATCTCTCCAAATCGCCTAATTTTTTACCAAGGACAATTTGAAATTACAGAAGCCATTTTGTGGAATATTTGATATGACTGACATTATATTACCTTTCAGGTTAACAACATAATAACAATCAAAACATCCAATAACTACTTTTTAATTGATATGCAGATACTCTTCAAAGAAATCGAGTTGAAATTGGCATCCTTAAAGATCATTTTGCAAAGGTTAAAGAGAAAGTCATTTCAATCTTTGATCTTCTCTTTCACTTTTTGTACCTCCTGTTTCTATAACTCCTTAAGCCTCTACAAGAATTTTTGTCTTTAAGGATACTCTACAAGAATGTCCTTTTCCTCAAGAAGTTCCTCAAAACCTAAAATGCAATAAAATAAATAAATGGAAAAAAGAAAAAAGAAAAGAAGTTCCTCAAGTAGAAATTAAATATTGCTTTCAGGCTGAACTTCATGCAATTTTCAAAGACTCTTCTAAAGAGAGAACTAAAAAATCCTTCTTCCAATTTCATCAACAGCAACTTGCTCTATAAAGGGAGCCGTAAACAAGAAACTTTTCAGAAGACCCAGAAAATTTTCCTACCAATAAACAAATTATTGTTGAATTAGTCCTCTCCATACCCATCCCGTACAAGCTTCAAAACACAATTGAAGACTTGGCCTTTGTCAAGAATACTGATGGGCTAGCACCACCAGATAATCCATAAAAAGTCCATATCGATGTGTGTCAGTTTTGCCTGAATGGCTGATTCCCTTAAGGTAGATGCCAAAGAAGGCAATAAAATTAATATTTAAAACCATATGGATTAGAAGGAGGAGGGAAAGCTTTTTATTTGGCAATGATATATTAATTTATGTAAAAAACTTTAAGCAGTTTACAAAAAACATTCTATTAGATCTAACAAATGAGTTTATTTTGCAGTATGAAAAATAAATATCAAAAAACCATTGTGTTTCTTACATCAACAATCACTTGGAAATGTAATACAAACTATTGCATTTAAAGTTTCATTAAAAATAAACAGTACTGTGGGATGAATTTAATAATATATGTGCTAGGTCTTATATAATGAGAACTATAAAGAAAATTCAGAGAGAAGTTAAAGAAGACTGAATAAATGGGCAACCCTATCACATTCAAGGATTGGAAGACTTAGTATTATTACAATAGAATTTCTCCCCAAATTTATCTATTTATGCAACTCAAACACCATATAAAATACCAACAGTGTTTTTAGATTGACTGATTTCTTTATGTAAAAATTCAAAGGACCTAGAAAAGCCAAAATAACATCATAAAATTAAAGTTTAAGAACACTATTTGAGTTCAAGACTTACTATAAAGCTACAGCAATCAAGTCATTGTAATATTAGCACAAGGATAGGCATACAGAACCAAGGAACCAAATAGACCAATATATATATGGTCAATAAATTTTTTCCAATAAATTTATCAAGTTAATTCAATGAAGAAAAAAACTTTGTTTAAGAAATGGTGATGAAACAACTGGTTATATAGAGGGAGCAAAATGAACCTTGAACTTTTCCTTATCTATGAAAATTAACTCAAAATTAATCATATACCTACAATGTAAAACTGAAAGCTATCAAATGTCTCAAAGTAAATGTAGAAGAAATTCTCAGTTATAGGGTAGAAAAAAATTTCTTAAGTGGGATACAAATAGCACAAATAAATGAAAAAAAACAATTTATACTTCACCAAAGTTAAACATTTATGTTCTTTGACAGACATTGTTAAGAACATGAAAAGATTAGTTATAGACTAGTGTAAAATACCTGTAAAACATATATCTGCTTTAAAAACTTAATCCAGGATAATATATTTTAAAAAGCTCATATAGAATATATATGTTGAAAAGCTCTTACAACCCAATAAAAATGAACAAAAGGACTAAATAGTCACTTTATCAAAAAAAAAAAAAAAAAAGAAGAAGAAATACAAACACCAATTGAGAACATGTAAGATACCATCACAGGCTTTTAGAAAATGCAAACTGAAACCACAATATGAAACTACCATATATCCACTAGAATTAAAACAAAATTTTAAAATATCAAATTTGACAGTGAAGTGGAGCAAGTGGCACTCTTCTATGCTGTCACTAACACTGCAGTCATTCTGTAATAGTAATACAGTCATTCTGGAAAACAGTTCGGCAATTTTATTCATGTAAGGAGTCAGCCCTATATCACCCATGGGTACCCCAAGTTTGGTGATGACAAAGGAGTGAGAGAAAGACAGATTAAGAGAAAAAGTGGGACGAGGGGGACATCACTTCATTACCCTGGAGGCAATAGTGAAGGTCCCGAGCTCTGATCATCCACACTATTTATTGATTACAATCACTTTGATCTATAGGGTAAGGGGTGGAGTGATGTTAGGGAGAGGGTGATGGTGGAGTGAATCAGTGAGCCAGGAGTGAATCAGTGAACCGGAACTGGTATGTCATTCTAAGGATTGATAACAGTGGTGGTTTGGGAGTTTCACAAAACAAGAACTTGTGGTTGTCTTTAGCTTATTGTCTATGTGCAGCTGATGGAATGTGGGCCTTACAAGGAGCCCACAAGTCTGGCTACGTCATAGTGCTATGAAGGGGTTTTAAGTCCTTGAGAACAATGTTTATGGTAACAGAGCCTAGGCCACCCTGCACTGGAACATGAGGCATGGAGAGGCCTCCTCCTCAGAGGCCTCCTGCAGCCTTCCACAGTTTGTTGTTCCTTGTTTATATGCTACTCATAACCAATTTATTTAGGCACTCTGTTAAGTCCTTTCTCCTTTGCTGTTTTTTCCAACAATACAAATGGCCAACAAGCATATGAAAAAATGCTTAATGTCACTAATCATCAGAGAAATGCAAATTAAAACCACAAGATATCATCTTACACCAGTCAGAATAGCTGTTACAAAAAAGTTGAAAAATAACAGATGTTGGTATGCATATAGAGAAAAAGGAATGCTTATACAATGTTGGTGGGAATGTAAATTAGCACAACCTCTATGAAAAACGGTATGGAGATTTCAAAGACTACAAATGGAAGTATTCTTTGTTCCAGCAATTTCACTACTGGGTATCTACACTAAAGAAAATAAATTAGTATGTTAAAAAAAACACCTTCACACATATGTCTATCACATCACTATTAACAATAGCAAAGATATAGAATCAATCAACTAAGTGTCCACCAACAGATGATTGGATAAAGAAAATGTGGGGTGTGTGTGTGTGTGTGTGTGTGTGTGTGTGTGTGTACATATAATGGAATACTATTACAATGGAATACTGTTCAACCACAAAAAGGAAATACATACACAGTAATCAGACATTTGATTGATACTTGAGTCCATAGTCTACAATTTAAAACGTTCAATTCCATATGCCAATCTAAACTCTTGGGTTACCTTGAGGTGAGGGTGCCTAGATATTTCTCAGAAGCACTTGACATCATAAAGCAGACACCTTCCACCAGGACTTTTGGCTCAAGCAGATGACTTCTTGATTTCCATAGTCTCTACTAAAACTCAGTGTAACACAATCTAGATGACCAGGAACACAGATAATAATGCTGCTTTAATCTGCGTAGTCTTAGTCGTTATTTTCTTAGCTATCTTGTTTTCTCTCTGTTGGTTTAAGGTTCTGGACAGTTGAGATACTGGTAGCCCCTTTACCATTGCTCCATTAATGTCCCTGTTCCTAGTATTGTTCTTCTTATTCCTCATCTAATTCCTGGCTATGATTTATTCATTATTTGGCTAAAACATGCAATCAAATCAAAAGTTAAATTGTTTCTAATTTTCTTTGGATGCCATCCAGCTTCATTCAGTACCAGTAGAAAATCAGTAAATTTCATTAGTATTTGTATTCAAACATAAAATGGCAAACATAACCCTAGACTAGACAAACATAAAAGATTTTTATCACATGACACCTAATATTTGACAGATTCTGTTTCCATAAAGCAAACCTGGGCTTTTCATAGGAGCAAGACATCATAACTAAACATTCACAGAACTAAAACTTGGTGAAAAACTAAGAAATGGATCTTATGCATGTCAAACTGCCTCATTTTTATAAACCTTCCAAGGAGACATCTCAGGCCCTAATTTATTTTCTTTTAGTATAGATCCACTCTTTATTCATTAATTTCTCTGTCTGGTGCCAGACCATTCTTGCAAAATGATATTGTAACCATAGAGCACAAACAATCTTATCGGAATATTTTGGCTAAAAATTGATCATTAGGTGGTCACCAATGCCTAGTAGTGTATTTTTATCCCAAAGCTTATTTGCTACAATGTGCAAATTGAAGAGAGACTTGCCTCTCTCTTCAATGTTGGAAACAGACACTTGCTTTTGAGGTAATCCCTGATATCACTCTTGGTCCATATTGGCCCATCAATTCCCTTTCTGGGAAAAAAGAGAGAGAGAGAGATCCTCAGATAAGCTAATTCGCAAAGAATGGCTTGGCTTTGATTGAGAACCAAGTTGTATTCACTGATGTGAAATTGTGGAATTCTGGATACCTGTTTTTTGTTCTTAACCCTCTTTTTCTCAACGTTTCCAACAGAACACACACACACAAAAAGGGACCATACTAATATCCTAGTTACTATGGTTCAGAGACTAGCAGGAGATCTAGGCAACATCATTAAGACATGTATATTCTCACCCAAGAAGTTCACAAGATTATGGTCTAAAGTACAGCAGCCCTAGATTTATATTGTCCTCTCAAATTGGAGCACATGACATGTCAGGGGAAAATCTTGTGCCATTATTCCTACAAGTCTTTCTGGGATGTTTAAGGTAAAAAAACTATTTGAGAAAAAAAAATAGAAAATTAGGTAATTTGGTTAATACCACTATCTAGTTCTGCTGAATTTTCAAATCAAAGTTGAAATTTGTTCTCTTGGTTTAACTTGGCACAGTTGGCTCCTGACCTAAAGTCAACTACAAAATCTCATTGCAAACCTTTTTTTAGTGTTGGTCTCTGCTATGGTTTAGATACGGTTTGTTTGGCCCTGCCAAGTCTCATATGGAAATTTGATTCCTAATGTTGGATCTCCAACAGAATGCACACACAAAACCCCATCTGGGCTTGGTGAGAGATGTTTGGATCATGGGGGTGGATCCCTCATGAATGACTTCCAAGGGGGTGAGTAATTTCTCTCTCTTAGTTTCTGAGAGCACTAGTTGTTGAAAAAAGTGGGCACGTTTTCCCCAGTCTTTCAGCTCCTCTCTCACCATGAGATCTGTACACGCTAGCTCACCTTCACCCTCTACCATAAGGAGAAGCTTCCTGAGGCCCTCATTAGAAGCAGGTATTGGGCCAGGCGTGGTGGTTCACGATTGTAATCCCAGCACTTTGGGAGGCCGAGGAGGGTGGATCACGAGGTCAAGAGATCAAGACCATCCCGGCCAACATGGTGAAACCCCGTCTCTACTAAAAATACAAAAAAATTAGCCAGGCATGGTGGCACGCGTCTGTGGTCCCAGCTACTCGGGAGGCTGAGGCTGAAGAATCGCTTGAACCCAGAAGGTGGAGGTTGCGGTGAGCCGAGATTGTACCACTGCACTCCAGCCTGGCGACAGAGCAAGACTCCATCTAAAAAAAGAAGCACATATTGGTATCAGGCTTCTTGTACAGCCTGTAGGGCCTCAGATAAACTTCTTTCCTTTATAAATTACCCAGTCTGGAGTATATTTTTTCATAGCAGCATAAATGAATGAAGATAGTCTCTGTTCCAGTCCTGAAATGGTGGTCTCCATTATCCTAAATTCCACCATCTCTACAGATAATACAATAAAAATTCAGCTGAAGTAAGAACTAGCTTATGTTGAAGTCCAAATGTCAATGAATGTGACAAAAGTAAACCACAGTTTAGATCTGGATTCAATATCTTGATAGATTGTCAGACTTGCAGTTCTGGCTAATGTGTGACTAAAGAGAAGATGAGAAATAAAAACTCAACTTAAAAATCGAACAAACGAAAATTTAGTCAGACGTCAAAATTAAATAACCTACCCCATTTTCATAGTTCTGAAAATAAAAAAAAATACAAAATTTCAGTAAAGTTAATTTGAAGTCCCCCAGACAATCAAAATACTCCTACCTGGCTATTTTAGCTTATCTCTCTAGCTGTTTCCTGGTTTGCAAAGTCTACCTCAAAGTATCACCAAATTTCTAACCCTAACCCTAGTGCCAGGCTTACGCAAATAATTCTGTAACTTTCCTTTTCTAGGTATTATTAAAACTTTATGCTCAATAGCATTCTACTTGGCCAGAAATATTATGAATAAAACCACCTTGTTTTTTTGAGATAGGTTTTGCTAGTGATCTTTATTAGGATTCCAACAAATTATACCTTTGATTACTTTTCCTTTACCTAGCTGATATGCACCTATTATTAGCAGTTTTAATATAAAATAGTAGTTTTTATGCGCAAACAGTTAAATTTGGTAAAGCTGTTTTTCTTTGACCCAAAAGATATGCATTACAGAGTTTCCCAGAAATTTGTAACATATGCACATACACACACACATAATATATGGATACATGCACACACACACACACACACACACACACATACAATATATGGATACACACACACACACACACACACACACACACACAACAAAATTTTCTAAATTGGCAGATTATTTATCTGCATAATTGCCCCAATTGTTACCAAAATAACTATGGGGAGAAGCAACGTTAAGAACCCTGAGTAGCGAAGACTCTCCTTTAAAAACCCTGACCTTGGGTAAACCAAATTCCTGAATGTATAAAAATGTAACGAAATGGTAAAGATGGGAGAAAATAATGTTCAATACAAGTTTGTATTTCTGAACTCTTTGTTAAGCAAGTCCTCCTTAGCTGTTCTGAGGCTACACAGTTTACCTAATTTACCACCTAAAGCCATTTATAAATAAATCAAACAGAAGCTATGAAAGGAAACTAAATCATCCATCATGCCTTTCGAGGCCTAGTCTACCTAAAAACAAACATCATTTAATTCCAGTTTACTGTAGCAGCAAGTGGAAATAACACGAAGTCTTCGTGAGCCTGGCACTGCCTCCTGACACAAAGATCTGGTGCCAAGTTGCTGAGTGATTTCAATATCAGGGTTGAATAATCATTTTCATCACTCATTTTAAATGAATAGTGACATGTCATTAATTAGTATTAATCAGGAAATTACCACATAAGCACAGAGAGAATGGTGGCCCACACACAGCTCATTAGGCTTACAGAGCTTAAGACATAAACGGAAATTTTAGACTCTAATAACTCATTTAAAACAATTTTTCTAATATAATATGAAACAAATCAAAAATGGATTTTAAATAAATATTTTAAAGTAAATGAAATGGTGAATAACCATTACTATTTGTTTTTCTAAAGGAGGAAAAAAAATATTTTCCACTACAAAAGAAGTACTACAGATCAAAAAATAAATGTCACATATGAAGAAAAAATTCTACCAATAAATTAATATCTCAGCATGCTATTTTATAAACCACATTTGTAGAAAAGACACAGCAAAATGTTTGTAATAAACAGTTAATCTAAAACTTCAACTTGACTATCAATTAGATCTTCTTGCTGATGTTAAAGAGAAATACTATTACCAAGAACTAAAACTAAGAGGATCATGTGACTTCTGTATTTTCTGCGCATCTTAGGCATTTGAAAGATATTTTCTTGGAAATAATTGAAGTGAACCTGTGACTTCAAGAAAGACACCTGATGTTTGTTGCCAAAAATGTAAGCTTTCCAACAAAATTTTGGAAAACTTATATCTACCATATGACAACTTCCCACAAAAAGTATCTTCTGATGGGATCAGTGGTGATACTAACAAATGTGATTTTTTCACATTGTAAAATCAAATATATTGACACTTAGAATATTTGCATCACTCAATAAACAAATGTTTTCCAAATGAACAACGCCTGATGTTTAAAAAAATACCAAAAATAAAAAAATTAGGCATGGAAGTTCATACCTATAGCCCTAGCTACTTGGGAGGCTGAAGTAGAAGGATTAAACCAGAAGTTCAAGGCTGCAGTAACCTATGAGCACATCACTGTACCACTCCACTCCAGCCTGGGCAATATCTTGTCTCAAAAAAAAGCAATAAGGGCTAAAAGATTTTAATGTCACAGAGTACAAAATTCATTCATATGTTCTGATTTCATATTGCAACTAACTTTTATGAACCTAGCAGTTCCAAATGGTGGTATCAAGAAAAGGTTTTGAAAATAATCCTACCTTTTTCAACGGTGAGCATGTAAAAGAAAATCTTGCTTAATATACTTCAACCAAAACAATGCATTGCAACAGATTACATGTGGATGTTGGTATAATTTATTTCCTGTGGTGGTATGGCTATAACAGCTTCAGCTCCTCAAAGCCACCCTTAGGTCCCTGCTATGTGTCCCTGCGCTTAGGCTGTTGATATTGCAGCAGCTTCCTCCTTCAAGGCTGTCAGGAGGGAGTGTCCAGTCTTCTAAGACTCACATAATATAACCTAATCAACAGAATGGCATCTCATCCCACTTTTGCCGTATGCTACTGGCAGGAAACAAAGCACAAGCTGTGCCTGTACTCAAGGGGAAGGGATTATACAAAGGAAGGCGGGGAGACTATTGGAAGTCCCCCTTGAGTTTATCACGCAAAGAATTGATGACTGCTGAAACAATGGCAACAAAACAGCCATTAGCATTCTTTATGTAGCATTTCTCCAAACCTGTACAATTTTACTTTGGGGGTTTACAGAATCAGTTTCTCTCTTGAGAATCTTTAGGAAGTCCTTTAGAACATTTTGTTATAGCTGAACATGTATCAAATGATTACTAGTTTTCTGAATAAGAAGTATTAAAATCAGCATGCTCCTACTGTGTTAATCAGAGACTTCTGGGTTGTTAAATTAGCATAAATTATATGAGAAAGTACATTCCCCAGTCTTTTTTACTCTCAACTTCAGGGATTCTGTAAGTTTTTCTTTATTAGGTGCTTCTTCTGTACAATAGGGTATGAGCTAATTCTTCTGTATGTGACATCACAGAAAATAAACTATTCCAATGAGACCATTAACTAAAAAATCTCATACAAATTTTCATTAAGCATTAGGACCAACAATCAGTTACTTTTCAGTGTCTGATCAGTGAATCCAATGATGAAATCAGTCTGATTTCAAATGTTGCATATATTTAAGTGAATCACATTCAAACTTGAATTAATTTCAAAACATTTGCCTTCTGAGCTCATCTACTGAAATATAAAGCAATCATTCTGCACAGTGATATTTCCTGGGAACATATGGACCTCACCATTTAAAATAGAGAGGTAAAAATATGTGGCAACGATAAGCAATGAAAAGAAAACACAGTTATTAGACAGAAATAAAGATAAAGTATATTTTTTACCATTACCTCTTATCTCTGTTCTTATATCTTACTTTCTCTCCCTTCCTTCCCCATTCATTTTTAAATACACTGTTTGTTCTTATATCGTTGTAGCCTAGCACAATGCCTATATATACTAAGTACTCAAAAATTATTTGTTGAATAGATGAACTATGAATAAGCAAATGAATTCTATTTTTGGTATTTTTATCTTTCTATTACCTAATTTTTTCATATTTTATTCTTTATATCCTCACATAGGCTATCGCATCTTAAAAGTCTGAGGAATAACTACGAAAAATGAAAAGAACCACCTACTTGCCATTGATTTAATTAAGAAGAGAAAGAATTAAGATATTGATGTAGACAGAAAGAATTGCTGGTTCAGTGTGCAGGCGAAGTAAGCCCTGAATAAAGAATAAAGCCCCAAATGCATCAGGGAGAGATGAAATTCAATACTATTTTATGTGGAATAGAGGGTTTGAATGAACCTCTGTTTTTACATTACTCTGGGCTGCTTATTCAGTTGCTCCTGCTAATGCTGCATGGCAGGTGTGCAAGCCTCGCTTTCAAGTCTGATATTTCACAAGATAAACTGGCATTTAAGCTCCTCAGTCTCTCCCTGGGAGTCATTCAATGAATATACCAAAGAGCTTTTGGTTCACTATGATTCCACAAAGGTCAAGTCCTAAACATTTAATGGATATGTGATGATTAAAAGGACTATTTACCATAGGTGGTTTGGCCTAAAAAACTTTTTGTTTCACTAATTTTGATTGCAAATTCTTAAGAATAAAACAAGACAGTGCCTCAACAATCTGTGTAGACAACATTATTTTAGAGTTTTGTGATTATAAGAGGTTCTTATTTTAAATACCTGTATTAATATAAAATAAAACAATTGCTTTGATGTAAATTTAATATTTTTGTCTTAATTCATATTTTCACTATTATTAGTATAGGTTGGGATGCTAGGAATGAATGTTTGTTATAGATTTATTTTTATAATAGTTTAACTTTTTATCAGCAGCCTCTCTTAGTAAATATTTCCTGAGATATTTAGTTTTACTCCAAGCACCTGATCTAATAAGTTAAGAAGTCATTGAGTTTACAAGGATTCTTAGAAATGAAGAAGTCCTCTGCTTGTTAGAGATTATAATTCCAGGTTAAAAGTAGAAGTCAGTAGTAAAGAAATTAGATGATACGACAGTGTTGGAGTTCTCTGCTAAACTAACAATCACCAAGAAAAATGTCATTCATGTTAGGGCTTTGCTTTGACAATTGGGGAGTTTAACTCTGGAGACAAGTTACCAGTGGTCCTTCACAGAGCCTGCCAATCCTGCCTGAGCTGAGTGTCAGCTGTTAAGACTTGGATGTCCTGGGATGAGCCTAGATGAATCTCAAGCCTGCTGAATCACACACAAACTTTAGGAAATAGCTTCTGCTGTTGACTTTTGTTTTCAGTCATAAGCAATTTTGAGAAAAAAAAGAGCTTAGACAAGATGATGGTTTCTTGGTTAGATCATCAGCACTCATTCAATCAACATTTATTGAGCACATGCTGGGAACCAGGAACTGAGAAAAGTTTGAAAAGACTATTCCTGCAATTCCCAGACAGCTGTAAATAAAATAAAATAATCAGGATTAGAAGGAAAAATATATGATATACTACAGTCACATAAAACATATAAATTTAAAAAGAACATATTAAACAATAGAGAATAAGGAATTTCAGTATGAGGAGTACAGTAAGAAAATAAGAGAAAAACTTTCTGCATAGGAAAGCATTAAGAACAAGAGTTTTTATGAAAAAATGAAAGATAGATGAATAAATAAAATATCTGGGTAATACAATCATCTGCATGTATGGAAATACTAAAATATCCAATTAAATGGGTATATTTTTAACCAAAGGCTTAACATGAAAAAGAGTAATAAATTTTTAGTTGGGAATATGATTCTTCCTCTGCAGGTAAGATCACCTCACATTTTGACTGAATATATTCAGTCTAACACCTAACTAGTTACACAGCCAGGTTTACTAGTTTCACTGCTTTTCACAGATTCAGTGGATTAAGCATAGGCTAACCCAGTCATATTAAATATTCTATCACTTTAGTATAACAGAGACTTCTTTTATAGTGAGTGCAGTGAGAATAGTGAGCACATAATCAGAATAATTAAAGAATTACAAAGCATAAATTATTTGTCCCTCTTTGGGTTAAAAATATATACTTATATAAAACATTTCATTATTACTTTTATAGGTTTGGATTTAAGAACCAAAAAGTGTATATTAGTTATATCTATGTAAAAAAATTAATATGTCAGTGGCATAAACTAACATCTATTTTTTCGAACCATGAATTCTGCAGGTTATCTGAAGTTTCAATAATCTAGGCTGATCTCAGTTGGGACAGGCTGGTCTCCAGGCTTTGATGGGTATACTGCATTTGTCTCACATCCTGAATGTCTCACATCCACAATGATACCAGTTCTATGAGGTGGCAGGAACTGCAGGACACTGTCTTACTTTTTAAGTCTCATGTGCTTGGGGAGAAATTCAAGTTTTTCAGTAACTGATGATAAATGGTCAAATATTGAAAAACAGACTTGCATGGAGAAAGCAGGCCCAAAGGGAAGCACTTGAGCATTTCGGCATCTCTGAAAAGGATTTTGGTTGAAGAATACTGTCTGATCTAGCAAGATACCCAGAGGATTATCCTACCAGGGACAAAGCAGTGCTTCACACAGAAATTAGCCATTAAAAGCTGACTTTGGGACTCTGTATATGAATGTCGGTATACAGACGACCTCCCACAAGAGCTAACCTGTACTTTACTGTAAATTATATCCCAACTATATCTTGCATACGACAGGAGATAATTAGTGACTTCAAAATATAAACAAAGATGTTTACATGGTGAAACCATCAGCTTGATTAAAGAGCCTGGGCGCTCTTACTAAATAGCCACAATGAGAGTTGCAAGCCAGCTCTTGGAAGAAGAAACTATTTTAAAAACTTAAAATATCTGCATAGAAACTTTCAATAAGCTTAAAACTTCTCTAAGCCAGCACCAGAATAAACGTGATGAGTATTCACACATTTAAAAATTCCAAGGAATTTCCAGGTATACTCCATTTGTCTCACATCCTGAAGCCCAGATTGATGGCATAGTAGCCACCTAGAGCATGTGATCTTCATGGTAATCACAGAAGCAAAGAAGGTGAGCACAAGCAATTGACGTCTGTTAATATCTCAGCTAAAATTCAACATACTATGCTTTTATCCACATTCCACTGGCCAAGCAAAATGCACGGCCAAGCAAATCACATGACCAATAGAGCAAGGAATATACTCTGCTAATAACTGAAGGCATTGCAGAGCAACATGAGAAATAATATAAAGGGATGGAACAAGAGATTGAAACCTCTAGTCTAAACTATCACAGGTAGATTACATATAAGCTGATGACCCACATTCTTTCTGCTTCAATAGAAGTTGCAGGAAAATAGATTTGAGATGGTTGCACTTGGACCAAACTCAGGATCAAAATCACTCATGATCAAAACTGTTAGGTGAATTTCAAGAAAATGAGCCTTTTGGGATATGAGAGCACTTTGACATCACTATCATTCAGGAATGCTAAGCAGAATCACTGCTTTCACCCCTTGCTAATGCTAAAATTAGTTCAAGCATCATAAGCCAGTTTCTATCATCAGGAAATGAATTATATCAATTGAGAAAGAAGTTGGTTTTATTAAAAAGGATACAGGTATGAACACATAAACTTTTCTGAATTATATTATGACCTGTATATTTTAGAAAGAGAGAGAGAAAGAGTCTTGCTCTGTTGTTCAGACTGGAGTGCAGTGGCGCCATCTCTGCTCACTGCAACCTCTGCCTCCAAGGTTCAAGTGATTCTTGTGCCTCAGCCTCCCAAGCAGCTGGGTTCACAGGTGTGCACCATCATGCCTGGTTAATTTTTTGTATTTTTAATATAGATGGAGTTTCACCATCTCCTCTACTCTTGCCAGAGCTACTAGGGAATATATCTTGACTCTTTACAATTAGAACCTGGCATAATTCCTAAAGGGAAAATCCACAAAATTGTGGTGCGCCCCATAAGACTTTCACGCTAATATGCACTAGCTTCCAGGGTCCCCTCACCTTCAAGGCAGTCCATACTCAACCTGAAGAAATTTATCAAAATTACCACTTAAAATTTCCTACCAGCTTATGGCTCCAGCAGCTCTGCTCCACATAGGTAGATCTCGCCTGTGACTGTCTGGATTTACCTTTTTCTCCATATTTTGGTGTAGTAGTTGTCTTTTAATATCACTTCTCTAGTGGGCCCAAGAAAAGTTGATTTTCAGTTTGTTCAGCTTTTTTCATGTTGTAAAGATGGAAGTGATGACTTTCGAGCTGAAATGTGTCAGAGCTGAAACTGGATGGATTAAAATTTGAAAAAAAATTTGAATTTTAAAAAAGAATAAGAAAACCATGAAATATGTAAGCATTTCTTGAAGGAGAAGCACGTGGATTATTCATTAAATTCTCCCATAATTGTGGTCAAGTAAGTTCTGATTTTTTTTTAAATCTGCTCTTTTCACAAATCTGTGGAACTCATTTTAGAGAATTCAGGATCCAGAGGAAAGTCATTCTGATCTAGGGAGACTTTGCTCCTCTTTTGTGTAGTCAGCTCACATCCTTTAAGTGTCTGGACCTGAAGCTAATTAAATCTCTAATAAGTAAGTGCTGCGTCTTCCCACAATTCATGAAATGCTTAAAACCTTGCAAAATTTGATGTCACAAAATGAAAACATTCAAAATCTGTTTAATTGGTTCAATATTTCTTTATTCTCTACCTTTTGACCAAATGGTAGAGAATAAATTTCTTTTATCTAATCTTTGTGATTGTGTTTCTCAATATGGTTTCCAGGACTACTGGCATAATCAGATGGACATTTGGTATCTAGACACGCTGAACCAGAATCTCTGGGGATTAACCTACATTTTCAAAACTTCCCATGTAATGATTATGAACATTATAATTGCCCTTTATCACTGGTTCTCAAAATGTGATTCTGGGCCAGCTTGTTTTAATAAGTCTTCCATGTGATTCTGATGCATATTGAAGTTTGAGAATCGCTGCTTTGTAATGTGGAAATAATTAGTTGCTTCTACAACGATGACCTCTATTTTCCAAAAATCTTGATACTGTACAGAGTTGTGTTGACTATTTTCAACAAATCATTTAAAAAAATTACAGTGGTAACTTAATATATAATTTGTAATCAATAATCAGCAATAAGTTTAATACATTGCTAAACTGTTTTTACTATACTCATCGGAATGACTTTCTATAAAGTGATATAACTCTGCCTTTATATTCTATATTTTACTGTATTATTTATCTTCAATTTACAGAAATGTTAATTGTTTAGCAACATAGAAAAACAAATGTTTTCCAAATACATTCAACATAAATCACTTTTGGGGGAGAAAGTATAGATGAAAATAAATAAATGTTCTTTTAGTCTTTTAATTATTATAAAATATATAATTCTGTATCTTTCTGTTTTCAAAACTTTCAGGAAAATATTATGCATTGAACAAAGATGTGCTCCCTCATATCTCACCTGGCTTTTACCTCAAAGTATATTAATATCTGTATAGCTTTAAATGGATAATATATATTTTTAGGTATTATGAAATATTTATGCTCTTAACTACTTAATAAGCCATTTCATTATAAATAAATATTTAATGATATAATAGATGTGTTTAAATGAACTATAAAAATGCATGTGATGTAATATTAATTTTTGTTAAATGCAAGTTTTGGAGTTTTTTTATGAATGAGCAAGGAAATGATTTAATTGAAATAGTGTAACACTACATCAAACGAAGAAATCAAAATTATGGTTTTATTTTATTAGTCCTCATTCCAAGTTGACACATGAATCTGACATGTTATTCTCTAAACTATTCACAGTGTCTGTGAGAGTCTTCCCTAGCTTAGTTTCCAAAACAAAGAAACCATTGTCAAATTGTAACTACCACATTTGGTACCATTTTAAAAAGAAAAAATGTCTACCTTTATCAGTCACCTACTTCTTTAGTCACCTAGTAATGATGCACATTTTTAAAACAAAAGTGTGAATACATTGTGAGCTTATGTCTTTATTCTTTTAATTCCTTTGCAGATCAATGAGCCATTGTATTGAGCATGTCACAAAAAAACTCGAAACTGTGAAATGTCCATTAAAGTTTAATACAAAGAAAGAATTAAATTTTCAACCCCATCCTACAAGCTGACAGATAATGTCCAAGGATGTCTATCTACCCTTTGAAATAGTATAAATATAAAACAGATTTTAATTATGCAATATTAACCAAAAGAATACAAGAAAAATTGAGTTATGTTAATGGAACAGAGGCAGTATCACTTTTTTATGTTTTAAACTGTGTCAACATTTTAAAACTATTAACATTTTAATAGTTAAAATGTTAACATTTAATGTTAAAATAGTTAACATTAAAATGTACTATTAACATTTTAATAAAATTTATGTACCTTAATCATATCAAATAAAATAAGCATGTAGTTATCCTCATGTGAATTTTTCAATTACCATCTTTTTTTCTCACTAAAATATATGAACACACTCCCAGAGTAGCCCACAATATGAACAAGGAGAGATAAAAAGTTGTTACTATATATAATAGCATTATGCTTATGATTTCACTAAAGGAATTTTTCTGATTCTATAAATATTCCAGAGCCAAGATTCTAATAATTATATATAGGGCAAGTGGTCTATATTCTAGAAGCAATTAGTTTAGTTGCAGATTTTAATGTTATATAATAAAATATAGTGATATTTGTTTTCATTTTATTTTTCAAAGCATGTGCATAATTTGTCTTTAGATCATTTAGCAGGGGAAGGAGTTGACATTTTTGGCAAAAATCCCAAATTCTATGCATAAAAATCTCATGTCTTTGCCATTAAGCACTTTGGTATTAGAAGACAGAAAAGGTATTGCGGTTTTAATATCCTTTCCTCTTTTCTCCCCATGGCCACTATTCAACTAAAAGAATCTAAGCTATGGAAGAGATGACCTCTGTTGAGCAGGCAGTAATAAAGGCCATGCAACCCAGAGCTAGCTCGACAAATCCCCAGAGGATTGTACATCTGGGAAGCTAGTAGGAAGAAAACAGGTAAAAGCTATTAGAAATGAGATACAATACAATAATTATTCATTTTGCTTACAAATCCCACCTTTGGCAGTAAAACCTGAATGAAAGATATACTCAGGTTAAAAAACAATTATAATAAATATTTCATTTCACCATGCCTTTAAGGAAACTACTAAGGCTGAATAAAAATAATGTATGAACAGAGCATTAATTTTAATTGTTTGTTTATTTCCCTTTTCCTGGAATTCATTTTCTCTCCAATTAACCACAGCAGCTACCTTTCCACCTCTACAGTGACCTTTCCTCCTATCTATTACTTTGCCACTGTAAAATAATGTGTATTCTATTATTTTTACTATGCCACTTTAAGGTCTACAGTAGATTTTCTATTACTTATATCAATTTTAAGATTTTCATTCTCTACTTTAAATATTTTATACTCATAGTTTCTCCAAATATATCTCACTTCTGCCACTCTGAAGTAACTACTACTCCTCTTAACCTAGACACACATACCCAAAACTTTCATAGTTCTTATTACCACCTTTGAACATCCACCAAATGTAAGAAATACCTCTCCTCATAGCCTACCGTGCAATATGTATGTGGTGAATTGGTTGTACTAATAGCCCTAACTCTTCACATGTTCTTGTATCTAAAAAACGCACCTGTGTTTAATGATACATATGAAAAAATGCAGCTAAAATCAGATGAGTTGAGCCCAGACCAACCGATGGGCCCAGCCAACTCAAAGATATGAGAAATAACAAATTGCTATTGAGTTAAGCTTCTACATTTAGCGATAGGAAGGGGGGCAAAGCCTAGACGTGTAAACCAAAGCAATTTAATGGAAGGAAAATCGCTCTAATGACTATATTGTTTTGAAGACAATAAAACAAATCTGGAAGTCTATGCCGTAATTTAACTTAGGCTGATGACCATGGAGAAGAAGCACCTGACCCACTCAAGGTAGGTTATGAACCAACAATTGACAGACTTATTACAGAATTTAACTTCATGTAGTGCTACATGAGTAGAGTACATAAAAATAATTGTGACTAAAGATAAAAAGAAAAATCTAAATTCACTTATAGTCATAGTTTACATAAAGCCAAATTTAATGTAACATCTGTATTTGAATAGATTTAAGAAAAGAATCCATAAAACTGAACTTTACTCATTTATCCAGTTAACTAATATTAACTGACCACAAATTGGCTGATTTTTCCATTTTAAGTTTTTGTTCTTTATTCTACTTTGATTAACTGAGTCAGTGGGTTTTTTTAGCCAAAAATCTAGCTTGAATAGGTATTATTTCTCATGCTTTTCCATGTTTTAATTCATTAACTTGTGCTTTTTATCGTTATATTTATTTTTCATTTAATAGCCTTTGGCTTATTTTGTTTGAAAGAACATATTTAGTACATAAAGTAGTCTTTCTTGTTTAATAATATAGGTGCTTGGCTATTATTCTTTCTTTGAGCCTCACTTTAGCTGTATTCCTTGGGTTTTAATACATGGAGTTTTAAGTTTTCATTTTTTAATTATCTCTATAATATGACAATAATGATTTATTTTTCTTTTCGTCGGAGATTTCCAAAAGGAAGAATTGTCTTTCTTTTTAAATTTCCATGTGGAATTATTTTTTCTTTATATCCTTGTTTTATACTATCACTTTTAATTGTATTGATTTTGACTTCCAAAAAGTTGTTTTGTATCGCTTCTTCATTTTGAAAATTATTAAAGTTTTCTCTACTCTTTGTATAGGATCAATTGTAGGTGTTTTTCTGTGCTTGTGATTCTGTCTCTCTTTCTCTCCAACTGTGGAATTCATTATATATTATTTAAATCTAGCTGATTAATTATAGTAATTTGCCCATTAATTATAGACTTCTTTTGTGATTTCATTCCTCAGATATAAGATAAATTAATGTTTCAATTATATATATGTTACTATCTATTATTTTATGTTGTTTCTCATGGCTTTTGTTTTGTTAATATTCATGGCATAATTACTTGGCACATAAAGATTCACAGACTCCCTTCAACTTTCCACTTTTATTTCCAATGTATCTCATATATAGCACATACAGAGATATTATTATACCATCTGAAAGTCAATTTAATAAAATATTTTACTGATATGAAATTTAATCTGAATTCCATCGTATTATTTAGTTATATTTTGTCTTTATATTCTCTTGGTGTTTTTGACTTTTATATAATGTGATTTATAATTTGGTTTGTATCATATTTGTTTTGTTGTTTAAAAAGCTTCTTTCTGGTAATGTGGAAAGAGTATGATCTGTTTAAAGCATTAACAGTGAAATATGGAATTTTATTCTTGAAAATTTAGCTATATATCACTGTCACTTCCCAATTTTATCATATTATTGTTTCTATATTGTTAAGATTTAGAATATTTACATTGTCTGTTGTAGCCATAATTTTCACAATTGTTATGAATTGAAATAATTTACTTCTTACTCCCAGTCCCTTCCTCCACAGGTTTTAAATTCACCCCCTGGTAAGCTAAATTTCCTTTTTTGTTTTTAATCATCTTGTTTTTCTAGGAAGAGTTTGTGCTGCTATTGTTTCTGAATTCTTACATGTTTGAAAATGTTTCCTTCCTGTTTTAACTCTAAGCAAAAATTTGGTTGGTTAAACAATTCTTAGAGCATCCTTTATTTTACTGAAGATGTTGTAGACAATGTTTTGCTGTTGGGGTATATAAAGTATAGAACCAATCTAATTTAGTCTTCCCAGGAGTAGTGATCAATTAGTTTCCTCAAATTGCCGTGGTATTTTTTCTCTATCTTTAACTTCTGGTAATTTACGGAGGTATGTCTCAGTACAGATCATTTATAATAACTTGATAAAATTATAAATAAACTATTGTCGGGAGAAATTGCCTATCACTGTAAAATGTTATTTTAAACCTGTTTTAAGTTAAAATTAAACTTTAAGCTTATAATTTTATTAAATAAAAATTTTATTTCTATGACTATCATGTGAGACGTTAGTGAAAATGCTATGTTGAGTTTCACATGTAAGTTACATCAAACAGATGTTTTGAGGCTAAAAAATTCTTCTATTCCTACCTACTTAACAAGATTTGTATTATCTTATAATTTTATTCAGTTTCCCGTAATATCAGTAGTTCTGTCACACTGGATTAATATATTTTAAAATACACAATTAATGTGATTCAATCACAAGATAGAGACAAGAATCAGTCTTACACTCTCATAAAGAAGATGAAAGTAAAAAGAAAAGAATATTTTTATAACTGTTCTGTTTTCCAAACTTTTTCTACTTTTAAAGCAAACTAAATATGTCCTAAGAAGGACTTCATACTTCTATATTTGAGTTCTTGTGGACAAACCGTAACCTAGCTTAATAGGCCGACAGAGGCCAGGCACGGTGGCTCAAGCCTGTAATCCCAGCACTTTGGGAGGCCAAGGTGGGCACAAGGTCAAGAGATCGAGACCATACTGGCCAACATGGTGAAGCCCCTTCTCTACTAAAAATACAAAAATTAGCTGGGCGTGTTGGCGTGCGCCTGTAGTCCCAGCTACTAGAGAGGCTGAGGCAGGAGAATTGCTTGAACCCGGGAGGCGGATGTTGCAGTGAGCCAAGATTGTGCCACTGCACTCCAGCCTAGCACCTGGCGACCGAGTGAGACTCTGTCCCAAAAAAAAAAAAAAAAAAATAGGCCGACAGAATTGAAAATCTAACTTAGTAGCGTGCACCTGTAATAATAGCTGAGCGTTGGCCAATTACAGCGGCCATATTTCAACCACTCATAGACTGCTGAATGTTCAAACTGCCTTCAAATAAGGCAAGCTCCGAGCTGTAACCAATCTCACTGTTTCTGTACCTCACTTCCGATTCCTGTACGTCACTTTACCTTTTTTGTCTATACATTTGTTCTGACCGCAAGCCACCCCTGGAGTCTCTCTGAATCAGCTGTGATTCTGGAGGCTGCCTGATTCCGGAATTGTTTCCTTTTTACTCAATTAAACTCCATCAAAATTAACTTGTCTGAAG
The DNA here is from genome assembly GCF_009761245.1 of Sapajus apella. Lineage (NCBI taxonomy): Eukaryota > Metazoa > Chordata > Mammalia > Primates > Cebidae > Sapajus > Sapajus apella. The sequence goes on along the minus strand of NW_022436968.1, from coordinate 737,945 downwards.
TTTTTTTTAACACTACCTACCAATATACTTAATCAAAACTTGGATTTACCTTCCTGTGTTCAAGGCATTGTACTGATTATCTTGTAATGCACTGAATACAAACTCAGGCTGTGCCCGTAGTATATGAACATTATGAAAATAGATAAGATGCCTAAATTTTTTCCTTTTAATTTTGATATATTTCTCTTTATTGCTCCTCATTTCCCCGCCCACTTCCTTACCTCATTGACTTCCTGCAGAGAATATAAAGGATAGAACTAGTGCTTTTTATCCCATTCAAAAAGCTGCCATGTTTTTCACTACTCATCTTAATTATATCAGCCATGACCTGAAAAATCACAATGGAATAATCAATTTTAACCAATTTAAATATTACTTAAAGCAAGTACAAAATTGTAAACTGATGGTAGCAAATTCTATGTGATTCAAATCACCTTATGTAATTCCTAAATTATTGCATAAGGCTGATCACCAGTGAAAGAATGCCTAAGTACAGTGATAATGTACTTTTAAAGTAGTGTGACATCTTTTCTAATACCTTTTTTCCATATGAGGCTACATATATCCTAGTTCCCTGTATTATTATTATTATTATTATTTGTTTGTTTGTTTTTGTTTTTGTTTGAGGCAGAGTCTCACTCTGTCGCCTGGCTGGAGTGCAGTGGCGCGATCTCAGCTTACTGCAGCTCAAGCGATTCTCCTGTCTCAGCCTCCTAAGTGGCTGGGACTACAGGCGTTTGCCACCATGCCTGACTAATTTTTTTTTTTTTTTTTGTATTTTTAGTAGAGACAGGGTTTCACCATGTTAGCCAGGATGGTCTCTATCTCCTGGCCTTGTGAACCGCCTGCCTCGGCCTCCCAAAGTGCTGGGATTACAGGCGTGAACCAGCACACCTGGCCATCCCTGTATTATTAAATGAGGGAATAGAAGACAGAATTTGAGTAAATTCTCCTTCTAGTCATTCTAGCATATTATAAGAATAAACACCTTAGAACCCTTTTGCAAAGTTCTATTTTCCTGTAAATCTCACTTGCCACCCTTTATTGAAAAGAACATGATATAGTAAAATCTTCTTTGCTAGGATCTGAGATTACTGTTTTACAAATAGGAAGAATGTGCATAGAAAAAAATGTTTAAAAGTTACCTTTTATCCTTAATATGAAGTAAAAAGCATATACTTATATGTTTATACATATGCTATTGTATAAACTCAATAGTATTTTCACACAGCCCCCAGAATGACTTCCAAAAAAACATAGATCCTTTCTCAAAGTTAGTTCGACAATGAGACAAAGATTTTTCTCTAAAGGTGTAAATAGCCAAACCACTACTTGAAGGAGTCATTTTTCCTAGAATAAAATTGTTAAGATCTTAGCCACTTTACCTGTGAAATTTTTGTCAACTCTTTGGAATTAGTTTTATAGCTCACAACAAAGCTTTTAGCAGGTACAGTTTTTAAAAAGAAGTGAAAACTTTAAAGTAGAGGTTCTTTATATAAAACCATGGGGAAGGAGAAGATCCTTAAAAAAAGGAAAAAGGAAAAAAACACAATTGCAGAAACGTGAATAGTAACAAATAAATACTCTTGGAGCATTCAAAAAAATAGATTTTCTATTTTGACACTAACACTAAATTACAAAACGTTTCCTATCTGTTCAGGAACCTGAAGTAAAGCCTTATTCAAGTTGCTGTATAGAATAAGGGACAAGAGGAGAGGTAAGTGAGGTTGGGATGAGGTTCAATTGTCACAGGAACTTTACATAATTTTGTTTTTCATTTACCATGTTATAATATCTGCTGTTCTTTGGGAGTTCAAAATTTCCCACTATATTATATTTTAAAATAACATCTTCTCCCTGGGTTTTCTGGATTGATGTGCTTGAGGAAGGCAAGGAGAAGCCAATTGTGTTAAACAAACACCTTTCATGTATTTCTCTTGGTCTGAGTAGGGGAACAAATAAAGTAACTCAGCACAAAAGAGATAACGAAACATTTAGTCGCAGTTTGTAGCTCAACAAGTCCAATTAAATAGATTATTATTCAAGCAAAGCAGCTAGCATCTTGTTTAACCTGCGTTAAGGGAGTTCCTATTCCACAGAACGTTCTGGGACATTGTGTCCTGCAAAAGAAAACAACAATGACTTTGATAGACTTATCTGCTTTTTGAACTTTGCAGTTAACTGGTTAATGTTTATTTTGTCTCTCCTCCAAAACATTTTCCTGGAAAAGTTACTTTATCTTCCCAATATTTTTGTAAAATTAGGACGGGATATTTTCATCTGCCCAATTGTGTAGGTGTGCTATGCTTCAGATGGGTTAGCATGGGACTCAGTTGGTATTGGTTATCATTAAAAGATAAAGTATCAAAAATCATCAAACCACCCATGATATATAATGGATTAGATAGTAATTTTAAGAAAAATGACAAAGGGGAAAACCATAAATATATATTAGAATTAAATATTCTGCCTTTTATATATCTTAACTGTTTCCTACCACTACTTAATTTTGATCTGAAAGTCTCCTGATCTACAATGCAAATTTAGCCCAAATTTTTAACTGGGCTCAAACATTTCTGAGCTGTATTCTTTTAGCCTCAGCATTTCACCTCTAGGTGTCTAGGTAGAAAAGCTTAACACCTCAACATTCCATTTTAATTATTTGCTCTCCCTAATTGCCCTGCTGATAGAAGTTTATCTAAAATAAAGCAATTATCCACATCCTTCTTGTTTTTATTTAACTATACAGTGCTTTAGGCTTTTCTTACCCTTTTGATGAAATAAAGTTTCTTCTCTCCTTTACACAGTTCCTACTACCGCAAAACAGAAGGCTGCCATAGACACATACAAATTGCATAGAGTTCAGCTTGAAGTTTATTTCCTTAGCCACCTTCTAGTCATTCATACCTTCCTCACTTGGAGCTCATTGTTCATAGCCTTTACTAATTACTCTGTACAAAACAGCCAAAGATAATAACTTAATGAACCCAGCCATTCTCAGCCACTTAATGGAGCTTTACCTTTATCTTTGTATAAATATTTAGAAAAAAAATCATTCAGAAGAATTTAAATCCAATTAGAAATTATTGTACCTTGCTCAATTTGTCAAATTAAAAAAAAAAATCCACCTACAGCATTTAAACTGCTAAAAATACTTCATGTTTTTATAATTGTTTATAGGCCACAGGATATAAGTAATGCATTTTTAATTGGCTTCTTGAAGTCCAATCTTTCAAATAGTCTCTCCCCCATCCCTAAACTGTATTAATCTTAACTCATGTACCCATCTACTCTTCTGACTCCCAAACTCTGGTTCTGGTGGAGATTATAGGGCTCACTCTTGCACAATATGTAAATGAGTGTGTTGAACAGCAGATAAGGTCAAGACAATTATTCTATTTGAAAGTTCTACTTCTTCCCAGTGAATTGCACAGCATTCACACAGTACCATATTCCAAAAATATTCCAGGATTCTAAATAACCATTTTTTGGCCTTCGGGTGGACCTGGCTCTGACCTGAGTAGCAAATCATGTTTTCCTGTTCGGCATGGCATAACTCCTTATTGGACCAAGAACGGTAGTCTTTTTTTCTAAGGAGAGTGCCCACTATCCAAATTTAGGAAAATACTCTTGCCAGAAAATACAATCTCTCAAATATCAGATGAAGGCAGTATTCTATAATCTTCTTAAATATATTTTTAGGTTTAATTGATCTTTATGTCCCTCATAGTATCTAATGTGATAAATAACTTACATGTGGAAGACACTTAATAAATAATGCCAAATTAATGGATGGAAGAGTTAAAGAATCACGTTATGTTTTTAATATTCATAGGCAATGATGGTGATACCGTCTTTGATAGAAAAAATAAATTTAAAAGTATAATAAAAACAGTAGAAGAGTAAAATTCAGTGAGTGAAATTTACAATTTTAATTGAAAAGTGCAAAAGCTAAATATTATATTTACTGCATTCTTTTTATAAAGTTTCTTGTTATTTTCAAAGCACAAATACACACAAATGAACAAGTAGCATTCAGGAAAAAAAATTGTGCAGTAGTTTTATTAACTTGTGTGTCCTGAATGTTCTTGAAAAATACACATATACAAACATACACACATAATTTAAAGCCTATAGATCACAAATGTCATAAAGGTCACCATAGATTAAAGAGCAGCCAGAATCTGCAGCTCCTTTGCTGCCATCTCATAAAGAAAAATAGTGTTTTAAAATTTCCTTAATGAAGTTACATTTATCATTTTCCTGTTCACTTTTCTTTCTGTTCTCAGTACAACCCTGTCAACTCTGCAGTTGACATCAATGAACTTGAATTTTTCTTAAGTCAGACTCCCAACTAAGTGAGATGAATGAAATCAATATTCTTCCTTTTACAGGTGAAATGAGTTTGGTAACATATGTAGTACTGTACCTTCCTCTTCCTTTTTCTCCTTTGTACTGCAATCCATCAAGGTATAGCTCTTGGCACCTAAACGAACACATCTTAATACAAGATTTCAAGCAACAGTTCTTTCTAAATGTAATAACATATTTCAGTCTTTGTTCTTAAAAACCCCACCTAGATCTACGTTCCTTGCTTCTCCATGATAATTTATTTCTATTATTTTTACGGCATTCTTAGTATTCACAAGTCAGGTCCTTGAATTCATGAAATATCTGAACTCTACATACAAAAGCCTAAATGCTACTCAATTCTGAGGACTGCCTGTGAAAAAATAGGACTTTCATAAAGGGAATTTCATATTCAAGGATGCCATGCTTCATGGTTTTACTTTGTATCACAAAGCACCTATTTGCCATTATTCATGAAGCTTCTTCTATTAATTCAAGAATTCTCCTTGCAATAGGTCTTATAGGAAAAAAGTATCAGATTGCCTGGTGATGCATTTGTGAATTACAAAATGTTATGTGATTTTTTTGAAGTTTTTCGATCCTGTAAATCATGACTATTAACCTATTCTAAGTCTACATACCAATTACATCATATGTCACATAAAAAAATGATGATTTAGGAAGATGTTGAAAAGAATTCAATAAGGAAAAATTTATGCTGAGATTAAAAAGTTGTTTTTATTTTCATATATTCATATTTTTCACATTTTGAACACCAGTAGGAAAGAATTATATAGTGTTTAGTTTTTATCATAAGAAAACTCTAGAGGAGCTATTAGAAATTTATTTTACAAACTAATAGAATTGTTTGGACTAAAGACTCAGAAATCTTCTGGATGTTGAACTAGTACATTTGGGGAAACTTTAAGAAAATCAAACTAGATAAGGAGACAGAGACTACAGAGTCGCTAAATCATGTTACCATACAGATGGGATGAGCCAAGAACACAGAGGAATTTCTGTCAAATGAAGAGATCCTGGTTGAGACACCACTTAACAGACGCCACTAATAGTTACAATTCATCCTCCATTCAATCCCATGCCCACCATAACCTTATAATAATTCCATCGTATGTGAAAAACAACGAGCAGATGAAAGTAAAGAGTAACTAGCAATTAGCTGATGAAATCCATGCTCTAATGGGCTTGGAGGAAGTTCTGGGGAGTAGTTGAGAGAGATTTGTTCAGTAGGAAAAAATGTAATCAAAATGAGAAAGATCTGTGTAAATACAAAGATTTTCTCAAGCCCGATAATCTGGGGAGTACTTGCATATCTCAGATCTCTGGTGTCTCTCACTGTAGCCAATGTAGATTAATCTTTATGTATACATGTTGCCTCACCTGTTGACCATTATTGACTGGGATGGAAAGGACTGCCAGATGACAGAGATCTTTCTTCAGTTTTGGTTGTTCCTATAAACAACCTATTAAGCTGAGGGCTGCCTGTTGTGTGGATCATTTTCCCTTGCACTAGCTGCCACCTGTAAAAGTTGAATGCACCCAGGAGATAGGATAATACAGCAGAAAAATAATAATGAGACTACAAGAACTTATTCCTCAAACCCTGGTGAAAGGGACCACAAAATAATCAATGGCAATAAAACAGACATTAAAGCAAACAAAAAAGCTAATCAGTACTACTTCTCATCAAGAAGAAAAAGCATAGCTTTTGTACCATAGACTTTTAAAGTTGTAACACAGAGAAAAGAAATAGAAGACTCAAGGAATTAATTCTATGCAAATAAATTTTAAAATGTGGTATGATTTGATTACTTTTTGAAAATAAATAAAACATAAGCATTGACACCCACTTCTAAATAATGTTTCTAAACTGCTTGCTGGCTACAACCGCAGCAGGAAGTTGGCTTCTGTCTCCTCCATTCTGCCTTCTAAATCTCTTACAGTTATATTAATTTTCCAAAAAATAATTAAAATCCAGAAGCCTAAATACAAGTGAGTCTGGTAACATAATTATAGGTTTTCCAATCTCTTAATCTCAAAGAAAAGTGGAAGCCAATTAATGTGGCTCCAGAGCCCACTCCACTGACCCCAATGCTTGGGAGCTGCTATTAACATTAAAAGAAAACAGGGTTTTTAACTTTTCACCTTTAACCAACATAAATATGGTTTCAATTATCTTAATCAAAATGAGATATTTTACCGACTATATTAATTGTCAAATATATAAAAATTAGAAAACAAGATACACAAAATGTAATTAATACTTGTTTTATCTAATATTTTAATAAACATGCATTAAATATTTTACATCATTAATTATTTGATATCATTTTGTTTTGTGGAGCAGTGACCAGAAAGACACCTACATCTACGAAGAGATTCTCCCAGGAAACAACAATATCTTCACCCTATTCCCACATTAGATATCATAATTTTTCTCAATATTTGCTTGATCTTGTGAGATAGTAGACACACAGCCAGATCTCTGCAACGGTCAAATGGCTGCAGTTGCACAATGGGGTGCAAGGAGAATTTAGCTGTAAAGTCCATACTCTATCAATTATCATCTTACCAATCATTCCCATGAGAACTTGGGGGTACCTGAGAACTCATAGCTGTATGCAATATTATCTCTCATTTCTTGCTTTAAACAACTTCTTAAGTTGTATATCTTTTTCAATAAATTTTTAAAATCACTTCACAATCTCTTACTATAATTATTGGCATTTTATTCATTTCACTTCTGGGGGAACAATGACTCAATCTGCAAAGTAATAAATGAGATCTCTCAGTCCATGAAAAGACCTTATTTAAGAACGTTGATTTCTTAATACAGTTTTCAAGGGATTTAAAAACAATACTTTCAAATTAATGACATTATTTTCAAAAAATCCTACTTTTATTAAAATAGTAGAGATAAAGATGAATGAATTAATTTTACAAACTTTTTCTCATTATCTAAAATATTTTTTATAATGTTTAACTTCTCAGTCTAACTTTATTCTGTTTTTTCCCTCCTCCTATTTTCTAGCCCAACTTGCCAATAGTTATAACTTGATTTCAGTTCTTGCTCTCCCTTTTTTCCTGCTACAGCCCACATATAACAAGGGCATGTGTGGGTTGGATCTAGTTATGCAATGATCTCACAGCAGTTGTTAAATGCAGCCTATCTCTCTTTGGCGGACTTAATAATTCAACAGTTATTTCTAGTGATTACCAACCTGAAGATACCAACAGACTGGTTGCCAGGGCAGTGGGGGCAGAACATTCGTTATCTGAAATAAGCCTCCTAGCATTCTCTAGGAGCAAAATGGAACCTGAATTTTCTCCCACTGCTGACTTCATCCTGTTGCTGCATGACATGAATTTCTTTGCTTGGCTGACTGCCTTTCTCCCTTCCAAAGAATTCTTCTAACATTTGGGCAACACATTCACTATTTTTGCTACTGCCAGCCAAATATAACTGCACTAACTTATGGTTACTCAACCTGAAGTTCTCCTCTACCCTAAGTAGGAAGCTGGATGCCACATAGGAGCCATAAATAGAAGGAATATATAGAGTAAGAATACTGTAGGTATAGAATAGGAGGCACATAGTTTCTTTTTGTCTACTGTTTCTCCGAATGCCAAAAGAATAGATTGGAAAATAAGGGGCTTACTGGATACTAGAAAAATCACAATAGTATCCTCCAAATTTGCATACATAAAGAAAGCACATAGTCAATCCTTGCGTAGTCTTGATTCTCCCAAATGAGATATACAGAGACAGAAGTTTGTAGTATTTTAGGAAGATTAATTGCATTGTATTAGGAGCCATTTATCATGTAGCATTTACTGACCTGAATACTACCAGATATTTACTAAGAATATGAAAGGTTCTTCCTTAAGAACAATCAGACTGCACATAACACATACAAAGGAATAATCAATTATGTGTCAGTAATGCCCAAATCATAAACTGCCCACACATTTTAGAATAGCTTTCACAACTCTGTATCTAACCTGTTATATAAGTTGACATGGTACATTAGACAACATAAATTCTCAAATAAATCCTTTCTGCTTTAGACTGACACTTTCTTAATGTTTCACACCAAACCATTTTCTCTAAAAGAGAGCTTGCTGTGTTATTTCCCTAAACACCTACTCACTGCTCAGCCCACGCCAATGTGTTTTCTGCCCTCCATTACTTTACGATTGACCTCTTTCACGCCATCAGTGAATGTTACCATTTGACTTTCAGCAGAATTTAATATTGTTCATCCATTCTTCATTCTTAAATATTATGATTTTGTCTAGGTCTATGTCACCTCACTCTTTTGTTTTCTTTCATCTCTATTTTTACCCAGTCCCCATCACCCTCTGCTACCTGAATTTCAAATCCAAAATTAGACCTGAGGTTCTCGTATCCTTTAAGAAGCCTCATCTACTGCCTACATTCAACTTTAATTATCTTCTAAAATGCCATAACCAACAAATAAATATCCCCTACCCTGAATCTCCTCTCAGCTTCTGGCCTATATATTCTATTGCCTACTTGACATTTTTGCTTCAGTGTCTCCGCAGGTCTGTAACAGATGTCTGGTGTTTGGATGTGTCTCTTCAAATTTCCTGAGCTGATTGTAACCTGTGGACAGTGATACATATTAACAACCTCCCCCAGCTCTGTGCCTGAGGAATAGAAAGTTAACCTTCACAGAGAGCCTTTTTTCTCACCCAAGGGCTTAATCATCAACTTCAATTGTTTTATTCAAATAATGAAGGTAACTAGTCTTGAGTCATTCTCTTGATCTTTTATTTCAATCTTATATACATTGCTAGGCAAGATTACAAATTTAAAAGCTTCATAGCATTTTGATCTATACCTCCTCCTTTCAATCATGCTTCTTGTCTATTCTGCTCATTCCTTAGACTCACTATGGCTTTCACTTCCATCTTGCCCTTAGAAAAAGTTCTTAACTTCATGATAATGTTCACTACTAAAATTTTCACCAAATATTTAGTCAAAATCAAAAGTTCCATCATATATACTATGACTGCAAAGGATACTATGGTATAATGACCTCAAAATATTTTGATTTTAACTATCAACAAGTTTTTTTGAGACTGTTTTTCATATATATGGGAAAAATTTATACATATATATATGTATATGTATATAGTTCTTGGTTAATTATATCAAAGCATTAAAATGTTGTGTTCAGTAGGTAAAAATACAAAAAATGCACATTTAAAAAATAAATTGGATTAAATAAAACTCTTTTAAAATAGTGTTCATTCTTTTTTAAAATTGCATAACAATACAAAACAGCTTTTGCTCTCATTAGATATTTTTATTTATAATTTTCACAGAAAACAATGTTATTGACTCTTTAATTATTTTTGAAAATTCTGTTTTAAAATTTAGTCATAGGCTAATAAACCATCCACCTGTATCTGCAACAAATAGCCTCATAAAAACAGTGAACTCATACATTATTCAGTCATCACTATACTCCTGAGCAGATAATTAGCAAGTTCTCAGAATTTCAGTTTATTAACAAAGCCTGCTCAAAAAACAAAATTTGGGTTCAGAGAGAGAAGTTACAGGTTGATAAGAAAACTTCCATGCTGAATTTGAGGATTGACAGCAGTGGTACAGAGCCAAAGACACTCAGTCAGAGGACAGGCTTGCTATGTTACAGAGGAGAGACAGCAAGAGCAGGAATCCAAAAGAAAAAAACATTTAAAAAAAACATAGTTCTTGAAGGTTGGTAAGAAAAAAAAAATAGTTACAGAGTTTTAGAAGAGATGAGATTGAGTAAAAAGAGGTTTTCCTTATGAGTTGGCAGAAAGGCAGTAGTGCCCACCATGGCACTGAAGTGTAGAGAAAAAGGATGATAGAGAATATATATTTATTTTCATTGACAAAGAAAGATAGAATTTATCGAAGATATATATTGCCACCTAAATAAAGTAAAACATCATTGCTACCAATAATATTAAAACTTGCATTCTATATAAAGAAACAAAGAAAATTTATCTGGTTTAGTCAGATATGACTAACGCTTATACACGAATTCATCAAAAGTACATAGTATACATCTCTCAAGCCCTGTGCTAGAAACTAGGGACACAACATCATTCCTCAGCCCACACCAATTTGTTTTCTGAATAAGATCATTCCTGTTCACATAAAAGAAGTTGAGGAGACTGGTAAGTAAATGTGTGATTACAGTCGAATGAGATGAGTGCTAAAATAAATAAGCACAGCATGTTGTCAGACACAACACAGGCACCAAACCCATGTTGGAGATGTTAGAAAGGTCAGACTGAAAACCCAGTGTATTAGCCTGTTTCCATGCTGCTGATAAAGATCTAATACCCAAGACTGGGCAGTTTATAAAGGAAAAGAGGTTTAATGCACTCACAGTTCCAAGTGGCTGGGGAGGCCTCACAATCACAGTGGAAGGTGAAAGGCATGTCTTACACAATGTCTTAGAAGACAAACCATCCGTTATAAAACCATCAGATCTCAAGAGATTTATTCACTACCATGAGAACAGTATGAAGAAACTGCCTTTATGATTTTATTATCTCCCAATAGGTATCCCACAACACATGGGAATTACGGGAGCTACAATTCAAGATGAAATTTGGGTGGGGAACCAACCAAGCCATATCACCCAATAAGACATAATGAAGACAAAGAAAAAGATACAAGTATTCCAAGCAGAAGGAAAGAATGTACCAAGGCCAAGAGGCAAAAAGGAACAGTTTGGTTAGCATGAGGAAAATACATACTTTGCATCACGAAGTTGGAAATTTGTTTAAAATGAAGACAAAGAGGTAAGTAGAGATGAGATCCTAAAGAGCCCTGAAAATGCCCATGCTTAGAAATTTGGGTTTTATTTGAACTACTGAAGACTATCAGGAAGGACAATGAGGCCAACATTTTATTTTCAGCTTAATTCATGGGAGTGCTTGAGATTTCTCAAAGAAAGAGGGAGCACTTTGAAATACGTTGGATCAAAGTCAAGACATTATATGCAATCATGGAATTCAGGAGAAGAGAATTTTTCTGAAGGAAGAGTGATACATATTTTTAAAAGCTAACAAGGTAAATATGACACAGACACAGATGTGTCTATTATATTAGAAACAAAGGACATTAGTAAAAGTAGATTCATTGAAGCAGAGGGAGCAGAAGTCAAATTTTAAAAGTTTGGGGATGAATGGAGAATGAAGATATAGAGAAAAAGGAGTGAATGTGCATTCAGTAAGGTCTGATCTGATGAAAAGAAGTTATAGTTCTCAGATTTGGGCATGAGATAGAGAGGTTTATGGGCAAAGGGTCTTAAGTATATTTCAGATATAATAGGAAGGGTCTATTAAAGAAGAAAAGTTGAAAATCGTTGAGAAGAAAGGGATTACTGATGGAACTGAGTCCATTTAATAAAGGGAATTCAGTACTGCCTTAATTAGTGGGAAAATAATTACTTCAATGGTGAGAAAAGTTGAAAAGAAAATATAGATATAAATGTATATCCTCTTGAAGGCAGAATGTCAGAAAGTTAAGGGGAGATGTTATGATTGCTTTAATGTGAAGGAGTTAAGTCATATTCTGATATGGAGATGGAATGATGTAATACAATAATAAGAACTGTTTTATAAAATTGCTTCACGAAATAGGTAAACAGAATGGCTAATGAAATAGAAAATAACTTCTAATAGCACAGTCAATGACAGAGATCATAAATTTCTTGTAGTGAAAATTTGCATTATTGTGTCATTTTTCAGCAGTCATTAGGTCATAAGTAGGGCTAGAAAAGAAAATTATTTTGCAAGGAGGATGGAAAAAAATAAAAGGGGGCAAGCATTCTGTTGGCATTGGCAAGAGATATTGAGGGAATATCTCTTGAGGGAATATTGAGACAATAGGTCTGTGCTGAAGAAGGAAGGAAGTGAGAAGGGTTCTGATAGCCAGGAGACAGCAGGGGAGCAAACATGTCAAAAGGTTTGAGTACATTTTTGTAGTAGAAATAATAAATGGTAATACATTTACTGACCGCTTAGTATATTTCAAGGGCTCTGCACTTACTCATATCTAATTCTGCTAGTGTTGATTTTAAACTGACCAAAAGAGGAAAAGTCAACATCATGGCATCTGCAACCTTCCAAAATAAACACATAAAATAATGCGTGGTGAATATCCTGCATAGCTGCAGTTGTATGGCATATGTTATAGCTAGGGACCTCATGTTTTCCTCTCCTAGGTCAGAAGAAAGATGTTATGGGACACCAAAGTGAGCTTTAATATTTAACCTAAAAAAGGTAGGAGTGTGTATTATTTTATTTTAGATGCAATAAAAAGTGTAAAGAACCTGAAGCAAATGTGTAGTAGGCTTATAACTGGACTACATATCTTAACTACTACTTAGAAAACTAAAGCCTAATTTGATTAAGTAAGCTACCAAGGATCTGTTTTAAAAATTCAAAATTTAAATCCAAACCCAGGCCTGACTAATTTCACATTCTTAAGCATGATACAATCTCCTCTATGTGAGAGAGTTGAAAGCATAGATGTTTGTAGATACACAGTGTTTTATGATATGAAGTTAGAAGTGACATGATTATGGATAAGGAAAATTTCCAAGGTAGATCTTAGGAGTGCGTAGCTGAAGTGGAGTAAAGAGACAGTTAACTGACACGCCTATGGTTCCTTAAGCATTGGATATTGATCTTATATTAGAGGATGGCAGGAAACAGTTCAGAAGGGAAAACTGTAGAAAAACACCAAAGTCTTCAATGAGTGACCAAGAATGATCAAGAGGTCAGAAGATGTTCTTAATAAGGAAAAGCAGTGAGATGTATAGTTAACTTACATATATATAAACACACATATATACGTATATATGTATATATACACCCTTATGGCTTCAAGAAAATTAAATCACAGAATCTGGATTTGGAGAGTGGTAAGGATGCCTACCCCACTCCCAATATTGAGTATTCTAGCTTGTAAGGTAATGAATAACATTAATTAAAAGACCTACAAGGCAGTTTCTTTGAAACTATCTAAGATTCAGAGAAGACAGTGAGATTTAGAGAAGCATCTAAGAATTTTGTACTACAGAATAAGAATTTCAAAAGACAAAAGAGAGAGCTTTAGGGAAATAGAACTATGGAATTTGGTTCAGGAGAAAAGACAATGGTTGTAGTACAGAATATTGATTTTTGAACAAGCTAATGTTTGGTGTAATAACTAAAGGCTACAAGTATGTGAGGCATAGAAGGTTGACCCCAGTAAACTTACCACAAACAATAGACCCAACAGTTTCTTGGAGCATGGGCAGGACTTGTTCCTTTCGGGAGGAATCAGTTATCATAGATTAGCTTCCAAGAGAATCCAGCAGATGTCAGCAAGCACACAATAGGATGTGTCCCCAGGGGTCCCACAGTCCTAGAGCCCCTAGCGAAATGTTGGAGCAGAACCGACTCAAAATTACAGAAATGAAATAAAATAAAATAAAAGCTACCTTCAAGATTTTCTGACTAATGTTGAAGACCTAAAAAGTTGCTTCTTCAAAATTTTTAGAGGTCTAATTTAAAAATTATTTGTTAAAATTATAATTTATGTACAAAAACAATTACCTTTAGGAAAAAAAATAGGTTAAATTTAAATATTAGAATTTTGTTAGGTTACATCTACAAGCTGCACATTAACGAACTTAAAAAATACTCATTTATTTTTCCTAGTTTTGAATTAAGTTTGAATAATTTCAAGGTCAGTAAATTATATTTATCTGTGGTAGAAGAGTAAAAAATGCTCTCAGTATTATATTAAATGATATAACCTTAAATTACTATCACCATTCTTGGCATATATATGTACATTACATTAAGGGATTTTTTTTGTGTGAAAAGTATTTAACACGTGCTATAAAGTAAAATTAACATGCATCACCAAATGCATTCTCACTAACTCTCTAGCTCCCTGGAGGGACACAAGGATCATCTCCATACTATTTAGAAGTAACACAGTGGGTGTCATTTTAAATTAAGGATAATATGCATTTATGTACTACTATGAAAGTGTAAAAAATACTGATGAAAAGTAATTACATTCTAAACGCATTTAAATTAACCCTCTATTTTTAACAAGAAACAAAAATACAAAAATCTTATTTTATGCTTAATTGAGCACGGTTTTACACCCTGCCATTTTGAAACTGATCTTACTCCATTCCAAACAAGTAGGTTCTCTGCAGAGGGATAAATGCCTTTTATTCTTTTGAAAAGAGAATAACAAAGACCCCTAAACAAGTCCCAAAACCGAGTGTTAACTGGCAGGATCCAGGCCACGGTGGCTGTGGAAATGGTTATCCTATACTATTCCTTCACCTTTTTCCACATATATGGTCACCCACAATTAAGACTGTAATTCTCAGCGGGCATGACTCTATATGATTAAGTTCTCCCAATGGAATGTGAAGAGGAATGATATAAGCAACTTCCAGATATGTTCTTAAAGGAAGGAAAAGGTGACTCTTTTTCCTCCTTCCACCAACTTGCTGCTTTAAATTTGGACATAATAGGGAGCCATGTTGGAACATGCAGACAAGCATTACATTCCAAGGATAGAAGAGCAACCACCAGAAGGAGCCTAAGTCCCTGTACCTCATGGTGCAGATCTGCCATACCAGGACTTTCTGCTTATAAACTGTTATGTGAGAGTAAATCAAACTTTCATATTGCAGATGAAACCATGTCCTAACAAAAATTGCCTCCATATTCTCTAAATTCACTATTGTATAATGTTGGTGACTTAGGTGCTTGGCATGAATGGTAACTTCAGAAGCAGAGCCATTTCTTTCCTTCGTAGTTCTAGATGATATAAAGCATCTCTCTGACTCAATAAGGGAGAAGTAGTGTATAAAATACCCATTACCTCTATATAGAACAACTCTAGAATAGAGCAAATCCAAATAAATGGCCCAGTCCCTCAATTTGGAAGAATGCTGTATAATTTTTACCTTTACATTAAACATATTTTTGATGTGAGCAAATTCTTTCCAGCACCAAAAATTATCATCTACTAAATCAGGTAGTGTGCCAGAGGTTGTTAATATTCAATAAGTAGGAGGATTGTTTCAAAATGGTGGTGCAAATGTAAGCTGGCTTCCCTCCCCCACCCCCAGATAATTTAAAACATATATAGAGCACAGATATTATCACTTGCAATATTCCAGAATTCAAATATGAGGATGAGAGAGTTTCCAAGGCCACAAAGAAGTGAAAAAACTCAGGGCATATGACAAGATAATTGGATTTCATATTCACAATGCCCTTCCTCTTAACCTTTTTGGCACCAAGTACATTAAAAAACTCCCCCATGAACACTGGAAAAAAATGAGTGTTAGGTGGACAACCAGCTTTCTTAGGTTCGCTGCCTCAACCTAAAGGAAGCATCATGAGTGCCTAAAGGGAGAAATATCTCTGAGGACATCCAGAAACAAAGAGGGGAAGCCAGACTAACATCGCCAGCTCTGGAAACTCTGTAACTCAGTCAAAGAAGACGCCAAATCAGAGTGGCTGTTTAGAAGGATCACGCTGTAGGAGGTATATTACATAGCTCCCTTGGGCAGAAATACCTTGTCATCCTTCCTACATTGTTGGAATAACCCCTTTGGGACTTCCCCCATTTGAAGCGGGCTGCATTCCAATAATTTACTAGAGTCATGGAAAACCTAAGCTTAAAGCACCACCTAGTGCCAAAAAGGAGGAAGAGACCTAAGTGGGGGAGGAAAAAGAGATTTACCAGGTAAGTAATAAAGATTCTCTATGCAAAAATATCCAATCAAAAAACAAAACATAGCAGACAGAAAAGACTAAAATAGGTAACTAATTCTTTGATACAAAAACACAGATATGCATTCATGAAAAATAACAGCAGAGAATGATGACATATCCAAATGGACAAAGTGAGGAATCAGTGACTGACCCTAATGAGATGGGAATGTGTGAGCTATCTGATCAAGAATTCAAAATAGCAGTTTTAAGGAAACTCAGTGATTTCCAAGATAACACGAAAAAGTAATTCAGAAATTTATTAAAGAAATTAAACAAAGAGATTGAAATAATTTTTGAAAATCAAAGAGAAATCTTAGAGCTAAGAAATACATTTGCTGAACTTTATTAGAGACTCTCAACAGTACAATGGATCAAACAGAGGAAAGAATCATTGAGATCAAAGACAGGCAATTTGAAAATACACAGGAGAAAAAAACAATGAAAACAAAAGAAAGTCACCTACAACACACAGAAAATTACCACCTCAGAAGACCAAATCTAAGAATTACTGGTCTTCCAGAAGAAGTTGAGCAAGAATAAGGGATAAAAAACTTATTCAAAAAATAATAACAGAAAGCTTTCTAAAACTTAGGAAAGAGATAAATATACAGATACAGGAAAGTCAGAGAATACCAAACAAATTCTAGCCAAATAAGACTACCACAGGCATATAATAAACTCTCAAAGTTCAAGAAACAAGAGAGGATCCTGAAAGCAGCAAGAGAAAAGAAGTAAATAATATATAAATGAGTTCCATTTCATCTGGCAACAGACTTCTCAGTGAAAACCATACAGACCAAAAGGGAATAAAACGTCATTTTCAAAAAGTGCTGAAAGAAAATAAACAGTGCCATATAAGAATACTGTGCCCTGCAAAGCTATTCTTCCAACAAAAGCTAAGAGAATTCATCACCACCAGACCCATCTTAAAAGGAAGTTCGTACATGTGAAAGTAATAAAGAAAAAACCAACAATGTCCAAAAACAAAATAAAACCAGTTGGATGTCTAAAACTCACTGATAAAACCAATCACAGACAAACCCAGGATACTCTAATACGGTAATTGTGGTGTTCAACCCACTATTATAAAGCCTAAAAAAAAAAAACTATCTAAAATAATCATAGCTGCTATAACCTGTTGAAAGGTAAATAATATAAAGAAGCATAAATTGAGAAAACAAAAACCTAAAATGATAGGGAGGATAGAGTTAACATGTAAAGATGGTTTGGATTCTTTTTTTAGTTTTTCATTTGTTTGGAATCTTTTCTTTGTGATCTAAAGTAAGTTTTTGTCTCTTTAAAAGAACTTATTATTTCTATAAAATGTTTTTCTAAGGTTCATGGTAACCACCATGCAAAAACCTAAAATAGATACATAAAAATAAATAGAAACAAATTAGAAATACCACCAGAGAAAATTACTTAACAAAGGAAGATGATAAAAAGGAAGAATAAAGAGATTAGTTACAAAACAATCTCTTGAAAATAAGCAAATCTCTTGAAAACAATCTCAGAAAATAAGCAACAAAATAGTAATAGAGAGTCCTTGCTGATCATTATTAACACTGAGTGTTAATGGACTAAATTCTCCATTTAAAAGACATAAAGTGCCTGAATGGATAAAGAAGCATGAACAAACTCCATGCTGCCTACAAGAAACTCATTTTACCTATAAAGACAACCAAACTGAAAGGGAAAGGATGGAAAAAGGTATTCCATTTAAGTGAAGATCAAAAATGAGCAAGAGAAGTTATACATCAGGTAAAATAGATTATTTTATAGTCTTTGACTGTAAAGAGAGACCAAAAAAAGTCACTCTATAATGATAACGGGGTAATTCAACAAGAAGATAAAACAATTTAAAACATCTCCTCAAGCTGGGCATGGTGACTTACACCTGTAATCCCAGCACTTTGGGAGGCTGAAGTGATTGGATCACTTGAGTCCAGGAGTTCAAGACCAGCCTGGCCAACATGGCAAAACCTTGTCTCTACTAAAAATGCAAAAAATTAGCCGAGCATAGTGGTGCATGCCTGTATCCCAGCTACTTAAGAGGCTGAGGTGGCAGAATCACTTGAACCCAGGAGGAGAGATTGCAGTGAGCCAAGACTGTGCCACTGCACTCTAGCCTGGGCAACAGAGTGAGATCCTGTCTCAAAAAAACTAAAACAGAAACAAAACACATCTTCACACCTAACAACAGAACACCCACACATTTAAGGCAAACATGAATCTGATGGGAAGGATAAGTTGCATTACAATAATAATAGGAAACTTTAATACTCCACTCTCAGTAACAGATGGATCATCCAGATTAAAAAAAAAATCAGCAAATAAACATTGAAGTTATTATTACACAGAAGATGAAATAAGCCTGACTGACATTTTCAGAACATTTCACCCAACTGCTACAGATCACATGTTCTTCTCATAAGCACATAGATTATTCTCCAGAATAGACCATTCCTGAGGCCACAAAAGAGACTCAAAAAATTTAAAAAAGTAGAAATTGCATCATTTCTTTTTCAACCATAATGGAGTAAAACTAGTTATTGGTAACCAGAACTAATATCACTGACTAACATAGATGAAAAAATCCTCAACAAAATACTAACAAGCTGATTTCAACAACACATTTAGAAGATTATTCCCATGATCAAGGGAAATTCATACCAGGGATGCAAGGATGGTTCAAAATATGAAAATCAGTAAGCATAGTACATCAGATTAACAGAACCAAGAATTAAAACTGTGAGATTATTTCAATAGATGCTAAAAAAAGCATTCAAAAATTCAGCATTCCTTTATGATAAAAACCCTCAACATACTGAGTATAGAAGGAACATACCACAAAATAATAGGGGCCATGTTTGACAAACACATAACTAATATCGTATTGAACAGGAAAAGACTGAAAGTCTTTCCTCTAAGATCTGGAGCAAGACAAAGATGCCCACTTTCACCACTTTTATTCAACATAATACTAGAAGTCCTGGCCAGAGCAGTTAGGCAAGGAAAAGAAATAAAGACCATTTTAGTTGGAAAGCAATAAGTAAAATTAACTTTATTTGTACATGACATGATCAAATATTTTAAAAAACATAGATACTATGAAAAAAAACCTGTTAGAACTGATATATAAACCCAATAAAATCGTAAAATACAATTCAACATACAAACATCAGTAACATTTATATATGCAAATGGTGAATAATCTGAAAGACAAATAAAAATACCATTTATAATAGCTACAAAGAATATAAAATACCTAGAAATTAATTTAATGAAAAACCTATACAAGAATAACTATAAAACATCAATGAAATAAATTGAAGAGGACACAATGAAAGATATTTCATGATCATAGATTGAAAGAATTAATATTCTTAAAAAGTCAATACTACCCAAAATGCTTCCCAGGGAAAAAGGGAGCAGGGCAAGTGTTGAAAAACTACCTGTTGGGTGCTATATTTACTATTTGGGTAACAGGTTCAATCAAAGCCCAAACTGCAGCAGCACACTATATATCCATGTAACAAACCTTCATATGAGCCCTCCGAATCTTAAAAAAAAAAAAATATGTATATGGAATGAAATATTATTCAGCCATTTAAGATTCAATGCAATCCTTACAATAACACCAATGAAATTTTTCACAGACAAAAAAAAAATCTAAAATTTATATGGAGCCACAAAAGATGCAGAATAGCCAAACAACCAAAAAAAACCCTGAGCAAAAAGAACAGAACTGGACTTTTTGTCTGACTTCAAAATACACTACAAAGCTATAACAACCAAATCAACATGGTACTGGCATAAAAACTAACACACAGATCAGTGGAACAAAATAGATAACTCAGATATAAATTCATGCATTTACAGCCAATTCATTTTAACAAAAAGGTCAAGAACGTACAATGAGGAAAGAACACTCTTCAATAAATGGTGCTGGGAAAACTAACCATATGAAGAATAAAACTAGACTCCTATCTCTCACTATATACAAAAATTAACTCAAGATGGATTAAAACTTAAATATATGACTTCAACCTATAAAAATCATAGAAGAAAACCTAGGAAATACTTTTCTGGTCATTGGCCTAAGCAAAAAAAATTGGGACTAAAACCTCAAAAACAGTTGCAACAAAAATGAAAATTGATAATTGTGACCTAATTAAACTAAAAACATCTGCATAGCAAAAGAAACTATCAACAGAGTAAAAATACAACCTATATTATGGGAGAAAATCTGACAAAGGATTAATATCCAGAATTTAGAAGGATCTTAAATCAGCAAGCAAAAACCAAATCACTTATTAAAGTGAGTAAATAACATGAACAGACACTTCTCAAGAGAGGACATGCAACTGGCCAACAAACAGATCAAACATGTTCAACACCATTAATCATCAGAGAAATGTAAATCCAAACCACAGTGAAATACCATCTTACGTCATCTAAAAATGGCTACTACTAAAAAGTCAAAAAAATAACAGATGTTGGCAAGGTTGCAGAGAAAAGGGAATACTAATACACTTTTGGTGGGAGTGTAAATCAGTTCAGCCACTTTGGAAAGCAGTGTGAAGATTTCTCAAATAACTTAAAATAGAACTACCATTTGGCCCAGCAATTCCACTGTTGGGTATATACTCAAAGAAAAATAAATCATTCTGTCAAAAAGTCACCTGCATGGTTATTTTTATTCTAACACTGTTTACAATAGCAAAGACATAAAATCAACTCAGGTCCCCATCAGTGGTGCATTGGATAAAGAAGATGTGATACATATACACCCTGAAATACTAAACAGCCATAAAAAAGAATGAAATTATGTTTTACAGCAATAAGGATGCAGCTGGAGGCCGTTATCTTAAGTAAATTAATGTACATACAGGAAGTCAAATGCTGCCTGTTCTCCTTTGGAACAATAGATACTAGAGACCCCAGAAGGGAGGAAAGAGGGAATGGGGCAAGCATACCACAGTAACACACAATATATCCAAGTAACAAACCTGCACATGAGCCCTCTGAATCTTAAAAAGAAATAAGTAATTTGTTTGAGTTCTTTACAACAATCAACACCATCAAATAATGAACAGACACTTCTCAAAAGAAGACATCCAGCATATGTATGAAAAAGAGCTCATCATCACTGGTCATTAGAGAAATGCAAATCAAAACCACATTGAGATATCAACACATGCCAGTTAGAATGGCAATCACTAAAAAATTAAGAGAAAACAGATGCTGGAGAGGATGTGAAGAAATAGGAACACTTTTACACTGTTGGTGGGAGTGTAAATCAGTCCAACCATTGTGGAAGACAGTGTGGCAATTTCTCAAGGATCCAGAACTAGAAATATCATTTGACCCAGCAATCCTCTTACTGGGTATATACCCGAAGGATTATAAATCATTCTATTATAAAGACACATATGAAATATAAAGTAGTTTTTTCGAATTCTGTGAAGAAAGTCAATGGTAGCTTGAAGGATTATAAATCATTCTATTATAAAGACACATGCACACATATGTTTATTGCAGCACTGTTCACAATAGCAAAGACCTGGAACCAACCCAAAAGTCCATCAATGACAGACTGGATAAAGAATATGTGGCACATATACACCATGGAATACTATGCAGCCATAAAAGATGAATGAGTGCATGTCCTTTTCAGGGACATGGATAAAGCTGGAAACCATCTTCTCAGCAAACTGACACAAGAACAGAAAACCAAACACTGCATCTTCTCACTCATAAGTGGGTGTTGAACAATGAGTACACATGGACACAGGGAGGGGAACATCACACACTGGGGCCTGTAAGGGGGAGGGGGGATAGTAGGAGGTGGTGGAATAGGGGAGAGATAGCATTAGGAGAAATACCTAATGTAGATGATGGGGTGATGAATGCAGCAAACCACCATGGCATATGTATACCTATGAAACAAACCTACACATGTACCCTAGAACTTAAAAGTATAATAATAAAAAAAATTTTTAATAAAATAAGTAATATATATATATACAATAAAATGTTATTGAGACATTAAAAAGAATAAAATAATACTATGTCCAGCAGTATGAATGGAAGTGAAGGTAATTATATTAAATGAAATAAGCTAAGAACAGAAAGGCAAATGTCACGTGTTCTTACCTACATATGGAAGCCAAAAAAAAGTAGGCTTCATAAAGACAGAAGGTAGATTTGTAGTTGTGAAAAGTTGGGAAATGTAGGCAGGAGAGAGGAGGAATAGAAGTTAATTAACTAAGTACAAATATAAAGTTAGATCTAAAAAATAAGACCTTGTCTTTGACAGAGCAGTAGGATGACTGTATTTAACAATAATCTATTGGACATTTCAAAATATTTAGAAGAGAATAATTCAAATGTTTCTAGCATAAAGAAAAGGTTAATGTTTAAAGAGAAGGATTTGTCAATTACCCTGATTTGAGATGTACACATTACATGAATATAACAAAACATGTACACCCAAATATGTACATCTATTATGTACCAATACAAAAGTGATTTAGAGAATTCAACTAATATAAATGTGTTTCTCCCTTTCCCAGCCACCCTTCCAGTTCGGTTTAAGACATGTGACCGGCTGTTGGAAAAAGCGTTCACTTTTCCTCTGTCATGGCACATTTAGAGGGCACAAGTTCTATATAATTCTTCTGTAAAATGGAGAAAGCCAATCACGGTGGATACTGTAGTATGCCACCAAGATTCCCTTGTTCGTGTTGGTGACAGCTTTCAGCTGAGTTGCTCCCTTAGAATTTCTCTCAGCAGAACAGAGCTATTTTCCCAAGTATTACTCTTCCCCAGGGTTAGCACACATCTAACAACTGGTCAAAGTAAATGTATACATGCCTGGACACTCTTTTCCCAAAGTAAGATAACCCATGTCATATAGAAGGAAGAGACCTAATTCTTTACCTCTTTTACAGCAAAAATTCCAACCAACTTAGGTGATTAGAACTCTAATCTCTCTCTGTCTCTCTCTCTCTCTTTCTCTTTCTCTCTCCTCTCTCTCTCTTCCCCTCGCTCTCTCCTCTCTCTCTCTCTCTGCAGCCCTCCCCCTCATTCTGGGGGAGGGCTAGAGAGAAAGACACACACATATACACACATATATACACACATATATACACACATATACACATATGCATACACACATATACACATATACATATACACATATATACACACATATACACATATATATATGTGTGTGTATACACAAACATGTATATATGTATGACTATTGTGAATAGCCTACTAGATATTTTTCTTGGACCTGGAATGTCAGGTTTTCCTTGTGTATAGTAGTTGGGGTGGGGATTTAAAAAGGGGGAAGAATAGAGAGCATTATATTATTATGAACCATAGAGGATAGAGACATATCAAAAGTAGATTCTCAATTAGGGAAAAAGCAAAAGGATATCTCAACCAGTTAAATACATTTTCTTAAAACTTTTTCTTTGTTAAACCAAAATAAAATGAAAATGATTGGCATTAGATATCAATCAGATTACAGTAGACATCAGTTATAATTGATAGCTGTCAGAAATTAACATAATTATTTGTACTATATAAAGATCTTTTTGTTATTTGCTTTCAGACTATCTCACAAGTATTTCTTCAGTTGAAATTTATGCATTTATACCAAAAATAGCAAAGATTACTTATATTTATAATTTCTTTATACTAGCTTTATGGTTCTTGTATAAAATCTTTGTATCATATTTCTTCAAAGATGGAAAAAAGATTATGAAAGGCAACCAGTGAACTTTAAGATAATCTATGATCCTGCTGTACATGACAGTGTCATTTTTCACACAGTGTAATAATGTGTGAATTCTGCATTATTCTTTTCATCACGAGTTTGTAATTGTTTCTTCTGAACACAACAGCGTAACTCATATTTTGCTGGTAATGCTGTGAATGCATGAGATGACTAAAACAAATGTTTTGGTGAAAAATAAAGTTTGTGGCATTCATGTATTCAACCAGCATTAAAACAGTTTGAAGGATAAACAGTTTGGGGAATAGACACTTTTATAAGCTGTACATGTTTGATTGAATGATTCTGACATGCAGGGCTCTGAGTGAGTTGTGAGTCCCAGTGGAACAGCATGAGTTTTTTAAGCTGGGTTTTTAAACTTAAGTGATATACAGTATTTATAACCACATAAATTCCTGTTATAAGAAGTGGCTCCAACGGGACTTACTCAAAGTCATCATATTTCATATAGGACAATATAAAGTGTTTGAAAGGAGTTGGAATCAAAATCTGAGCCAGAAAAAGTTTTTCTGAATTCTCAGTTAGAAAAGCAGAAGAATTTAAAAAAAGAAGCAAATGGGAATAAAAAATAAAGAATAGATGAAGAAGAAGAAAAAGAGAAAAGAACTTATACCCAAAAAGTACTCAGTAAATGTTTGGTGAAATAACACGTTAAATCAGGGAGTGGGGGGAGCAAGAAAGAGATCTGCTTCACAATTTAGGTGGAGTCAGTGGCCAAAATGACCCTCTTTAACTCATAGGATTCCTCCTTTCTACCCTGTACACAATCTGTTTCATCCGACGTGGCTGTGGTTTTGTACGATATATGCACTTCTGAAATACAATATTTGACATCTCTCTTTCACGTGATGTACTGTTAGAAAATCTGTCTTTTATGCCACAGATCTTAGTTAAGAAGCTATCTCCACACAACAAAAACAGAAAACTTCAGGCCAATATCCTTGATGAACATAGAAATTTTAAAAATCTTCAACAAAACACTGGCAAACTGAATTAAGCAGCACATCAAACAGTTATCCCACCACAATCAAGTAGTCTTTATTCCTGGGAGGCAAGGTTAGTTCAACATATGCAAATCAATAAGTGTGATTCATCACATAAACAGAACTAAAAAAACTGCATGATTATCTCAACAGAGGCAGAAAAGGCTTTCAATAAATTCAACATTCCATCATGTTAAAAATCCTTAACACACTAGGCACTGAAGGAACATAGTACAAAATAATAACAGCTATCTATGAAAAACCCACAGCCAACATCATGCTTAATGAGCAAAAGCTGGAAGCATTCCCCTTGAAAACTGGCTCAAGACAAGAATGTCGTCTCTCAACACTCCTATTCAACATAGCATTGGAAGTCCTGGCCAGAGAAATCAGGCAAGAAAAAAGAAATAAAAGATATTCAAATAGAAAGAGAAAGTCAAACTACCCCTGTTTGTAGATGACATGATTCTGTATCTAGAAAACCCCAAGGTCTCTTCCCAAAAGACCCTTGAGCTGATAAACAACTTCAGTAAAGTTTCAGGATACAAAATCAACATAAAAAAAAACCACTAGCATTCCTACACACCAACAACATCCAAGCCAAAAGCCAAGTAAGGAATGCAATCCCATTCACAATTGCCACAAACAAATAAAATACCAAGGAATACAGCTAATCAAGGAGGTGAGAGGTTTCTATAATGAGAATTACAAAACACTGCTCAAATGAATCAGAGATGACACAAACAATTGGAAATACATTCCATGCTCATGAATAGGAATAATCAATATCATTAAAATGGCCATACTGCTTAAAGCAATTGACAGATTCAATGCTATTTCTATCAAACTACCAATGACATTCTCCAAAGAATTAGAAAAAAAAATACAATTATTATAGAATCATTAAAGAGTTCGAATTGCCAAAGAAACCCTTAGCAAAAAGAACAAAGCTGAAGGCATCACATTACCTGACTCCAAACTATACTACAGGGCTACAGTAACCAAAAGAGTATGGTACTGGTATAAAAACAGACACAGAGACCAATGGAACAGAATAAAGAGCCCAGAAATGATGTCACACCCCTACAACCATCTGATCTTCAGTAGAAGTTGACAAAAACAAGCAAGGCAATGGGAAAAAGACTCCCCATTCTATAAATGGTGCTGGGATTACTGGCTAGCCATATGCAGAAAATAAAACTGGACTCCTACCTTATACCACATACAAAAATCAAGTCAAGATGGATTAAAGACTTAAATGTAAAACCTAAAACTATACAAATCCTGGAAAATAACCTAGGGAATAACATTTTGGACCTAGAATTTGGCAAAGATTACAGGGTGAAGATGCCAAAAGCAATTGCAACCAAAACAAAAATTGACAAATGAAATCTAATTAAGCTAAGGAGCTTCTGCACAACAAAAGGAACTATCAAAAGATTAAACAGACAACCCAAAGAATGGAAGAAAATATTTGCAAACTATGCATCCGACAAAAGCCTAATAGTCTAATACCCAGAATCTATACGGAACTTAAATTTACAAGCAAAAAACAATCCCTTTAAAAGGTGGCAGAGGACATGAAGAGACACTTTTCAAAAGAAGACATACATGGGCCAGGTGTGATGGCTCATGCCTGTAATCTCCACACTTAGGCCACAGTGGGAGGATTGCTTGGGTCCAGGAGTTGAAGAATAGCCTGGGCAAAATGACGAGACCCCTCCTCTACAAAAAATACAAGAAAAATAGCTGGGTGTGGTGACATGTTCCTGTGGTTCCAGCTTCTCAGGGGACAAAGGCCAGAGGATCACTTAAGCCCTGGAAGCAAAGGTTGCAGTAAGCCCATGATCACACCACTGCACTGCACTCCAGCATGGGCAGCAGAGTGAGACCCTGTCTCAAAAAAAAAAAAAGAAAAAAAAAAGGCATACAAGTGGCCAAAAAGCATATGAAAAAATGCTCAATATTGCTACACATTAGGGAAATGCAAATCAAAATCACAATGAGATCCAGTAAGAATGGCTGAATGAGAACCACTCATACCAGTCAGAAATAAGATCCATTCATACCAGGCAAATAGCAATTATTTTAAAAAGTTAAAAGTACCAGATGCTGGCAAAGTTGCAGAGGAAAGGGAATGCTTAAACACTGATGGTGGGAGTGTAAATTAGTTCAGCCATTGTGGAAAGCAGTGTGACAGTTTCTCAGAGAGCTTAGAACTACCATTTGACCCAGCATTCTTGTTCCTGGGTATATATCAACAGGAATATAAAGCATTCTACCAAAAAGACACATGCACATATATGTTTATTGCAGCACTATTCACATAGAAAGATATGGAATGCCCACCAACAGTAGACTGGATAAAGAAAATGTGGTATATAGACACTATGGAATATTATGCAGCTGTAAAAAAAGAATGAAATAATGTTGTTTGCAGCAACATGGATGGAGCTGGAGACCATTATCCTAACAAACTAATACAGGAACAGAAAACCAAACCTCCATGTCCTCCCCTATAAGTGGGAGCTAAACAACGAGAACACATGGACACTAAGAGGAGAATAACAGGCACAGGGGCCAGCTTGAAAATGGAGAGTAGGAAAAGGGGGAGGATCAGAAAAAAATACCTATTTTTTTCAGTACTTTGCTGATAACCTGGGTGACAAAATAAGCTGCACACCAAACCCCTGTGGCATATAGTTTATTTATATAACAAACCTAAAATAAACATTTTTTAAAAAGCTGTCTCCAAATGCACATGCAAGTTTTTAGAGGTAGTAAAATAATGTAGTAGAACATTAAATTTAACCTCTACAAATCTGGATTAAATTTTGGACCTGCTACATACAAGTTATGTTACCTTGGACAAATTATACAATAACTGTGGCCCCCATGCCTCATCTAGAAAATGAGGCCAACAATAAATCTTTCATCTTTATTGTTCAGATTGGAGCTATTATATACAAAGCATCTTCACGTTGATCCTCAATAAATACTAAATATTTCACTATAATAAAGTGGGAAAATTGTTGAAAGATACACTACTGTCATTTAAAATGATTGAGAAATAAGACATTTGAGTAAATCATATTTTGAGTTACAATGCATTATCACATATATATTACATGCTTACCAGTTTCCAAGGAATTATAAAGATACACATTTAACACTCAAATTCCATTGAAGTAAATTTTATGCTACCTTAGTGATGAAGCATTACATCCGTTTCTGCTTATGAATCACATATACCAGATAATCCATGAAAGGTGTATTCAGGAAATTTTCTGCTCATGAATAACGTCGATATATGTCATTTACCAAAAATTAATAGCTGTTAGAATGTAAGTAACTTGGCTTTTACTATAATTATGAAAACAGGGTTTATGACTAATTTTAAAAAATAAATATGTTTAAGTGATTAAATAACCTTTGAAGAAAAATAATTAATGTAGGGAGAAAAGACAGAGATGTTCAGCCCATGTGTGCTGATCTTATAATGTAAGTTCCTCTAAAATAGAAATTTTGTTCCTCTAGCTCACTGCCTAGAACAGTGGGTACATAGTGGATACTTAATACACTTTTATTCAAGAAATGATTGATAGAATGAGTGTACTAACATATACTTAGTGTATTTCCATCCCTTTAACTCCCTTTCTACAAGAATACCTTTATTAAATATATCTCATCTAGCCTTGGTTAGTGGCATACTTGCCAATGAATTTAAAAGACTGCATTTTTTTCAACATGTTTTGTATCTATGTATGTTTACATAAGCTACAATACTTATTATCTCAAATTAGGTATTGTTTCACAGTCTGTAGCAGCATGAAATGGAAGATTATCTCTTTTATAAAATTCTGGATATGTTCCAAGAAAATGCTTAGAAAATAACAGCAGACAAATTAACAAGCTCATAACGGGAGTTAATTCTGATCATCTTCATTGCATTTCTCTTTATCATAACAGAATGAAAATGAAATACCTACAATCTTGAAAACAGACAGCTTTGGGAGATTGCCTTCTTGAGTTAATTAGAAGAATCCACTTCTTCACCATACCACATTGATGAAGCAGTCAGACCTTACTTTAGAATCCAGGGGAAACGCTCCGGGGAAATGTTGCAGAACAGTATGTAGCCCAGTTTTAAAACTAGTTGTCAGATTCTTCACCTGAAACGGTTAAGTATGGATTCACTTCATAATATGCCTCCTTCTATATAAATTTCACAACACTAAAGTGGGTATTCTTATCTTCATTTTTAGGGTAAAGTAACTGTGTCTCAGAGAGCTAAACTAAATTTCCTAAGAGCACACAGATAATAAGTGGTGGATCTAGAATTCAAAACAGGTCTGCTGCCTCTAAAATCCATGCACCTAAACCTATACTATTCAGCCTTCTATTTCAGAATTAAATAAAATATGATTTTGCTTTTCCATATTCTGATGGTACATTCCAATTCATCATGTCTAAGTACTTCCTATGAGCATTTCCATAAAGCAGTAGGAATTCTCACTCCTTACAAAAGTATAGCTTCCCATCAGACATCTCAAGGGAATAATGACTTACCTAATTAATGACATTATGAGAGAAAACTGAAAAAAAACCTAGTCAGCCTCAGTCTCTCATTTGAACCATCCTGCCCTCAGCATGCTTGCATTCCCTACTCATCAGTGTGAAGTGATTATTGGGATAGATCCAGCCTCTGAGAAAACAACTGTGGTTGTCCACCTCAGCCAATGCTAAGTTGGATAAGCTCAGTTTAGGAGATTACATAAAGAAGGTAATTTTGATGTAGGTAAAGCTAAGTTCCTTAATTTAGCTTTTTTATTACTATTAAAGCTACCTTGATTTCTGATACAAAATACTGATGACGAATACATTTTTAGGAGGAGGCAGTGCAAGATGATAGAATAGAAGCCTACACCATTTGTCCCCAACGCTAGAACAACACATTTTAATAACTATCTGCAGATAAGAAATCACCATCACAAGAACCAAATATCAGTTGAGCCCCCACAGAATCTGGTTTTAACTTCATATCACTTAAAGAGCCATTTAAATCCAAGAAAGACAGTCTTGAATTGCCAAGGCCACCCTCCTCTCAGCCCCCAGGAGCAGCCTTGTGGCCTATAGAGGGAATCTGTGCACTCTGAGGAGGGAGAGTGCAGTGACTAGGGGACTTTACATTGGTGTGGTGGTTCATTCCTGTAATCCCAGCACTTTGGAAGGCCGAAGCAGGCAGATCACTTGAGGTCAGGAGTTCTAGACTAGCCTGGCCAACATGACAAAACCCCATTTCTACTAAAAGTATAAAAATTAACTAGGCATGGTGGGGGGGTGGGGCGGCTGTAATCTCAGCTACTCAGGAGGCTGGATCAGGAGAATAGCTTGAACCTGGAAGGCAGAGGTTGCAATGAGCCGAGATCGTGCCACTGCACTCCAGCCTGGGCAACAAGAACAAGACTCTGTCTCAAAGAAAAAGAAAAAAAAAGCACTGCTGCCTTGTCACAGAAGAGAATAAAGCCATGCTGGGCTCAGCCAGTGCCCATTCATGGAAGGGACATTTGGAGCAACCCTAGCCAGAGAGGAATTGCCCATCTCAGTGGTCAGAACTTGAGTTTCTTGGTGAGCCTCATCAACAAGGGCTGAAGTGCTCCAGGGTCCTACATAAACTTGAAAAGCTGTAAACAAAAGGACTGCAATTCCTAAGCATCTCCTAGTGCTAGACTGCATAGACTTGGTTTAGAGTCAGTGAACTAGGGTGGAACATGACCTAGGGAGACACCAGCTGACACAGCAAAGGGAAGGCTTGCACCATCTGTCCCTCAATCCAGGCAGTGCAACTCATAACAATAAAACTGACTTCTTCCTTCTGCTTAAGGAGAGGAGAGCAAACAGAAAAGAGAACTTTGTCATGTATCTTCGCTACCAGCTTAGCCACAATAGGATAGGGCACTGGGCAGAGTCATGAGGCCCCCATTGCAGGTCCTAGCTTTTGGATGATATTTCAAGACACATCCTGTTCCAAAAGGGAACCCATTGTCTTGAAGGGCAAGACCCAGTCCTGGCAGGATTCATCACCTGCTAACTAAAGAGCCCTTGTGCCCTGAATTACCACCAACAATAGACAGGGAATATTACATGGACCTTGGGCTCTGAGACATGCTGACTTTACAGAGAACCGGTACATCCCCAGTTGTGGTGGCTATGGTGAAAGACTCTGTTTGAGAATAACAGGGAAAAGTAAAGGGGTGTTGCACTTTAAGTTCCAGGGTCTTGCACTTTAAGTTCCAGCTTGGCCACAGTAATACAGAGCAACACGCAGTCTCTTGGGGTCCCTGAGTTCAGGCTTAGGCCCTGGGACAAGATTCCTGGACCCACCCTGGGCCAGAGGGAAAACCACTGCTCTGAAGGGTGAGTCCCAGACCTGGCAGCATTCACCACAAGCTGACTAAAGAGCCCTTGGGCATTCAGTGAACATGGGGGTGGCTTGACAGAAGCCTCATGGACTGATAGTGGCAGTAGTCACAAGGAGAGGACCCTCTGCCTGTGGCAAGGGGAAGCGAGAGTGGGAAGGACTTTGTATTGTGGTTTGAGTGCCAGCTTTGCCACAGTAGAATAGAACATGAGGTAAGTGCTAAGGATTTTTTACTCCAGTGCCTGGTGCCCAGACAGCATCTCTGAACATACCCAGGGCCTTGGGGAGCTTATCCTGGAGTGAAGTCGTGGCCCAGTGCTGTGCTGCCTTCAAGTCTGATCCAACATAGTCCCCGTGGTAGTGGCCACAGGGATGCCTGCATCACCACTCCCACAGTTCCAGGTGGCTGGAAAGGAAGGAAAAGAACAAATGTCTCTGCTTGATAATCCAAAGAATTCTGTATCTTATCCAAAGTCAGCAAGATGGCACCTCTATATGTCTGTAAAAACCACAGTGTTACTAGACTTGGGGACTAAGCCCCTTCAAATACCTGGAAAGACTTCCCAAGAAGGACAGGCACAAACAAGCCCAAACTGTAAAGACTATAATAAAGACCCAACATGGCCATGCATGGTGGCTCACACCTGTAATCCCAGCACTTTGGGAGGCCAAGGCAGGTAGATCACCTGAGGTCAGAGAGACCACCCTGGCCAAAATAGTGAAACCCTGTCTCTACTAAAAATACAAAAATTAGCCAGGAGTGGTGGCACACGCCTGTAATCCCAGCTACTCAGGAGGCTGAGACAGTAAAATCACTTGAACCTAGGAAGCAGAGGTTGCAGTGAGCTTAGACCATGCCACTGCACTCCAGCCTGGCCTGGGTGACAGAGTGAGACTTGGTCTCAACAAATAAATAAATAAATAAATACCCAACACTTCAATGCTCAGACACTAAAGAACATCTCAAGCATCAACACCATCCAGAAAAACATGACCTCAACCAAAGAACTAAATACATCACAAGGGACCAACCTTGGAGAAACAGAGATGTATGAACTTTTAAACAAATAATTCAAAAATAGCTATTTTGAGAAAACTAAAAGAAATTCATGATGCCCCATGAGAGAATTCAGAATTCTATCAGGAAAATTCGACAATGATATTAAAATACTTTAAAAGAATCAAGTAGAAATTCTAGAGTTGAAAAATGCTGAAGAACACATCAGAGTCTCTTTTTTCTTTTCTTTTTCTTTTTTTTTTCTTTTTTGAGACGGAGTTTCACTCTTGTTACCCAGGCTGGAGTGCAATGGCGCGATCTCGGCTCACCGCAACCTCCGCCTCCTGGGTTCAGGCAATTCTCCTGCCTCAGCCTCCTGAGTAGCTGGGACTACAGGCACGCGCCACCATGCCCAGCTGATTTTTTGTATTTTTAGTAGAGACGGGTTTTCACCATGTTGACCAGGATGGTCTCGATAATAGCAGAGTTGATCAAGCAGAAGAATTAGTGAGCTTAAAGTAGGCTATTTGAAAATACAGAGTGAGAGAAGACAAAGGAAAAAAAACAATAAAGCAAACCTACAAAATCTAGAAAATAGCCTCGAAAGGGCAAATGTAAAATATATTGACCTTAATGAGGAGGTAGACAAAAAGATAGGTGTAGAAAATTTACTCACAGGGATAATATTAGAGAACTTCCAAACTTAGAGAAAGCTAGCAACATTCTAGTACATGAAGGTTATGAAACACCAAGCAAATTAACCCACAAAAGACTGCCTCAGGCATTTAATCCTCAAAGTCCCAAAGGTCAAGGATAATGAAAAGATCCTAAAAGCAGCAAGAGAAAAGAAACAAATAACATAAAATGGAGCTTCAGCATGTCTGGCAGCGGACTTTTCAGTGAAGATCCTACAGACCAGGAGAGAGTGTCGTGACATATTTAAAGTACCGAAAGAAAAAGTCTTTTACCCTAGGGTAGCATAATCAAAGAGAATTTTTTTTTAAGCATGAAGAAGAAATAAAGGCCTCCCTAGACAAACAAAAGCTGAGAGATTTCATCAACACTAGACATGTCCTACAAGAAATGCTAAAAGGAGTTCTTCAATCTGACAGAAAAGGATGCTAATGAGCAAGAAGAAATAATCTGAAGGTATAAACCAAAAGACTTTTCTCAAGGTTTGGAAGATCTATTTATAATATAGATCTGTTTTCGAGATCTTATAAGCACACAGAAAAACACAGAATAGTGTAACATTATAATTGTGCCTAAACTTCTCTTGAGTTAAAGGAAGACTAAATGATGAGTTTGATTGAGAGTTTGATGAATAAATGCCTTGAGGTAGTCTTCTTTGGGTTAAATCTGCTTGGCATATCATAACCTTCTTGTCCTTGAGTGTTTATATCTTTTTCTAGGTTTAGAAGTTCTCTAACATTATCCCCTCGATAAACTTTCTACCCCTATCTCTTTGTCTACCTCCTCTTTAAGGCTAATAATTCTCATATTTGGTCTTCTGAGTTTATTTTCTAGATCTTGTAAGCACAAATGCAGAATAGTGGAACATTGTAATTGTGGTGCATAAACTTCTCTTGACTTAAATAGAAAGACTAAATGATGAACCAATAAAAAATAATAACTACAACTTTTCAAGACATAGGCAGTACAATAAGACATAGATGGTTAATATTGCCTATCAACTTGATTGTATTGAAGGATGTAAAGTATTATTCCTAGGTGTGTCTGTGAGGGAGTTGCCAAAGAAGATTGACATTTGAGTCAGTGACTGGAGCTAAACCCACCCTTAATCCTGGTGGGCAGCATCTAATCAGCTGCAAGCGAAGATAGAATAAAAGCAGGCAGTGGAATGTGGAGGGACTAGACTGGCTGAGGCTTGTGGCCTTCATGTTTCTCCTGTGCTAGATACTTCCTGTCCTCAAACATTGGACTCCAAGTGCTTCAGCTTTGGACTCATGAACTTACACAAGTGGTTTGCCAGGGACTCTCAGGCCTTTGGCTACAGACTGAAGCTGCACTGTCAGCTTCCCTACTTTTGAGGTTTTAGGAGTTGGACTGGCTTCCTTGCTCCTCTGCTTGCAGACAGTCTACTATGGGATTTCACCTTGTGATCGTGTGAGTAAATACTTCTTTATAAACTCACTTTCATATAAATGTATATCCTATTATTTCTTTCCCTCTAGAGGACCCTGATTAACACAAAGAGAAACAACAAAAAGTAAAAAAATAAGGGGACAAAGTTAAAGCATAGAGGTTTTATTAGTGTTCTTTTTGTATGTTTATTTCTTTCTTTGTTTATGCAATCAGTGTTAAGTTGTCATTAGTTTAAAATAATGGGTTATAAAGTAGTAGTTGCAAGCTTCAAGGTAACCTCAAATTGAAAAAAATACAATAGAGACAGAAAATAAAAACTAAGAAATTAAAATATACCATCAGAGAAAATTACTTTCACTAAAAGGAAGACAGGAGGATGGAAAGAAGAAAGAGAAGACCTCAAAACAATGAGAAAACAAATAACTAAAATGCCAGGAGTAACTACCTACTTATCAATAATAACATTAAATGTAAGTGGACTATACTCTCCAATCAAAAGACTTAAAGTGGCTGAATGACTGAAAAACAAGACCCCGTGATCTGTTCCCTACAAGAAACACACTTCCTCAATAAATATTTACAAACACTTAAAACAAATGAAGAGAAAAATATGTTTCTTGCCAATGGACATCAAAATAGAAATTAAGTAGCTATATGTATATCAGACACAATATATTTTAATTTAAAAAACCATAAGAGACAAAGAAGGTTATTACATAATAATAAAGGGGTCAATTTGGCAAAATAATATGATGACTATAAATATATATGCACCTAACACTGGAGCACCAAGATATAAAGCCAATATTATTAGAGCTAAAGAGGGAGATAGACCTCAATACAATAATAGCTGGAGAATTCAACATCTCACTTTCAGCACAGGACAGATCTCCTGGACAAAAAGTCAATCAAGTAACATAAGACTTAATCTGCAATATCGAACAAATAGACCTAATAGATATTTATAGAACATTTTATCCAAAGGCTGCAGAATAGACATTTTTCTCCTCAGCCATGGATCATTCTGAAGGATAAACCATATGTTAGGTCATAAAACAAACCTTAAAACAGTCAAAATAAAATTGAAATACTATCAAGCATCTTCTATGACAATAGAATAAAACTACAAATCAATAAAAAGAAGAATTTTGGAAACTATACAAACATATGGAAATTAAACAATGTACTCATGAATGACCAGTGTGTCAATAAAGAAATTAAGGAGAAAGTTGAAAAATGTCTTGAAACAAATAATTATGGAAAACACAAAACCTGTGAGTTACAGCAAAAGTAGTACTAAGAGGGAAATTTATAGCTATAATTTCCTACAACAAAAAATAATTAAAAACTTCAAATAAATAACCCAATAAAGCATTTTTACAAGCTAGAAATGCAAGAACAAACTGAACCCACAATTAGTAGATGAAAAGAAATAATAAAGATCAGAGAAGAAATAAGTAAATTTGAAATGAAGAAAACAATACAAAAGATCAAAGAAACAAAAAGTTGGCTTTAAAAAGATAAACAAAATGGACAAACCTTTAGCCTGATTAATTAAGCAAAAAATAGAGAAGACTCAAATAAGTAAAATCTGAGATGAAAAGATGACATTACAATTGATACCACAGAAATTCAAAAAATCATTGGCGGTGACTATGAGCAACTATATGCCAATAAATTAGAAAAATTTAGAAGAAATAGATAAATTCCTAGTCACATACAACTTACCAGGATTGAACTATGAAGAAATCCAAACCATGAAGAGAACAGAAGTAAGTTGCAAAATCAAAGCTGTAATAAAAATTGTCCCAGTAAAGAAAAGCCTAGGACCCAGCTGTTTCACTGAAAAACAAGACCCCGTGATCTGTTCCCTACAAGAAACACATTTCCTCAATAAATATTTACAAACACTTAAAACAAATGAAGAGAAAAATATGTTTCTTGCCAATGGACATCAAAATAGAAATTAAGTAGCTATATGTATATCAGACACAATATATTTTAATTTAAAAAACCGTAAGAGACAAAGAAGGTTATTACATAATAGTAAAGGGGTCAATTTGGCAAAATAATATGATGACTATAAATATATATGCACCTAACACTGGAGCACCAAGATATAAAGCCAATATTATTAGAGCTAAAGAGGGAGATAGACCTCAATACAATAATAGCTGGAGAATTCAACATCTCACTTTCAGCACAGGACAGATCTCCTGTCATTTTCTTTCCCAAGTTCTTTAGCAGAAATAACTAAGTTCTCTTCTGTATTTCCACTGCAATTGGCACAATCTATATTTCTGAACTTGCTGGAATTTTTTAGAGTTACTATTATAGTTATTGAGCCATCTCTCCTTTGAGTTAATAAGAAAGCTGTCTCCTTTATCTCTGCAATTTCAGTTCCCAGAAAAATGCTTGATATATAGTAGTTGTTGAATAAAAACTTGTTTTCATTTCTACAGAAAAGATGGTAAGTGGATTTTGATAATTCCAAGTGGTGATTTTGAAGTTTGTAATATTTGAATAATATTTAAAAAGTGTTATTAAACAAATAAAATGTTTATTGCTCATGAATAAATAATATAGGGAGAGACCTGGAGCCTCTGCTAAATATACATTTTTCTTTTTAGTAATTGAATTATTATTTTTTTAAAATTCAATTTAACTTTTGATTTTTATGGGTACGCAGTAGGTGTACATATTTATGGGGTATATGAGATGTTCTCATACAGATGTGTAATGCATAATAATCACATTATTATGAACTATCTTCATGAGTTCAGTTGTATTGTGTGATTATTATGCATAAAAATCAAAAGTAAAGAAAATGACGTTAGGTGATTTGAGCTGAGTCTTGAAGGATAAGTAGGAGTGTGGTAGAAAGGCAAGAAGACAAAAAGCATTTCAGATAAAGTAGAAAAGAGCCCTGATTTTTCTTTTTTCTTTTTTCTTTTTCCCTTGTATTCTTCTCTTGATGGACTTTCCTTACCTTTCTCTTTGACTGAGTTGTCCACACTTTCATCTCTGCCTTCCAAAGACTTGGCCTCTTTATTTCAACTGTGATTCCTGCCTTAATTTGAAACCAAGTTCAAACTATTAATGCAACTAACTTAGATACTAGTCCCAGCCTCAAATTTAATCTTAAAGAGCTCTCCTTGATTAAATGTTGTCTATCATAGAATACTTTACCAAATGGCTTCCTAAAACTACTCTTTTTTTAAAAAAAAATTAATAATTATGTCAGTCTACAACCATTTTCATTAATACAATTACACCAAATATTCAAATATACCAGCCATAAAGACGCACCAAAACAAATGTTTTAAGCACCTAAATCTGCATGTTATTTCCTTTTGTTCTTCGAAAACACTTATGTTATGTTTCCACATAGAGGGAAGTCAGAAGCGTAGTTATTTTTACCAAAAATAAGTTGCTGATTTTGAAGAAAAGCATAGTTATTATTGCCAAAAACAAGTTGCTGGCTTCGCTAATCAACAAAGCAGAAATATTATTACTAGTTAACGGGACAATCTCCATTATCAAGAGCCAAACTGTGAGTGTGTGCAATCGCTCTTCAGCTATAACAGGCTGACTTGGTAGCAATTTGTCTGCAAGCAGTAATAAAATGCACAGAGTAATTAGCTTGAGTCTCTAATTAATCTGAGGATGATTTTTGTTTTTAAATTATTTAACATTAAAATTTTTATTAGATTTCAGGACCTGAAGCCCCTGGCATACATGTATAATTTTTAAAGTATCATTTATCTCAAGTCTTAAAAATCTCTTAATACCAAATAAATTAAATTATAATATTTCTAGTAATTTTATTATTTCATATTTTTCCTTAAGTTATTGGGGTACAGGTGGTATTTGGTTACATGAGTAAGTTCTATAGTGGTGATTTGTGAGATTTTGATGTACCCATCACTCAAGCAGTATATACTTGGTATATATACATTTGTAGTCTTTTATCCCTCGTCCCCCATCCACTCTTCCCCCACATCCTCGAGGTCCATTGTATCGTTTTTATGTCTCTGCATCCTCATAGCTACATTTCTTACACTGAACTTCAAATTCCAAGATACAATAGAACATTTAGAAAAATGTCTTTCTATATCTAAGGTACTTTCTAAATTTCAATACAATATTGTCTCCTAAAATTACTTGTGTCCCTTCAAAATTCATATGTTGAAAACTTAATACCCAATGTGACAGACAGTATTAGAATGTGAGGTCTTCAGGAGATGATTAAGTCATAAGGGCAGAGCCCTCATTAATATATTAACATCCTTACAAAAAGAGGGAGCAGAGGGCTAGCCACCCACTTCCCCTACATAAGGATATAGTGAGAAGGTGCTGTGTGTAAAGAATGAGCCTTCACCAGACACTGAAGTTGCTGGTGTCTTGATATTGGACTTCACAGCCTCCAGAACTGTGAGAAATAAATGTTTGTTGTTGATAAGCTGTCCCATCATTGTATTATTGTTATAGCAGCCTAAACAGACTAAGACAGCTAAGTCCTCTAACAAAGAACTCTGAATACCCAGTGGGTATTTGTGTAATTAATATAGGGGGAGATGTCAGAGAGGACAATGACACTGAAATACATAGGAACACAATTGAGATCAATATATCCCTTCACAATTATTTCTGAGACTAGTCCTGATCAAGAAAACCATGAAATTTGGACCTATACCCCCCTACCTAGTCCTCTATGTCCTATTTTCTATAGGATAAATTCAACCTGAAATCCTTTAAAAGACACTAATAGTTAATTAAAACTTCAAGAGCATAAAAGTTTTTCCTTCTGATATGGTTAGGCTTTTTATCCCCACTGAAATCTCATCTCAAATTGTAATCTCCAAGTGTCAAAGGAGAAACCAGATGGGAAGTGATTGGATCATGATACATGATGGTTTCATAAGGCAGTTTTCCCTGCTTTTGCTAGCTTTGCTCTCTTGTGCCACCATTTGAAGGTCCTTGTTTCCCCTTTGTCTTCTGTCAGGATTGAAAGTTTCCTGAGTCTTTTGAAGCCACATGGAATTGGGAGTCAATTAAATCTCTTTCCTTTATAAATTACTAGTCTTGGTATTTCTTTATGGCAGTGTGAAAATGGACTAATGCAGTAAATTGGTACTGAGGTAGTGGGGCATTACTATAGATACCTCAAAATGTGGAAACAACTTGAACAAGGTAATGGGCAGATGTTGGAACAGATTGGAGGGCTCAAAAGAAGACAGAAAGATATGGGAAAGTTTGGAACTTCCTAGAGACTTGGAGGGCTCAGAAAACAAGAAGATGTGAGGAAATTTGAAACTTTCTAGAGGTTTATTGAATGGCTTTGTTCAAAATGCTGATAGTGATATGGACAATGAAGTTCAGGCTGAGGTGGTTGCAGGTGGAGAGGAGTTACTTGTGGGAAACCAGAATAAAGGTAACTCTTGTTATGCTTTAGCAGAGTGTCTGGTGGCATTTTGCCCCTGCCCCAGAGATCTTTGGAACCTTGAGCTTGAGAGAGATGATTTAGGGTATCTGGAAGAAGAAATTTCTACATAGCAAAATGATCAAGTGGAACAGATTGTAAAAGTTTGGAAAATCTGCAGTCTGCTGATGTGTTAGAAAAGAAAAATCCATGGGGCGGGGAGAAATTCTAGCAAGCTGCAGAAATTTGCATAAGTACAAGGAGCCAAATGTTGATCACCAAGACAATGGGGAAAATGTCTCCAGGGCATGTCAGAGACCTTCACAACAAGCCCTCTCATCACAGGCCCAACGCCTAGGAGGGAAAAATGATTTCTTGGGTCAGGGCTGGGGTCCTGCTCTGCTCTGTGTAGCCTCAGTACTTAGCACCCTTCATTCCAGTCATGGCTAAAAGAGGCCAACAGACAACTCAGACTATTGCTTTAGAGGGTTCAAACTCCAAGTTTTGGTGGTTTACAGATGGTGTTGGACCTGTAGGTGCACAGAAATCAGGAATTGACATTAGGTAACCTCCATCTAGATTTCAGAAGATGTATGGACATGCTCAGATGTCCAGGCAGAAGTTTACTGCAGGGGCAAATCCCTCATGGAGAACCTCTGCTAGGGAAGTGCAAAGGGAAAATGTGGAATTGGAGCCCCCACACAGAGTGTTTACTGGAGCAATGCCTAGTGGACCTGTGAGAAGAGAGCCACTGTCCTCTGATCCCACAATAGTAGATCCACCAAAAGTTTGTGCTGTGCAGATGGAAAAGCCACAGACACTCAATGCCAGCTATGAAAACAGCTAGTTAGGGAGGGAGGCTGTCCCCTGCAAAGCCACAAGGGCAAAGGTGTACTCAAGGCTGTGGGAGCCCACCCTTTGCATCAGCATGAGCTGGATGTGAGATTTGAAGTCAAAGGAAATTGTTTTGGAACTTCAAACTCTAATGACTGGTCCCTTGGTTTCAGACTTTCATGGGGTTCATTGCCCCTTTGTTTTGGCCAATTTCTTCCATTTGGAACAGAAGCATTTATCCTATGCCTGTAGCCCAATAGCATCTCAGAAGTAACTAACTTGCTTTTGATTTAACAGGCTCATAGGCAGAAGGGACTCAGATGTGACTTTGGATTTGGACTTGGACTTGGATTTTTGAGTTAATACTGGAATGAGTTAAGACTTTGGGGGACTGTTGGATGGCACAATCGGTTTTTGAAATGTGAGGATATTAGATTTGAGAGGGTCCAGAGGTGGAATAATATGATTAGGCTTTGTGTCACCACCCAAGTCTCAACTCAAATAGTAATCCCCGTGTGTCAAGGGAGAAATCAGGTTGGAGGTAACTGGATAATGGGGGTTCCGCCATGCCATTCTTGTGATAGTTTTCATGAGAGCTGATGGTTTTATAAGGCATTTTCCCTGC
Source organism: Sapajus apella (assembly GCF_009761245.1). Classification (NCBI taxonomy): domain Eukaryota; kingdom Metazoa; phylum Chordata; class Mammalia; order Primates; family Cebidae; genus Sapajus; species Sapajus apella. The sequence goes on along the minus strand of NW_022436968.1, from coordinate 696,544 downwards.
TCTTGCTGGCTCTTCTCTATTCTGCCACCATGCAAAGGAAGTCTTTGTTTCCCCTTTGCCTTCCACCATGATTGTAAGTTTTCTGAGGCATCCCAGCCAAGTGGAACTGTGAGTCAATTAAGCCTCTTTCCTTTATAAATTACCCAGTCTTGGCTACTTCTTTATAGCAATGTGAAATAGCAATGTGAAATAGACTAATGCACCTTCTTTTGAAGAAGCTCGCTCAAAAGCTTCTTCAAAAAGCTTGCTCCAAAGCTTAACTAAGCTCAAAATTTTAGAAAAATTTTACAGTCAGTTTGGAATGAATAAGATAACATCTGCCCAGTCAGTCTGTTAATAACCCTGGCCAACAACAGGACAGCAAATCTTTCATTCATTTTAAGATGCCAAACTAAGGAAAAGTAAAATCATGATGCCTGTGGACATCTCACACCCATACCCTAAACCAAGGTTAAGAGTCCAGGCCCAGGCCATACAATTCATTTATTTCCCAAATACACATCATATGCAGGGGAGGATGGCATTCTCAGGCAGAGTAAAGGAGCGCTCACATCCACAAAAACCAAGGCATGCAAAATATTGTCACATTATGAAACATGGCAATAAGCAGAAGAACCACACCAAAGCAAACAGGACTAATGAAACATAAAGAACCAGTACTTAAATCACAGTTATTGTAATACTAGAGAAAATGGAAAATCTTATGCACGTAAAACAAGGACACAAGGTTTCAAAGAATAATTTCTGAAGCTATTAGATATAAATAATGTATTAGATGTGACACAGAATCATTGGATGGGTTGTAACAGTCACATCACACTGAAATCCCTCAAGGATAGACACTCCATCATTATCTGAAATGTAATATGGAAGAACTGATATTATCTTTTCTCTCCCAAACAGAAATGATTTTCCAGTTTCCATGTTATCATTCAACCCACTAGGCTTCTCAAGTCCACAAGGTTTGCCACCTAGAAGTTCATGATTTTAATTACATTGAAAGCTCTTTGAGGAACTCTTTCATTTTGCTTCTTTTGTACCTCTTCAACTCCCCAGCAATATATAGTCCATACTCTATAAATACTTTTGCAGTTGATACCAATTGTATCTCATGTTGAGACATGCTGAACAAAATTTCAGATTTGGAGGACCTTTTAAAACCAGAAAATAATGTTTTTAAAAACTATACTATGGCAAGGGTTATCAATAGTATCAATACGGAAATTATTCTCTTAAACCTATTTAAAATTTAAAAACCTGAAATAGCATTGAAATCAAATTTTGCTACACAGCAGTGTTTGTTGTTAAAGAAAATAAATTGTAAATGTTAGCACATATTTATGTTGTTCAATGCCAACACTGATATTGCAATTCAGAATGATCTTAAAGAATAAACTAGAGTTTGACAGTTAATTATTATTGCATGTACCAAATACTCATTTCTCAATGCCAAAGTTTTCTTCACCCAGAAAAATGTGATTTTTTGTTATTATTTCCTCTCTGTCCTAAATGTTAGTGTCAGCTCAAAATGCATGAAAGAGCCCACAGAGAATAAATCCATCCATTGTCATTATTAAAATAGGACTGCAGCTGTTTTGCACCTGTTGCAAAAATCTTTTTAGACATTCTGCATTAAGACTCTAATAATTCTGTGGATATGCAGTTCTGTATTTTTGCATGAGAAGAGCTATGTAAATATTATACACAGTTTTAAAGGAAATGCTTTATGAATTTTTTAATAAAACTTTACATTGTAGGTCTTATATTAAAATAATCTTACTATTCTTTCATGATTTATGTGGTCAATAACAGAAACATTTGGAATTGAGAAGTAGCAATTAGCTTGCCTATCTCTCCTGCCATGATGGATGAGAAAATGTTACCCATTATTTTAGTAATAATAGCTAACATTTACTGAATGATTGGCATGTAGTTATTAGGCATCTCATTTCATGAATACATAAACTGAGCCTTTCGAGAAGTCAAATAACTTGATCAAGGTTATGGAACTAGAAAGTGGGTGACCCAAAATCCCACATTTTAAATCATTATGCAAACTTCATCCCCTCTGTGATGAAATATTTGATTACCATCCTATTTTATACAAGATACATATGTGTGAAGTTTCCATTGAGATATAAAACATCAATTTATGAAAACCTATTACATCTTTCAAAACTAACAGACCATAATCCAGAGGGATTCAATAAAAATCACAATGAATATTGTTCTATTTTTAGGGAAAGTAAAATATATTGATATCAATTATTCTTTAGAATTATCTCTACAAATTACTCAACATTTTTCAATCAAGTAATTTCTTGGTTATTGTGTATATCGTCTTCAGGAGAAACTTTCAAGTACATATAACAGAAAAGCTATATCTTGACCTAAATACAAAGAGACACAATTTCAGGAGGTTGTGTGTTTTCTAGTCTCTTTCACTTCTTTACTGAAATGTCAATTGATCATCTGAGAAAAATTTGCTAAGAGAGATGTTAAAAAGCTGTGCTTAGAATACCATTTTATAAATGATTTGTTAGCAATATAAGCTTACCAATTCACCAGTTAATTCCTCTGAAAATCTATGAAGTGGGGATAGAAACATCCTTTAAGGTATGGCATCTTATTGTACAAATAATTTATGTAAAATTATTTATTTTAACCTACAGGATTGCAAACATATTAACAATAATAAACTGTTTCTTAGTAACAAATATTTCATGCAGAATAGTCTTTTTTCCTTTTCATCAAATGCTATAATGCACTGATGCACTGTTCAAAGCATTCCTAAATGATCTAATGTGTTAAGTCCTTATAAACTGGGATTAAAATGCAGCATAGCTAATAAGCTGACTAAGAAACTTATCACCTCATGGGACCTAATCAAACTCCACAGCTTCTGCACAGCAAAAGAAACAATCATTAGAGTGAATCGGCAACCAACAGATTGGGAAAAAATTTTTGCAGTTTACCCATCTGACAAAGGGCTGATATCCAAAATTTACAAAGAACTAAAGCAGATTTACAAGAAAAAAACTAACAAGCCCATTCAAAAGTGGGCAAAGGATATGAACAGACACTTCTCAAAAGAAGACATACGTGAGGCCAACAAACATATGAAAAAATGCTCATCATCACTGGTCATCAGAGAAATGCAAATCAAAACTACATTGAGATACCATCTCAC
>NW_022436968.1:556213-692954 GCF_009761245.1 Sapajus apella | reverse complement strand
ATTGTCACATAGTAGTTCACTTAATCTCTCTCCAGGCTCTTCTTTCTTCTATTATAGTAAAAGAAGACTATGGCAAATTCACAACCCTATAGGGAGAATTTAAATTATACATATAATTGGAATTATATAATAGAGATATATTATATATGTAATTATATGATTGTAGATCCTTAATAAATGACTGAGTAAATAAAGATACATTCATATATTGACTACATAAAGTGCTTGATAGAAAGTGCTTGCTATTCTGCTGTCCCTGGGTCATAAAATGATTCTCTGCGAAGAAAAACCTTACTGATTCATTGTAATTTAGAAGAAAAAAGAATCATCCAAGTTTAGCCATAGGTCTCAGACTATAATTTTTTAATAGAATGTTATCAATATTGTTATTCCTCATCATAAATTAATCTAAAATAAATCATATCTACTTATATATAAACCATAGATAATAGTAGATATTATAGAGTTCTAACTATGTGCCAGTACTGTTTAAATATGTTTACATATAATGAAATAATTGTAATCCTCACAGGTAATTACTTTTTAGTGATGAGGAAGCTAAGGCTTTCGCAAGTGACCTGCCCAAGGACAGAGCACTTACTGAGTGACAGAACAGGAATGAAAGCACAGACAGTCTGACCACAGAGTTGACTCTGCTTTCCACTACTTTCTATAATAAATGTAAAAAGCATTTTTTCTCTTAAATGGGTAAAACCTGTTGTTTTACAATGTTGATTACATTATTATTATTATTATGTTTCTTGAGCAAAATTAGTTCTTTATCAAATCCCCTGTGTGCCACTGGTAATTAGTCAATTATAAATTGCTATAGTCCAAATAGATTATTTTTTGTCAATCATTTTAAACAAAGAGATAATATTGAAAACAAATTACATCGATTGATTTTTTGATTTTGAAATTCATATTTTTACCAAACAGTAATTATTAGCCATACTTCAAACTATATATAAGTTCTGTAACTTGCTTAATAAGGCATAACTGTGATAACCAAATCTGCTCAGTTTTTTAAATTCACATTTGAAAAGAGAAGTATCAATTAGGAAGAATACAATATTCAACTTCATTTGAAGTTGCCTAAAAAGTAAAAACACCTTAACTCAATAAGATTAAGAAATAAAATAAATCTTCAATTACATCACTGATTCTTAAATCTCTCAACAATAAAAATGGAAAGCGTTCATAATTAATTAGTTCACCTTTAATATTCTTATGATGATCTCAAAACTAAATTTAGAAATTAAAAGCTAGCAAATGGGGATTGATCTAAATTATAGCAGAAATAAATTATATTGCTGAGTATAAGGCTTATGAAAAAGGAAAAATGTTATTTTAAAAGGCTACGTAATTTTACCTGACTTTAAGATTTTGCCAGCACATATCCACAATATTTCTGTAGTATTATTTTGCTTAAAAGCAGGGGATAGAACTAAATGAGCTCAACTCCTTTCTGAATTCTAAGCCCATCAACATACAATTCAATGTATTTTAAGATGTCCATGATAAAAGTTAACACAATTCTGCCTTTGCAATTTATTTTATATTTTTCAGTTCCCTAGTTGATACCCCAATTGAGAATACCTTTAATGTGGATAATACAATTAAAGAATATTTGTATATTGTAGCATAGTAGACAAAATTTAAGAAAATGGAACATGGAGATACTTGACTATAATAAGTGAAAGTAAATCTCAAAGTTTCAGCAACAAATGATTTCCATGGAAATGCTTGATCGTAGCAATGTTATAATTTAAATTGTTTTAATTTTGATCTAATTAGTTAAAGTCTTTATAGATGTTTATTTGTCCATTTCAGAAGATGTGGAAATAAATTTATGGCCCACTGACTTTTTAACTAAACAACAACAACAAAAAAATTAGCCCCCTAAAACTGTCAACACTTCAGTAGAGCTTTAAAATTTTTCCAGAAAGTAAAAATTCAGTGTCACATTATAAAATGAAGTTCAATTGATTGGCAAATTGCTTTAAAAATTAGTAGTATTAATTGCTTAAAATATTCTGTGACATAAAAATTTTTATGCTTGTGAAAATAAAATTATTGTATTGTCTCTTTTAGAATCAGAAACTTCCTTCATAGGGAAACTCTTAACCCTTTCATTTAATTCTGAAAATATAGTTGATTCTGTGTCACACAGGGTTAATCCATTCTCCCCAGTGAAGTGCACGAATTTCAGCAATAACATATTCTGTTCCACTGTCATCCGTATAAAATATTGTTTACACTCCAGGACTATTGCTTCAGGAAATTATTGATGAGAGCAGCTGCTCCTTCAGAAGAAAAGTAGAAAAGTCCTTTCTGTCCAACCAGGGGCACTTTTAGTCCCTTGCTTTATCTCTATGGCACAGAAGCATGCAAGATTGGATTTCAGACTTTGAATATAAAAAAATAATAAAATGAAATAAAAAGTCTTTAGAAAGAAACTCTTTAAAACTTCACTTGGGAACTTTTGTCAAGCTCTGAGCCATCTCCCTTTACTCAGAATCCTTTGTTAAAAATGAAATGAAGAGCAGAGCCCCAGCTATACGGTGTAATCGGCATCCAACTTCAAATGCAACTCATTGCTACTGAACTGAACATTGTAATTGCAATTATAATTCTACACTGGTTCATGCATAAATTATTCAAATTCAAGCAATAGATTATTCAAACATTATCTCCAAGAAACACTTCTGAAAGCTCACTCACAATTATGCTACAACCCTTTGCTAACAAATGTCATGCAATTAAAAGCTAAATGTACTTTTTAGACCCTGAATTGGTCAATAACATTGTTTTAACAAAAATCTATTTTTGGCTATAATTTACTATTAAAAATGTCTTTCTTGTCAAATCTTGAAAACTTAACACTCTATACCTGTAAAAAAAGAAAAAAAGGTTGAAAGTTCATCTACATTTTTTCAATAGGGTATGTATATTTCAAAAGACTAACTTCTTTCATAAAAATATGAAAATTAAAAGATTTTTAATTATTGTTAAAATGCTGATGCAATGTCAATTTCACATGACCTAACTGACTTTTCTTACCAAGTTGCACAAAACAGCATTTTCACGTAAAAAATTGAATCAAACATTTGAATAACTACATCTGAGTTCCAAAGTCAAGCATTTGCAGCTGACCTTGTTCGAATCATAAAATTCATAAATCCTGGGGCATCACTCATGTTGCAGATTTTGTGAATTGCCCCTTTAAATATTGTAAAATTCATGATTTATCTGGATATACATGGTTTCTGTGATTGCCTTCCTGGAGTACCGTATCAAGTAGGTTGTATAGAATGTTTTGCTTAATTATTATTTTCTGATCCTCTATGGATGTCACAGTGACAAGTGTGCCTTTGTTTTTTGTTTTGCTTTGAGAGAGACGCTCAATAAATGATTACTGCTTAACCACCAAGGGATTTATTACTCATCTTACAGAAAAGGCCCAGGCAGATGTTTCTTCTGCCATGGCTGGGTCTCTTACTGGGCCTCTTATTCTGATTGTTTCTCATTGGTTCTGAGTGGGCCATATGCCTATGTCTGAGCCACGCACTGGGGCACTGACATGTTAAACTGGGATTGGCAAAGACTGAGTCACATAACCAGGAAAAACATATAAGAGTTACAATGACACCATTCTTTGTTCTTGATATTTGCATATTTAAAATGTAAATACTTTCTTGCCTTGGTTATATGCAGATGACAAAATATCAAGAAGTTGTCTTGTTACTCATTATCTATTTTGCTTAACCTGTGAATGAAATGTTCTCTTCCACACCTGAATAATTCATATTCCCCAGGTATGAAAAACAAAGGCTTGTGCTTTGTCTTACTCTCAACTCAAAATCTCTTCTTATTGGAGGTTAGAATTTACAGGCAGCCCCTGATAGTGTAATTCTGCCAGCATAGCAGAGGTGTATAGTATAAGCAACAGTATGAAGTTCTGTCTGTATGTACGCATTTATACCCCACATCATTCCATAAAAGCTTTCAACATGGTTTACAGAAAAATATACTATACAACAGGATGAAAGTAAATGGGTTTTTCAATCACAGCTAAAGAAAAACAGAATAGTAAGATAGCAGGAATAAGATTTTTGAAAGAATAATGATTATAACTGTCATAAACTTGTATGAAATTAATTGAGAAATACTCTAAATTTGCTTTTGAGCTTAAAGACCAGGAAGACCACAGAGAAGATTATAAACTACTTAAACATAAGTAAGAGTTCCTATAAGGCTTAAAAAGCAAAAACACACTCACAGAGACACACCAAACTCCACAACAGTAACAAAAGGGCACATCAATTTGTCCAACAGCCTGGGTACTAATAATTCAGAGAAATACCTGGCAGTGATCCCCTTAGAGAGACTTTGCTTTACACACTAATTTCCCTTATTATTACGTTACATGCATTACACGTCATTTACATACTAATGTAACTGATCGTTCTTCCCCACTAAAGGGACTCAAGTATACAGAAAGGTGAGGCTGGCTCAAAAGTAACCTTAAAGAAGTTGCCCTGAAATGGTAATCATAATTCCACCACTAACAAGTGGAGATCTGCAACCTTATTTTTATTCTGTTTATGAAGGCCTGTGGCAGAGAAGGAAGGGAGATGCAGGTTAAAAATATGCCATAAACTGTTCAGTGTACAAGTATGGAATAGATATGAAACTATTAGCAGAATTTTTGCTGCCAGCAAAGAGAAATTCATGTATAGAGGACATGTAGTTTATCAGTTAGGACTCTCTGGGAAATAAAAGAAACCAGCAAAATCCAGTCTTCATTTTTCAATATTAGAAAAATTAAATTGCTACAAAAACCTTGCATATCAAAAATATATTTATTATAATTCAAACACATTAAGACCAAAAGAATTAGAGCTGCATTTTAAAGAAATAAATACCATTAATCTTCCTTCTTTCAAACTTACTGTAAAATAAAGTCATTAGATTCTGTATTTGCATTTAATGAATAATTTAGGAGTTAAGAAGAAGACACTAATTGTTGATGGAACAACCTTTGCTGAAGAACACTCTATTTAAATAAGGAGAGTGCCTCAGGGTATTTCTGTCAGGAGAACCATTTTATTTCACTCTAGGAACTTTTACAGTTCAACATTGCAGTTCAGTACTGTAACTGAAAGAAATAGTTTTAAGCAACACAGTTGTTTATGCACACCAATGGACAATCTCCAGAGAGATACTTTTTCCAATTTTTGGATAGTGGTAAGAGAGTAACAGATCACGTGGGACACAAGTATAAATAAAAATTGGTGAGAGATCATAAAGAATTTCACAAAAGCATTATTGCCACAGCAGTGTTACATACTTGGTTAATCTGTATTACGAATCAGTCTGTAGTAACATCAATTGATAATGAACTTATGGCCTATAAATGACACTGTCATAGAATTCTTAAGGTGTTGCTTCACTAGTCAGAAATTTCTGTGGCAGGCAGCACCTTCTGCCTGAGTACTGCTCAGGCCCACTGGGCTCGTTCTGCCCACTCAGCCTGGCAGGCTGTGCTCAGCTTACACTTCAGGCCCAGGTCCCATACCTGTCAAGCCAGGCACGAAGCAGTGAGAGATGTGTGGGCAAGTGAGGGTGGGTTCCAGCCACTGTGCAGAGCTGGGCATGCTGGCCGCTGAGGCAGAGAAGGCAGCTCCAGCCACCTGGCACAGGTGCTAGCTCTGTGCAAAAGTCACAGCTGAACCAGATGCACCACACATGGCTTCTGCTGCAGGCACCCATGTCTAGATGAGGCGAATGCAGTGGCACCTGGAAGCCTGGAGATGCCAGGAACTGCAGAGTCTCAAAGAGGGTGTCACACAGCCCTGGCTTGGGGAGTCCCTAGGTTTGGGCTCCCCATAGGACTACAGCTCTTCTCTCCTCATTGCCTGCAAAGTGGCAAGCAGGAGTGGCAACTGTTGCAGAGGCATGATTCAGCCCTGTTTGTGTTACAGCTCTTTTAGTCCTGCCATTCAGCAGTTCCCAAGTTCTTGTCCCTTGTCCAGGAAGAATGAGGTACACAGGCATCTGGAGATTGAGCAAGTTGGAGGTGAGCTTCATTGAGCAGCAGAACATTTCTCAGGAAACCCAAAGTCAGTAGCTCCTTTCCACTGGCAGAGCATCCTGATGTCTGTGCAGCCCTCAGTGGAGAGGAGAGGAAACCCAGAGTGGGTAGCTCCTATCTGCAGTCAGGTCATCCTGTCATCTGCCCAAGTCTGGCTAAGTCTGGGGGTTTTTATGGCTTCCAAGGAAAGGAAGTGCATGTTGTTTGGTCCATGAGCAGCCATGGGTGGCTTGGAAAAAGCACCATAAGTTCTCATTGCATTCCACAGAACTGGCAGCCCAGCCCTCAGGCCTCAGTCCAGCCCTGTCTTGAAGATGGGGCATCATCAGAGACCCGCCCCTTTCATCCCAGGAGCCTGTCTGCTTCCTGCCACCATCAACCTGCTGTCCACAGTGCCTATGGTGCCCAGGCTGTTCTGGCCAAGGGGTGCCTACAGACCCTTGCCAAGCTGCCCTTAACTCCCTCAGCCTCCCTACTGTGCTTGTCACTTGTCAGTGCCCAAAGCCTTGAGGGGGCCAAGGCAACAGGGGCTGCTGTGTCAGCACTGCCCCAAGCGCACACACTCCGTTGAGTTGCTACAGTGCCTGGGCTCAGCCTCAACTTTGCAGCAAAATCAGAGCGGACACTGGGAGCAGGGAGAGGCCAGGCAGCAGAAGCGAAGACTTCTGAGCCCGTAGGATCATGAGGGATTCCCAGTCCTGAGAGCACTAGAATGCCCAAGTCCACAGCCTCAGCTGTGCAGCTGCAGCTGGGCCTGGGAGGGTGGGGCTCCCCCCACTCCAACTTGGAAGGGGAAGGGGCTCCCACTGGCTCTGTGGAGTGCTCATCCCCAGCCGTACCTTCCCCTTTGCAGAAGGCATCATGGCAATGGCTGCTCCAGATGGGCCACTGCTGCCATCAACTCCAGCAATCACTCTACCAACAACCCAAGAAGGAGATTCAGTCAACTCATGTATACCCAGGGCTTACTGTATATGAAGTACTTTTCTAGACATTAAAGTAAGGGAAGCTTATGTATTTATGAATCATGAAAGCTCACAAATGTCATGTGTAGTATAAAAAGTGAGAGGTTCCACAAACCAGAGAGGAACATGATTATGAATCTTTCACTTTGTAGATCTAGAAATTAGGTTTCGAGATGTTGCATTAATTTTTTAATACAGAAAAATAAAGCCAGGAGCAGTGACTCACACCTGTAATCCCAGCACTTTGCAGGTCAAGATGGGCAGATTCCTTGGGCCCAGCAGTTCAAGACCAGCCTGGGAAACATAGTGAAACTCTGTCTCTATAAAAAATATAAAACTGAGGTGGGAGGATCACCTGAGCCTGAGTATGTTGAGGCTGCTGTTGTGACCACACCACTGCACTTCACCTTGGGCGACAGACTGAGACTTTTGTCTCAAAAAAAAAAAAAAAAAGTATTAGTAGAAAAATAGATACATTGTTAAAACAAAACAGAGAATAATTATACTAATTTCCGAGGCAGTTATTTGGATGAAGAATTTGAACCTGAAGTGAGAGATGAGGGAAAGTGGAGGATGGCAAAGGACTAGTTTGTACTGAAGCAAAACTCTTCCCTTGCATTATGCAGGCTAAAGTGTAAAGCAGAGACATGGAAATGAAATTATGAAGGATTTTCTTCTATACCCAACTATGGCAAGATCAAACATGTTTCTGCATTAAAAACAGACCATTAGGAATACAACAAAATATTTGGATCATGAGATTATGGTTATTTGCAACTTACACATTTTTTCATGTTCCAATTGTTCTGTAATAAACACCAATTACTTTTAAAACCAGAAAAAAGTTAACAAATGATAATATTTAATCTAATAAAAATACATTTGTATTTGCTTTCACATGTTCCAAAATACATTTAAATGGTATTTTATATTTATGTAAATATATATGCACTTGAATGCACACTTACATGTATAGATCATCTATATACTATGCCCTCAGCAAAGTTATTCATTTTCACTTCAATGTGCATGTCAAGGTTCCATTAGCACAGGATCATGCTGTGAAAACTATCAACTGTTAAGGATGGATGAAGACATTAATTTTCACAACTCTGGTGTACATTATAGAATGCTTAAAATAATTATATGTTATTTCCAAATTCTGAAAGTGTGTGTTCTTTCAACATACAGATAAGGAGAGTGGTTAATATGGCTTCCATGGTCATTGAATACCAAATAAAAATCTCTGTTAATTTTATATACTGAAGAAACTTCTATTTATTTTTGTATATTGAAGAAATTCCAAATACATGTAAGTTTTAACTCAGCAGGATTTTCAAGAAAAAAATATGATGTGTGCTAAAAAATATTGGCCTAGAGTGAGAGTATAAGTTTAGGAAATACCTAAAGTATTTGCCCCCATTTAGAGTAAAAAGGCTTTGCACATTCAATTAATCACGAGGATTCCATAACACTCTGCTACATTTTAGGAAGTGCAATAGGCTACAGTGGATGTTAGGATGTGTAAGACTTCATCTAGTTCAATCAATAATTATACTTAATTAACAAACATTTATTGAATATTTATTACAAGTCACCAAAATAGTGCTGACATTTGTGATCAAATGAGCTACATATATCGGAATAAATATTAATTAGCCTTTGTTTTTCTGTTATATTCCAATTTATATTTTGAATGGATTCTCATTCCACGATCATGAATATATAACCTGGCGTCACTTCTCTCCACTAATTGTATCTCATACACACACACACACACACACACACACACACACACACACACACACACACTTTGCTAGGTTTGGCATCTGCAAGTTGCCGAAAATGTAAGTATAATCAAGGTGTTAGAGACAGCTCCATTTTGTCCTCTATCATCATTTATCTTTGTGGCCCTCAAACCTTATCTCATTTGGTATTTGGTTGTCAGCACATTTTTGTTGCTGCTAAGTCACTCCTTTTGTAATTTGGAACTCCCTTCCAGGCAGTGGATTCTTAGGGACAATTCCTTGCCGCTGAGATATTTAGGAATTAATTCACTAACTTCAAACCATGCTGACCTGCAGGTAACTAGAGGAAGCTAAGGTCCTTATCTGCCCAGACACACTACACAGTTATGTACTCTTTGTATACCCACTTCTGAAGATGTCTTCCAGAAAAGTAAGGCACCAGTACCTTCTACTCTCATATTCCAGGAGCCCATGTAGGGCTTACGTTACCACCATGAAAAGAACTTGGCTCAAGAAAATGGGCCCAGAGCTTCTCCCATAGGATAATCTTAACAAGCTCTTTAAACGTTTCTCCAAATTTTTCCTCCCACATAGCCCGAGCCACCTTTACATGTCTTTAGAAAACTTGCTCGTAATTAGCATGCATTCTTCTTAGATTTTGTGTGTGTTGGTGTGTAGTGTGTGATACCGTCTTAACAATCTTATATTTTCAATTGCTCCTGAAATATTCTGCCACAATATTTTACATTGACCAAGTACTCAGGGACAGTCAATAGCTTCCCATTGCCTCTTAAACTTACATAACAAACATGCATGTCCTGCACATGTATCCTGGAATTTAAAATAAAATTAAAATTAAAAAAGAATTATACATTTCTTATTTTGTTATTCAAATCTCTTGAGAAATACAAATTCATTATAACTTTTCTCCTACTACTTCCTATAATAGATCACTCTCGTGAGACTGATCTTATTGGAGTGGCCTCATCATTACACCCAACATATGTCGCCAAGCTCCAATCTTGTCAATATTGCTCCTCAAAACTCAACTCCAGATGCCTCTCTTCCATTAAGCTTTCCCCAATGCTTTTCCCACCTTGATCACTATTTGGTCAGATAACTGTTAACAATGTATAAATCACTTTCTGTATACTGTCTACTCTTTTTTACACTCTACTTATGTTTGTTAGGGTATTATGGATTGGAAGCTTCTCACAGAGTCCATGGCAGGCAGTATACACTTGGACAAAATGTTATGAAAAAATACTTAGCAAATTAGTCTAATATGTACATAGAGTCCTCAAAAGAGAGGGAGAAAAAGAGAGTACTGTTTCGGACATTTGCCTATTTTATTGTGATCCAAGTAAATACAAAATACTACCGTAAATAAATATTGAATTTACTCCTGGCTATGTAGCCACTTAGGACATTTAATATTGCAAAAACACAATGTGTTAATACAAAACTAATGCTCTGACACTATCACTTGATTTTTAATGTCTTGATAATTCTTGACCTAACTCTTCCTTTGTTGGTGCAATGCTTAATGCAGTCTCTTGAGAAGAGTTGTTTATTCTTCAGTCTTTTAGAAATAAAAATCTGTTTGCTTTGGCTGTTTCTTCATAAGTGTCTTGGATGCTAATATATTATTTAAAGTAAAAACACGTGTATGAACCTATTTCTATTAGATAGTTCATGTTAATTTCTTTGCAGAGACAGGAATGCAAGAACACAATCATCACCTTTGCATATGTACGTGATTCAAATTGCCGAGGCCCTTTATGTTTATTAAAACAGGGATGACTTCCAATAATCTGCGAGAGATTATATTAAACTCTCGATCTCTAGATACAATTTCCTTCCTCCATCATATTACTTTTTTCTTTCTGATACTAGATTTTCAAAGATTAGGTGACAATAAACCTTCAGTTTTGCATTATTTTATTGGGAAGTTTTTATTTCCCATGGGGTAATATTCTTTCTGTAATCACATTTAGAGATCATTTCTAAGGGTTGACTTCTTTCTTTACCTTGGGAGATCTCAACTAGAAAGTAAGCTCCAGGGACTTTTTTTTTTTTTTAACCACTGCTGAATCTACTGCACCTAGAAGAGTCCTTGACATTCAATCAATATTTCTTTATAAATGACTGAATCAGAAAAAGATTATTTTCTCTATATAATTTACTTTTTCTTTTTTATGCCTTTCTTAAAAATACTTAACCTCCCCCTAACCTCTAGACTGCACATAACAGTGATATCTTCAGAAGCAAATTGACAGAGACAGTTTTAAACTGTTCTAAATGATAGTAGAACTCTAGTTGGTATGAACTGGGCAAATATTTATAGATATAATTCAACATTTATAGGTATTATATAAACCTAAATATTATCTATAGGTTATTATAATACCTTTCCCAAAAAAAGTTGCTTGATTTTCTAATGTCAAATAAGTTTGCATAAGCATAATATAAATTGTTTAAAGCTATTTTCATATAGGAAACTAGGAGAGAAGTAAATGCCACCTGTACTCAGTCTAAATCTACACAGAATTTAATAATAGAATAAAAGGAAGGACGGTAGGAAGGAAAGAAAAAAGCTCAATATCTATTGAATCAAAATATAAAATTTATTTTTAAAAAGCCATTTTAGATCAGAGAGATTTCTAAAAACAAATCATCTTACGGGTATAGATATTTTACTTTCAAATGGTTGTCTCCTAAGGACGGTGATCACACGAAGATAGCATCTGAGTAAACCATCGAGAAAGCTTGGAGTTCTTAGAAGTTCTGGCTTCTTTAATTATAATATGTATTACTAAGTTTGTTTATGTAGTGATTGCATTATTAATATTTAAGAAGAGAAGCTGATTCCTATTTAACTTTTGTGGTGGAGCTCGCCATGTGGTAGTAATTCCTTTGTAAGAACAAGGAAGCCATGCACCTCCAGCTGTGATAGAAATAGGATTGGAAAGGAGTTCCTCTGCCAGCTCACCTTTTCACTGTTAGCATGACATTTATTATAATAAATTACTTTAAGAGGCATATTTTACAGTATCACTTCTGCTTGCCTTACTTGATCTTCACTTTGGATACATATTAATATATTGAAATAGTTCTCACTTTTATGGAAAGCTTTATTTAAAGGTAAACTTGTTTTTTATTGTTGAATCACAGAACTTAACTTCTATCTTAAAGTATTAAAATTGTGCCTATTTTTAATCTAGGAAAATGAAGGCATCAAATATTAACATAAATATTTTTTAAATCATTTTACTATTTAATCCCTATTATTCTAATTAGACCAGGGCCCTCTAAGTTTGAATTTTTCTTGTCTTTGCCATTATTAATTTGTTTGGGGTTTTGTGTGGTTTGTATTATTATTGTATTAAAAATACTTAGCATAAGGTCTACCTTCTTAAAGTTTTAAAGCTGCAAGTCATTATTGCTTACAATAGGTGAAGTGTCTTATGGAAGACCTCTAGAGTTTATTCAACTTGTTTGACTAAAGCTATTAATATTACCAATTACCGATTTCCCACTCCCCACAGAACCCAGTAACCACGGCTTCGCTCTTTGATTTTATGAATTTGACTATTTTACCCATCTCATATAAGTGGAATCATGCAGTGTTTGTCTTTCTGTGACAGACATTTCAGTTGCCATAATGTTCTCAAGTTTCATCTATGTTGTTGTAAATGGGAGAATTTCCGTCATTTTCAGGTTGAATATTATTCCATTGTATGTAATTTTACTGTTGTTTTTTAAGATCATTTAAGCACATACATATATGCACACACATAATAGACTCCAGATACATTAAAAGTTACTACATATTTTTAGATAAAATAGCTGAGTTTTGATTCCCCATAAAAAGACAGCATATTTTGATCCATTGAAGAGACACAATATTTATATAAGAAATATTTCAAATTACTTTTCATACATTATATAGAAGATGTATACATACTTTTACATAAATTTTGCTATTGCTTTTTCAATAATTGAAATTATATCTATAAAGTTTATGCACTTGGTTTTTCTCACTCCAAAATGTATCATGGAAATCTCTCCAGTCTGATAGAGAGTTAGTTTATTATTTTTTAATAGCAGCATAATATTCCATAGTGTAAATGCCCTAAATTTTATATAATCATTTTCCTATTGGTCAGGTTTTCTCTTTATTTCCAACATTTTTCTTTCCTTCTTTTTTGCTCAAGATTTTTTTTACAAACTATATTAAGTAATGATATTCTTGATCTATGTAATAGATTCCTGTGAATAAAATTACTAAACAAAGTTTATCTTCGTTTTAATAGATGTTGCCAGATTACTTTCTCAAGCAGCTGTGTTATATTCACTTTTCCTGGTCTGTGAGTTAGCTCTTCTTGACATTCCCTCCAGTGATGGAATGCAGTTCTCTTTCTTTTTTGACAGGTCTATGAATATAATGTAATACCTTGTTTTCTGTATTTGGTCATGTGAGTCTATGTGTGCAAACACATTTTCCTGACTACTAAATTAAAACATTTTTTTTCAGTGTGTTGACCAATCATTACCCCTGCTTCCTTACAGCATCTAATTCAAGGCAAAGCCCTATTTCTGTGAACCCTCTTCAAAATCACTGAATACAAGCTTAAATCCTTAAATGTTATCTTTTAACTTTCTGAGACACCCAATTGTTTCCCATGATGATTTTTCTCCTTTGCAACAAACAGCAATAAATCAAACGTGTTTAAATATGGGTTGTCCCTGGTGTTCTTTGGCTGGCAGGCATTGACTCCAGACAGGAAGTTTAACAACACAAACTTATCAATTCTCTCAACTAGTATTTATTTTACATGTTTTAAGATAATACAAATAGAGTCTTCACTTTGTGTGTGTTGTGAACAGGGATTTGCTCAAAATTATCCTCATCTTCACATAGAAGTGGAAATGCTCAAGAATAGTGTAAAAAAGTATAAAATTAGAACAACAGGAGAGAGAAACGTATATTTATAAAATAGCAATAAGAAGTGCCCATGGGTTGATAGAACTGTTGAGTATCTTAACTGTGGCAGTAAGTACATAAAATTGCACTTGAGAAAACTGTTTAGAAAACACACAAATGAATGCAGTAAAACTGAAAAATCTGAAAAAGATTGGTTGATTTTATCAATATTATGGTTCTGATATTATACTATAATTTTTCAAAAAGCTACCATTGGGGAAAACTTGGAAAATGATACAAGGGATATCCCTGTATTAGATCTTATAGCTGCCTGTGAATCTTTAACTACCTCAAGTTTTTCAATTAAAAAAGAAGAATAGCAAGGTTTGTGAGAACTTGCATTATCAGAATGCACATTTTATCTCAAATAAGTGAACATGAACAATAGGCATTGGTATAAAAATAGATAAATCAGCAGACTAGAATATAAAATCTAGAAGTATATTCATATATTCATTATTATTTGTATCTTCATATATTTTTGATTTAGAAAATTATTGTTTAGATCAGTGAAAAGTGTTTCAAACTTCTGGGAAACAATATATGTTATCTTGTAAATGAGTATCATATTATATTTTAATCAATTATTTGATACATTGAATGTAACCCATTATTTAATGAAAAGTAAGCAACACTGTTGCTTTATCAGAATAATATAAATTCTGTTTTTTAATGTTGCGTATTATATATAAATTATGGCTTTTCCATGAAAAGTTACAACTTAGTTATATTCAGTAGAAATGCTATCCATGTTTTCAGTTAAACACTGGAAAATAATGTCTAGCATTAAAAATATATACAGTTACTGATACTGTACAAAGCAGAAGAGAACCTCTCAACCCAAGTAATACATAAACTTCCTGAGAAGGATTTCAGCTATGGAAGTTTCTTTATAAGGCCAAAGCGTCATTCTTCTAATCTTCATTACAGGTTTTCAGATAAATCTAATACCTAATGCCTGTTTCCTAAGACTACCTTATCTCTGGGAAGTAAGTTTCTTGTTCTTGCTCTGTTATCATTTATCTTGATTTCTTTAATTCTTTTTTGGCTGGTCTCCTTAATCCTCTTAATTACAGTGTCTTCAAAACTCACCCCTATGTTCTCTACTTGCGCTATTATCAGATCATTTCATTATCAATTATCTGTAAAATTAGTTCTTAAATTATTCTTAGTTTTTAATAACTTACTGTTCTCACCCATCAACCTCTACAGTCTAAGGTAGTATTTTTAGATATGTTTCTTATTCTGTTTCTCAGAGCCATTAATCAAAAGCCACACCACTTTTCTTTTCTCACAAATACTGTGGAGTGCCCTACATCTCTTTGGGGTCTAGGGCAAAAAGCAGTGTTTCTCAAAGTTAGTGAGCCTCAGAATCATCTCAGGTGCTTGTCAAATTTTCATCTCCATTTCCATCAATCCTAACTACAAGGCCTGGGGTGGGATTTTAAATAAGCACCCCAGGTGTATAGACAATTCTTAAGAAACCCAGAACTACAAATAGGAAGGATATATGATTCCCATCTAGGTGTCTTTCTAACAGATTCTAAAACATCCCATTGGAAATGTGTCAGTGTTTTGGCCAATAGTTGAAAGACCCTGGCACTGGTTCTATTAAATTCTCCAGATAAAACGTGAGTAGTACTTCGCTAAACTTATTCACCTCCTCTTATTGCTAAACTTATTCTATTAAATCCCCCAGATAAAACACGGACAGTACTCAGGGGAGGTGGAGGCCCAGTGAACTCAAACCATTACTTTCATATCACTGAGCCTCAGTTTCTTCTTCTGTAATATGAGGACAATATTCTACTCTACAGAATAATTGTGAATGTTATATTACATAGCCTATAAAGCATTTATCTCTGACTCAAAACTGTTATACAGGCTAAGTAAATATTTGCTAATATTTTTCTTCTGGAAATTTTTCACACTTTTCTGAGATATTTTTATTTTTAATAACAATTTGCATTTCCAAAAGAACATGGACTGATTGAAACATCTTGCACGTTGCTAGGATCCTGAAGGTGCTTCAATGATTATCGGGCCAGAAACTCAACCAAACACATTTGTTTTGGTAATCCTTATGTGTCCAATTATTCTTTGTTTGAAATGATGAAAATTATCAAAGAACTAAGAGGAAATTATTATAAGCATAGTTGTGCCTACTGGGAGAAAAAGATACCTCCTTTATGTCACAGTATTATTTTTCCTCTACTTGTATCCTAATCAAATGTCCCAAAGTCCCAGAGAAACAACATCTTTTGTAGAAAGATAATAGCATCACAACTTATATCAATAGACCTCTTTGTTCCATGAGCATTATAAATATTTCACATTTTCATAAACTTTGAAAAGGCAAGCAGAGAAAAGCTGTGAATGTTGTCTCACAGAAAGAGTTGTTAGAGAAGACTGCCCTTGCCCTCCACAAGGTCCTGGAGAAAACTGGCTGGTGGTTCATGCTCCTAAAAAGAAAATAAAAGGCAAACCACTCTCTTGGTTTCAGTGTCTTACCAAAAGGATTTTATAATCCACTATCTTATTTGGGAGCAATGAGTCAGTTGAGAGAGCACACACTTATAATCCTAAGGTATCTCCTCTTGAGCTCCAGAAAACAATGTGCTGGCCATTTCTTCAAAGCTCAGCAGGTGCCAGACACTGTGCCTACTGCCCTTGAGGAGTTCCTGTCTGATGACAGAAGGGCTTTGAGTAACACTTTCTCCTCCTTGGTTGCACATTTCTCATCAAATATCCATATCTTCATGTCAGAATGGTTCTCCCAGAGCTTGGTCTGTACATTTTTCTTTTTCTTTTTCTTTTTTATTACTTCGTCAAAACTGCCCTTTCAGGCTCGGGTGTCTCAGAATATATTATGGTTAACTTCTCCTGGCTGAGATTATGAGATACTGTAGAGACCTAACATAGTCATCTCAATCCTTGTAAATCTTTTTCACTTTAACGAGTACCTTGCCTAAAGAAAGAGATATTTTAGCACATGCAAGCCTCACAGTGTCTTTAAATTGTCTTGCATATGTAGCCATTAGCTCTACATTCCTAGGTCCAACTTTCGATAATGTGTATATTCAATAAAATAAAAAAATTAAAATTTGACATCTAATATGTAGTAGGGACTCTCAGATTCTAGGCACTTAAAAGTTGATTTTATCTATCTGTATTGAGTATCTATGCAATGGCAAAAAGTGTTTACGCCCTTCACATAAATTTGATCACAATAGCCTTACAAATAAAGAACTATGACCCACATTTTATATATGAGAATACTGAAAAACAGGGAGGTACCATATACTTGCCAAGGTCACACAGCAGCTGGATATTAGAGCCATGATGAAACCCAGGCATTTTGGTTCCAGAGCTCACATGCTTGAGCCTTATGCTTTATCACTTTAAGAGATTTTCCATGAGAGTCAGAGCTTTCAGTCTGTTGGGACCACCGTTGCGGAAAGAATTAACAATAATAACACACATGAGCTATATGGTAGATGCGGTAGCCTGAATGATGTATGCATCCAAATACTGGGATTCCTCAGCTGTCAACTCTTTTCAAAATTGCTCCAGATGAAAAGAATCACCTTGCCCAAAGTCAGCCTACTCTTTAGAGTAGCCAACAGACCATGAATGATTGATAGGTTGGACTACTCTGAGGGCCATTCAAGTTTACAATGTTCCATGGAGCTCACTGAGGTCTCCTTTGAAACTGCATCACTGTCCAGTATTCCCCTCTGCTTAATCGTGCTTCCTTCCCTTGTCTTCCATGGGTGTTAATCCCCAGAATGATCCCTAATAAACAGCCTGCGTTTTAATGGCCATTTCTGATAGGACAGTCTGATTCCCATCCTGCATGCTAATCTCCATCTCAGAGTCAGATTCCCGCAAATCTGTTCCTAATGCATTCTTTAAGATAAGCAATATTTGAGGGAGGTGAGAAAGAGGTTCACTTACTTCTAGAAGAAGTTCTACTGGCATTACAGAGGGGTAAGAGAAGCGAGTCTAATTCAGTTCTTAGTTGTAAACAAGAAAATCCAATCTGGTTAGTTTCCCTTTCAAAAAGATAATTATGAAAGAACATTAAGTATTTCACAGAATCTCTGGGAGCATTGATGAACGAAGCTCTGAAGTTGTATTTACATAAACAGTGTCCACACACATGCAGGGCTCTCTACCTAAAAGATCGCCACCTTAGCCACACAGCCATATTACATCTGGGATTGGACTCCAAAACACATGCTACCACCCAGAGAACCTTCATCATCATGCTTATCAGAATACAAATTCCCACGCAAGGCCACCTCCAAGTGTTACAAATGTCTGAATCACATTAAATTTACAGAAAATTGGTCACTTGCTTGCATCCTAGCAACAAAAGCACTGGAGGATGTATATTTTCAGAAGGTAGGACTCATTGGGGAAAGTATCAAAATGTAAGGAGAACATTCTAAGAAGGTGGCTGGTGCACTAAGGGACTACTTCAATTTTTGTCTTCAAATAGAAGAGTGTCTGTAGTTGTTTCAGGATTTGTAGTGTACCACAGCAATGGGAATAGGAAATCAATAGCCAATCTCTCTTTCTTAACCAAATGTTTACTGCTTTTTTCCTCCTCTATGTATCCACAGAAAGTGGTATCAGATTAATTATATATATGTATTATGTGTTGAAAGCATTTTGCAATTCCTTTTATAACTTGTTCTTAATCAATTTTTAATTGTTTCAATTCATCTTTACATTTTAAATTCACTGTAGACTTTGTATTGTACAAGAACATGGACAAGGGCAATTATCAAATAAAATATGACGCTCTCAGAAGTAACCATCCAAATGGTTTCTTCTTGCTGAAAAAAACTTTAGAATTGTGGTACATATTCACATATTGACTCATAGTCACAATACAATTCTGTGCCTCACCCACACAGTTTATTTCTTTATTATTTCTGGCTCAAATCAAACTATCTTAGTTGAAAAACTATTTGTCATAATTATTTTTAAAGTCAGTTTATAATGAGCCAATTTCTGCTGCCATTTTATAATACAAATTATAATTTAATTGTATACACTCAGATTACTCTTATGAATGTATCAGTGAAAATCTTTAAAATGTTGGCATTCTCTTAAAATGACTCTTGTTTAGCTAAATGAAGGGGTGGTTTGGAAAGCTATAATCTCAGATGCAGGATCTGTAATGGGGGACAATATTTCATCTGATCATGGCAGCTGGATGTTTCACGCAATTTGCCTGTGAACTGTTGACAGGCAAAAGAGACTCCATGAAAGCAGGAAAATCTGGATTAACCACTTTACATTTTAGCTAAAATTTTTCACATCAAAGCAAAAAACACATGCACATAACACACACATACACACACACACAGTATTTTGATGGAATATTTTATTGGGCTGTTGGTTAGTTAAATGCTATCAATACATTAGGTTTGTATCAACGTTTAGCACCTATTTGCCACTCAATCCTTTTTGGACCCCACGGAGAGCAAAATTACATATGCTCTAGCAATAGTATTCACAGTATTTATCTTAATGATAATTAAGAGAAAAATAATTTCAAGACTTTCCAAAATCCTACTTAAAAAGTGATTTTAATGTGTGCGACATTTGCCTAAACACAGAAGACAAAATCTTTGTGGCTGTCTTGTGAGTCTGAAGTTTTCCTTAGATGTAAAATTCTGATGTGCTTCTTAGTACTCTATGAGAGTAAATGTGATTTGCATCTGATAGCTTTGTTTCTGACAGTAATTATGTATCTAGAAAAATGAAAGAATGTAGTTTCAGATAAACTAGGTGTTGGCTTCAAGAAAAGAAATAATTATTTTTTATTAATAAGTGGTATGAAAAGGAAAATAATACTTAGCTATTGAACTGCCTATGCAAAAAAATAATATTGACAAGCAGATTAATTGAAAAAGTTGTTTCAACCACATTAGGGACCTGGTTTGGAAGCAGAAACAAAGGCTTGATTGACATTTTTGCTTTTTAGCTAATTACTTTGGCACTCACTGTATTCAAACAAATGTGGTTTCATGGCTTTATTCTTTCTCTGGCACTCTTGAGGAATTCACCACCATCTAACTCAGGTGGAAAACAATGTAAAATAAACTAAGAAATAATAATAAATCTTTTCATATTGATATAATAAATATATGTTACTTGATGTTAGAATTGTTTATAGGTTGATTTTCGCCAACATTGGCTGAACAATTGGAAATTTCAGCCAAACAGATAAATTACAAAACTCAAAACGTAATGGAAATGTCACTGGACAGAAACAAGATCAGATGACGGCACAGATTAAGTACAAAGCAAAGATCTGCTATGTTTACTGAGTGTGTTAGAAGAAAAATAACTAGGTGTTTATTTGGAGCAAAGATGCAAAAAGACTTAGGCCAAAAATGTAATCTTAATTGTTAGTAGGCAACAAGGTGAAGAGTTAATGAGACCAAGGCTTGAATCATCTCTCTAACCACCTCCTAGCTCAGTGACTTGCAGGAAATTGCGTTCATTTTGCTTGAGTTTCTTCATCAACTAAATAAGGTAAATGCTAATATCTACCTGATAGAAAGGTGTTAGGATGAATTCTCTTTGGTAGAAAACACCCAATATAGATATTTTTTCAGAGACAAACATAATTCATCCTAATATTGAATTTCTCTCAAAGATAATAAAAGTCAAGATGAAAAGTCAAAACATAGTAGACCAATTAATAGAACTTGAATGTATCTGTGACAATATATAGCATACCCAGAGAGAAATAGCCTATTTAAGAGAGTTTTATAAGGGCCCCAGATACTCTGATTGTATCCACTCTGGGCATGTTCAATATCTAATGTATTAGTAATTGCCAAACTGTATCCACCAAGTTCAGGTATTAATATGCTATAAGACCTAGGGTGGTTTCCAACTGTGTTTTGAAGAAAACAAAAGTTTTTTTTTTTTTTTTTTTTTTAAATAATAGAAGAATAATACAATTAGAAGCGTATACATTTTATTGTATATTCATGGTAACATGACTTTAAAACTATTAGAGATATAGAGTTTTAATAGCAACTTTTTTAGACTCTGACTTGAATGTTGGCCATCTTTTTTGAGGTAAGGAATAGTTTAATATAGCCCAGGAATCTCTGTCTTCAGATAGTATCCAAACAGGTCTGTTTCCCAGTCATACCACTTGTAGCCAGCCATCTTCCTGGTAATGAATTGGAGTCAGACTATCAGCTATTTCTGTCACTTTATTTTCACTTGAGGACTCAGATTATAAGGGGTTCAGCAAACCATTGCAGCCCAGCAAGATTTCTTTTTAAAGAAAGGAGGCAGTGTGTGTTACATAAGAATCAAGCATAGACAGGCTCATTCTTCTGCCCACCCCCTCTTCATCTCTAGTGTTGCCTCTGTCAACTTTTCTCCCTCTCTTGTGCTGAGATGATTTCAGTGCTCTTGTTGCAATTTACAGAAAGTGATTAGAGTGAAGCGAACTGTCCTCTTGAACAAGTATCAGCCCCAGGAATCTGTTCACAAATAAGCCTCTGATAGTACAAGGTGGATGGGCATTAGGCAAATGAACTAGGACAACATACAGAGAAAAAAGCAGGATAACAGAGTCAATGTAAAGAAAGTATTCAGGCCAAAACATCCAGACCGATTAATGAAAACTATATGCCAGGCAAAGGGGCTGAAACCAGAAATGGCAAAATAGAAGACGGATGATTACTGGAGACTCCATAAAAAATGATCTTTAAGAGTTGTGTGAGAACTCTGCTTTGGGTGAGTAATAAGACTGAATTTGGTCAATAAATTTTAGCATTTGCAGTAAAATCTTTCCTTTCAATATACTCCTAGAAATGGCGGCTATTGTCATTACTTGTAAACCTTCAGGTGTTTGTATTCTGCTGAGCTCCGCCCAACCTGATAATTATTTGCATGTATTCTGCAGCAATTGGATCTCTCTGACACAATGGAGTGATTGGAATGGTAATATTCTACTTCCTTTATCTGAAAGAATCCCTATCAGTTTGAAACATGAGGGAAAAATAGATTCACAATTGGACATAAATATTGTTGACATAATGTTTCCTTTGTAACACCATTAAATATCATTTCCTGTGACAGCACTCAAGGATGTTCCCGTTTCAATATTTCAAACCTAATTGAGAGATTTCAAAAACACATGGTGGGATGGAGCAGAGCCTTTTCATGGGAAAGAACTAATATTCTGTACTTCTAAAGGATTAATATATTTCCCCCCACAAAACAATTCATGCATCTATTTTCAATAATATGAATTCTTATCCCTGCTATTTGGTTATTCCTAATAATAACAATAAATTATAATTTTTAGAAACCTGTAGAAAAAAATGTATTTTCCAGACACCAAACTTAAGTTCTGAATTTTAGGCTTGATGCAGTAACTGCACAACAAGTGTATCTTGCCCGCTGCCTAGACAGAGCTGATTTAACAAGACAGGGGAATTGCAATAGAGAAAGTGTTTAAAGCACACAGAGGCAGCAGTACAGGGGACCAGAGTTTTATTATCACTCGAATCAATCTCCCTGAGAATTTGGGGACTTGGGCTTTTAAGTATAATTTGGTGGGTAGGGGACCAGTGAGTTGGGAGTGCTGACTGGTTGGGTCAGAGTTAAAATTATAGGGAGTTGAAGTTGTCCTCTTGCACTGAGTCAGTTCCTGGGTGGGGGAATCACAAGACTAGATGAGCCACTTTGTCAATCTAGGTGGTGCCAGCTGATCAATGGAGCTCAGGGTCTGCAAAATATCTCCAGCACTGTAAAACCTATCTTAAGTTTTCAACAGTGATGTTATCTCAGGAGCAGTTTTTGGAGGGTCCAGAATCTTGTAGCCTCAAACCACATGATTCCTAAACTGTAATTTCTAACCTGTGGCTCCTTTGTTAGTACTACAAAGGCAGTCTAGCCCCCTGGCAGGAAGGGTTTTCTTCTTGTTGTTTGGGGTGGTAAGGAGGGGAAAGGGTATTTGTCAACTTTGTTTCAAAGTTCAACTATAAACAAAGTTCCTCCCAAAGTTAGTTTGGCCCATGCCCAGGAATGAACAAGGACAAGATGAAGGTTAAAAGGAAGATGGAGTTGGTTAGGTCAGCTCTCCTTCACTGTAATAATTTTCTGTTATAGTTTTGCAATGACAATTTTAATACTCTTAAATTTTTCCAGAGATTTTAACATAATGTCTAAAGTCTTGTATAACGACTTCCACTATCACCAATACATAGATAGCCACATGGCCAGTGGTGTGCCCAGCCCAATATTCATGAACTTCTGTTCTTCATCCCCAGCTTCTTACCAAGCATGTTCACCTCAGTGTCTCCAACTGAAACCTCATGCCAAAGTTATGTTCAAGACTTACATTACCTTCTTCCCAAAATCTGTCCCTTCTACTATGTTGCCTATTCCAGCTAAGTTGAACTATTTACTTATTTTCTTTGTTCAAATGATCTGTTTATTTCACAAATTATTCTCTATCTGTATTGAACAGATAGTCAAGTTCTATAGATGATCATGTTTTATTTCTATTTATACTTTCTATGGTTCTCGTTATTATCTCTAACTTATTTATTTACTCTGTGTAAGCCATCCAAAAGGTATTTCCGAATGAGGCAGAGCAAACTAACTTCTCTCATAGGTCCTAAATTATATTTCATTCAAACTAAACTTATTATTGAGATAGGATAGTTCCCTTGACCTTGACCAGCTTTGGGGACAGGAAGAGGAGTGGCTCATTTCACTCAGCTTACTGCTGCCCACTCCTCATGAGAGGGAGTGTGTGAGCAGGCAAGTGTGGGAACCAGAGAGAACAATCACTGATGGGAGCTCTCTGACAGGAGCAGGTTATGTGTGGGCCCCTCAGCAGCATCCAAGCCCCTCCCTCTTGGCACCCAGATTCTTGTCCAACCTGTCCAGGGAGAATCAGGTCACTCAAGTGGATTGAACTTGTAATTTTTAACTTCACACAAAACCAAACATTCAAGAAATATAAAGTAATTTTATCCCATTTCCATATAGTGTCAAAACTTATTGAGAATAAGTTCTGGGGGTATAAATATTACAGTTAATAATTCCATTGAAATTTTTGACCTAATCTCATTTTATCTCTGACAAAAGAAAAGTGAAGTCAGTATATAAAGATATCTGGCATTAATTTGCTAACAATAAGTTGCCACAAGTCATGGGAAAATGTCTGTCAATTGCATCAAAATTACTATGTTATTACAAGCCATGTCGTTACCCCTAGTCAAAGAAAAATATTGTGGAATTTGTTAGGCTCATCTGTAATATTTAACTAAGTTTAAAAATGCAATTTAGTTCGATAAACACAAGCCGAGGGCCTCCTGTGCACCACATGCTATTGCTGGCACCTGGAAAGCATGATGATGCAGTTTTCTTTCCCTATTTTTCCCTCAGAAAGAGGTGAGAAGAAAGGCGATAAGACCATCAGCTGCAGAGAGATAGATTGTTCACTGTCCTGAATCTAGGTGTTTTCTTGTCTGCTTCTCTAAAGTTGTGCTATTTAAGAAATCAAGCCATAGAGAATACTCTCTAGTGAAAATGAATCTGACGTGGAGGACAATGGCATATTCAGTGGAGTGTTATCATATGTGAGAAGATCAGAGGACCCGAACAAAGACTCATCATTTACAGACAAGACCTCCTAACTAGATCCAGGAAAAGAACAGAAATTTGTAAGAATAATTGTCACTATTATTCCAGCCTTTTAAGTGCAGCACACTGTTCTAAGTACTTCAGATATAGCCACGTCACTCGTTAGCACAAGAGCTGTGTAAGATTGATAGCATTTACCATCCAATTTTATAGACAAATAAACTAAGGCAAAGGAAGGTTATACAATTTACCCAAGGTCAGAATTCTTTATATTTAAATATAACACATGAATAATTATATCTGCAAAATTTCTGTTTTCAGAAATACCAATGGCAGGGTTCTAATGATGAGAGGGAAAAGCAAAGCAAAGTTTACTTACCTAAAAGATACAGAGCTGAATCTCCATGATAATGATATAAAAATAAGAAATCGGCAATATTTTATCAGGAAAGGCAAAGATACAAGCTTTCCTGACCCAAAATGCTCACCAGGGAACACCTAGCTAAGAAGGAAACACATGAGTGAATGACTGAGACGTGTATCAGTCTAGAAGAATTGTATATCTCAGTTCCTAAAGAAAAGTTTTGGTTTACAACAGCTATCCCTGCATAATTGTTACCAGTGTCCTTCATGTCTCCCAAAAACTTCCTGTTCGTACAGTGCATTCAATGATCACTCTCAACCCCAATCTTCAGAAAATGTAACTGGTCTGTTAGCTGTATGTGCATACAATAAGACCAAATGCATATGTGCTACCTGAGCATGTGGGAATGGAGGGCAGTAGGGTCACCTCATCCGGTCAGGGTGCCCCTTACCAGTCTCGAGCTTGTACATACCCAGCATGACACCTGAGACCAGAGGGTGCAAGACACTGAGAAATGAGCACCTTCTTCTTATTAGGCTTTCGTTTCTAACAAAGCTTGGTTCAAGGATCTTTCCGTATTCAGTGATGAACTAGAGAAAAAAAGTCAGTTACCTAAACATCTCTGATAGGCTGAGAGGCTCATTGGTCAGTTATAAAGCATATGTTGTAATATTACTTGCACATTATTTTGTTAATTACCTTCTTAAAATAGCCTTCTGCCAGAGTACTTTCTTTAAATGTCTATTGAAGGAAAAAATGAAAGTAAAAAGCAAATACGTGTGCATATGCACACACACCAGCGCACAAATATTGCCCAGAGAGGCACGTATCAATCAAAGAAGTAGTTCTTAAAATTCATAATCAGGTCATTATAGGACAATAACGAGTACCTAAAGAAGCCTTATATCTACTGGAACTAGCATTGCCTACTAGAAGCTCAAAAACCAAAACAAGAAACAAAGTTCTTATTAAAGTAATATAGAAATACGTGTAAAAATATCTAAGTGAATATTACCTATACTATATGTGTATTCCTTAGGAGGTGAGTAATGGAAGTATGGCAGCAGTTACATGTTTTGATAAAGCACAGATCAAATATGTCTTCCTCTTAAATTTATGAATTTCAAGACAAATTCATTTCACTGAACCAATAACAAAACTGTGGACAATTCTCAGACACCAAGAGAAATAGCCAATTTAAAATGTTTTCCTGAAGCATATGTACATAATGTATTATTTTGATGGTGTCACATTTGGTGTAAAAATCCTAACTGGAATTTTTTTATATTTCAGTTTTCTTCCGTAAAATGTCCTATGGTTTTATTGTTACAAATAAATGCACTGTTTGGAGAGAGGCAAAGAAAAATAGATTTTGAAAAGAGAAAAAAGATCACAGGAATTCATGCTTTTAACTTACAAATCCCTTACCACGTAGACAAGACTCCTCCATGTCTTACATCTCTGCTTACCTTTCTAGCCCTACCTTGCTGTCCAACCACCCTCATCATCCTAACAGTTAAATCTTCCTTGCTGTTTGACCCTGCTCCTTGAGATATCTTGCCTAAATCTCTAAATGGTTATACAAATCACAAGTTGTAGACAACTTGAAGGCAGCAAATTTGTTTCCTCATCTCTCTCTTCAGCACAGAGCATGCTACCAAGCACATAGTGGCTGCTTAATGAATATTTGTAACATGAATAAGTGAAAAGTTACACTCAGTGTTTTTGCTTAAAAAGTTGGCCAAGTGCAGTGGCTTATGCCTAATCCCAGCACTTTGGGAGGCTGAGATGGTAGGATTGCTTGAGCCCGGATGTTTGAGACCTACTGGGCAACATGGTGAGATCCTATCTCTACAAAAAATAAAAAAGTTAGCCAGGTGCGGTGGCACTCACCTGTAATCCCAGCTATTGGGGAGGTTGAGGTGGGAGGATCACTTGAGCCCAAGAGGTCAAGACTGCAGTAAGCCATGTTCACCTCACTGCACTCCAGCCAAAATAACAGAGCCAGATCCTTCTGCAAAAGAAATTATATCTGGTCATCTTAACATAGTCAAATAAGTTTGAGGGATTTTTTTTAAACCTTGGGCCTGAATTACTAACAAAATCATGTTTTGTAAATAACAACTGTAGTTTTGTGCTCCAGATACAAAACACTTTTTTATTAATCATTAAATGATTAAAAAGAATTAGAAAAAGTCCAGACATAGATAATGCCAGAATCTCTTAATAATGAAGTCCATCCCTTATTTTTCCAACTTATCTTTATCTTTTAACAAGGATTGCTACATAAACAGCATGTGCGCACACACACACACACACACAAACACACACACACACACACACACACACACCGGCACACTTACATTTTCCTTTTTTTCCTTATTCTCCCCCCTATAGAGTAAGATGTGGCTATTAGTCAGTCAATCAGTCAACCTATGAAATGCAAACAGCAGTTCACACTGATTTTTTTCAGCCTTCCTAGTCCAGGTAATAAAAATAAAATATAGTTCTCAGAGAAAAATCAAATGAACCTCATGTGAATAAATGGTTTTCTTTACCATTTTCATTTTTTTAAAACAGCAGAAATGCTTTTAGCTGGAAAGTACTTTCTTTGACTAAGTTAGTATCATGCCGACTGACCTTTACTTTATTGTTCCACCAGCTTGCTGGCATTTTAATGTTTTGGCCTATAATAATAGCCTTGAAGAATAGAATGGGCTTTCTGCAACAATTTTCTTCCTAAGGATTTAAAAAGCAGTCTTTATCTTTCACATACTCAAAACAAAGTACTTAAAAAATAAAATGGAAATACAGTTAGCATAGAAAGTGGGCTTATATACGTGTTTTATCTTTAAGTACTGAATGTATGTAAAAGAACACTGAATATAGACTTTAAAATTTTCCTTTTAAGCTTGAGTGATTTCTGGGTTTAGGATCAAATGCAATATATTATAAGAACATGATCTTTTCCTTGCAGCACTTTCTGGGATGAAGAATCCTAGGATAGTGCAATAAGACGTCATAATTTTTCACATGTGTGTACCTTTTGTTCTCCTGGAAACATCTTCTGCCTGGATCTAACCTGACTGTGTTTGTCATCTGTCTTTAAAAATTTGACTCTCTCTGCTTCCACAATTTCCTTTCAGCTGTTTCCCAAATAAAAAATGAATAAAAAAGAAAATCAAAGTCTTTTCCTAGTTGCAAAACAACCATACCCTGCTGAGCTAACAGATTTCTCTCTTGTCGCAGAGAGGAAACCAAATACACTCTTAAACCCTCTATCCCCAAACATTTGCAGATGTTTCTCTTCTAAAAGAAGAGAAATATCTTCTCAAAGATTTGTGACTATAATAGTCCCCCAAATTCCTTTTTTTTTGTATTTTAAAATATTGTATTTTAATATTTATATTTAAAATTTTTCGTAACAATTTGAACAAAATGTATCAACGTAAAACTTAAAATGGTTTTTGCCAAATTTTTAATTCACCAGTATGTACCCATCAATAGATTACCTTAAAAAGATTTTGTTTAATTAGCATCTCTGAGAAGAATGACTTAAATTTGTCGAAAAAAGAGATCATGTTCTTAAGTAAATATTTGACCATAAGTATATTTTCTAAATAATCATGAAAGTACTATTCAATAAGACCATTTTGAGTTTTGTGATGAATTAAATATTCAGAATATGGTCTTTAACTAATCATTAGGTATTTTTTAAAAAAGCGTAGTCTTTAGCAAACTGTCTTA
The DNA here is from genome assembly GCF_009761245.1 of Sapajus apella. NCBI lineage: Eukaryota > Metazoa > Chordata > Mammalia > Primates > Cebidae > Sapajus > Sapajus apella. Next base: position 664,399 of record NW_022436968.1, on the reverse strand, counting down.
GGCACAAGCTTAGAGTTTTGTTTTATTTTTAAATCATAATTACAAAACTCCCACCCAAATAAAAGATTATACTCTATTTGTGAGATGAAATAATAAGAGAAACAGCAAATAAAATAGAAATGTATACAGATCCTACCCAGGCTGTACATGTAACGTACATAAAAGAACAGTATAGCAAAAATAGTAAGTGAAGAAGGAATCTAAGCATGAGATTATCGTAAGCCAAAGGCATTAGGGAAAGGTCATAATGAATGCCCCAACTCTTGGATTTCTTCCTCCACTAGTGGTCTTTGACAAGCTTCTGGACTGTGGCTACTCAGTTCTCTTTTTTATCTCATCACCAAAGACTAATAATTTTGTGCAATTATCAAAGCCTTTATGTTCTACTTATTCAAAACCCAAGCACGTAGTCTTACACCTTTTAAACGTTTCAAATCGAAACTATTCCCATTAACACCTTCGCCAAAACCCCAGACGGTCACTGTCTAGTATTTATCATCTTTATGGAAAATATATAATCCTATAATATCCTTCTGCTTTACCATAGTTTTCTATATCAGTATCTCTCCACTTCATGCACTCCTTGATCCCATCTAGATCAGCTTCTTGTTCCCCATCCTCTCACACTGATTATTTTGTTCCATTTTCACAGTGTCTGCCTGATCTTGTTTTCTTCCCCTTGGCCAATGCCTTCAAGTTGCCACAGCCTGGTCCTTTCTCCATGTCTACCCTGAAAATCATCATCTCTTCTTTCATCAGTCCAGGACTTAGATACCTAAGTGCTGTTATAGAAAATACCCAGCTCCTGTGTATTCTTACTACTAAAAAAAAAATACTGCTTAATGAAAGAAGATAGGCTATGAAGAAGAGGAGCATAAGGCACCTGTTTATTCCAAGCCTTGGATGGAGTGCCATGGAACTGATGTGCTGGTTAACATCACAGACTAGACTTTGACCATGACTTTTGGCAGAAAATATTTGGAGGAGCAATTTTTGCCAAATTAAAGTAGATGAGTAGATGAATCTGGGGTGGAAAATAGGTAGCAATTATCATACAATACATTTCCATGAGGATTAGCAGTAGAGGAAATGAAAGATAAGTTGGTTGTTAAAGAGAGAGGTGAGGTCAAGGAAATTCTTCCTTTCAATATGGGTGATATTTAACCATATAGGATAGTGAGAAGAAGCTAACACAGAGAGAAACGTTGACAATAATGGAGAGAAAAAGCATCAATTGATGTGTCAAAATGTCAGGAAAATTGGTAAGAAATGAGATCAAGAGTCCAGTTAAGGAAGAATATCTTTTATTCTAAAAAGCTGAGGAAAGGAAATTATAATAAATGAAGATTTCGATGAGCTTTTAGGTAAAAGAGATAAAGCTAAAGGAGTTCCATCCTAGCTGAGGGTCTGGTGTGTGTGCGTGTGTGTGTGTGTGTGAACTAGAGTCTAAGAGAGACATAGAAAAACTATCAAGCAACATTCTCAGTACAAGTAAGACTAAAACACAGTCACTCATGGTATCAAGAATACAGGTAGCTGTGTGTTTTTATGTAATAACTTTCTAAAATGTATCAGGTACTATACTAATAACTATATTTAGATCACTTGACTTCAACCTTCTTTCCTAACACTTTGTCCCCACCATGTTTCCTGTGAAAAGATTCACAAAGTCCCCTCTTACGTAATGCTTTGTACCACTTGTATAATCTTGACTGCTGGCTTGATTCAAATGTATCCTTTGTTTGCCTTGTTTCTACTCAGTCTTTTAACCCATAGCCTGTTCCAGCTGTATCTCTTGAATCCTATATGACATAAGTTCATCAGATTCTCTATATCACCATGAAAAGGAAACAGAAGAGCAATAAACATTCTTTGCGCTTTGTTTGATTTGAGTCTCTATAGCATTTGATGCTCTAATATTTTATATTCCTAGGTTTCATTAATCTATCCATAATGTCTTTCTAATGCTGACAATATATACAAGACAGGTATTATTGAAAGTCACCATCCAAGATTATCTAAAATGCCTGATTTACCACCTCAGCAGTGAAACAGCAGACAACTGTTTGTGAATCTCACTAGCTAGAAGGGAAAGAGTTACTAATGTGCACAGTAGGATGCTTAAGATTTGAGAGAGCAGTAGGAAAAAAAAATATGAATGATTAAATGGAATTTAAAAAACGATATGAGTAGAAAACTAATAATGAAATGGTAGACTTAAACTCAAAGATGTCAGCTTTTTCTGTGTTCTCCATCACATCCTTTATATAGTAATCAAGGTTCAGGCATGGTATGCTAATAAAATAATTGGAACTCAAAACCATTAATTAAGCCAGGCACAGTGGCTAATGTCTATAATCTCAAAACTTTGGGATGCTGAGGTGGAGGATAACTTGAGCCCAGGAGTTCAAGATTGCCATGAGCTGTGATCATGTCACTGCACCCTAGTTTAGTCAAGAGAGTGAGGCCCTATTAAATAAATAAATAATAGCCTTTTTTTTTTCTTTTTTTTTTTTTGAGACAGAGTTTCGCTCTGTCACCAGGGGCCAGGATGGAGTGCAGTGGCACAATCTCGGCTCACTGCAATGTCCGCCTCCCAGGTTCAAGCAATTCTCCTGCCTCAGCCTCCCAAGTAGCTGGGACTACAGGCACACGCCATCACGCCCAGCTAATTTTTTAAATATTTTTTAGTAGACATGGGGTTTCACTATGCTGGCCAGCATGGTCTCAATCTCTTGACCTCGTGATCCGCCCACCTCGGCCTCCCAAAGTGCTGGGATTACAGGCGTGAGTGCATTCTTTATTATACAAAGATTTAAATTTTATGTAATAAAAATTAGCTGAAATCATCTATGAAATTTCTGTATGAGTTCCTCAAATGGAAATAGAACTCCTAAGTAGTACATCCTGTGAAGGAGGAACTTGAGGTAAACACAAAAGAGTGAATCATGAATTAGGAAATAACTTTTCTTGGAGTTGTTTATTTAGTCATTTATTGTTATTAGGAGAAAATGTATGGCATAGCACAAGAACACACTCCTTAAAGTCAATCAGGCATAAACTAAAACTCAGCTAGGACTCTTCTATCTGTATCACACTAAAGCAAGTTTCTCGACTTTGGTGCATTTCCTTGTCTGGAAAGCAGACAAATACAATCTGAAAATCATGGATTACAATACTTTGCACAAAGTAGTAAAGATTAAAAGAAATAATATGCATAAAGTTATTGACACATATTATTATTCTTAGATGAAACTCCTTGTTACTTTCTGCCCAGTCTAAAATGACACTCTACCTTAATTTTTTTTCTTTTTTGGTTTTATGTTTCATGAGAAAGACGGCTGTTTTTCCTGTAAGTAATTCCTAGAGAAGTAACTGCCCCTCTCCACACCCCACCCTACTTCACAACCACATGCCTATTATGGTATAGTGACTTTTGTTCCCATTACTCTAATGTGTTATTTTTTATTGTTCTATGTTGTACCCATGAATAGATAAAGCTATTACACATATGTTAGACTAAATGATTGAATGTGTGAGGAGAGACTAAGACACAGCCAAAGACTAAAGGCTAGAAGGCCAATTAGCAATTAATCATTTTGGGGAAACAAAAATATAAATTTGTGTAATAGCAGTAGAAGAAAAAGCACATACCTTTGAATAAGTACAGAACTACAAGTAAAGTATTTTAAAAAGCAAGATAAGTGGTTTATCTTTATCATAGAGAGTGACATCGGTCTATTGACCAAGTCACAAAGTCTTTACACAGATTAACATATTTTATTAAACCCAATAAATCTTGACTATTTTGCAATTGAACAGAGTTTAGCACTATTATATATCTTCTCATCTATGCATACATCTTATATTGAAAGTTTTTCTGCTTTTTCTTTAATAATTATTTGTTTAAGTTAAAATATAATTAAACAGTTATTAGTAAATGATTAGTGAATAATGATGATCAAGTCAAGGCCTTGAAAATTTGACAACATGTAAAAAAAAATTAAAGGCATTAGTGGGCTAACAGAGTAAAACGTCATAAAGCTCATTATGAGAAGGAAACCTAGAGCAGTGAGCCAAGTATCTGGGACCACTTTTTCAACGTCAGAATCTTCTAATTACTGAAGAGATAGCTGAAAGGTTAAAAGCTTAGCATAGCCTTTTTTTATTAGCTCCTCAGAGGCTGACTAGAGGGAAAAACATAAATGAGGTAGCCTTGCTAAACACTCCTCTTTTTGGCACCATGCAATAACAGTAAGAGAAAAAAAATAGACCTGCCCTTGTGGAACCTGTTGTCAAGTTTCAGAAATTTCATAATCTCAATTGGATTAAAGGCACTTGAAATTGCTGCATTTCTAGTCATCTGCCAAAAGAAAATGTGAACTTTCTATTGACATACAAACCCTTACCTCAGTTTCAAATTATTGCTATTATATTTTATTTATAATATCTGCCACAAAATAAATAATAAGACACATGAGTAAACAGGATAATATAATTCCAAAACAGCAGAAAAATGACATAAAAACAGAACCATACAGTATACAGATAATGGAGGTATCAAAGATTTTTCAATAACTATATGTAATATGTTCAGAGAGGTTTTTTAAAGCTTGATGATTTTAGCAAATAATTTAGAGTGATTAAAATAATTGAATGAAAATTTGATAACTGTAAAATATCATAATCAAAATCAAGAGCTCAATGGATAGATGAACATGAGGTTAGAGGTAGCTAAAGAGTGAATTAGTAAACTGGAATATAGCTCAGAAGACAATATTTACAATAGACCCCATAAAACAAAATGGTGGAAAATAAAGAAGAAATGATAAGACATATAAGAGCTACAATAAGAAGTTACTATATATGTAATTGATACCCTCCAAAGAGTAAAAAAGCGGAAGTATATAGAAAAAGTAAGTTTAATGGCTAAAAATTTTTTAAATGACAAAAAAGTATTATGCTTCAAGCCCCAAGATTCTACATGCACTACAAACCTCAAGTAGAGTAAATCAAAAGACATCTATAGCTAAATACATCATAGTAAAACTGCTGAAAGCCAACGACAAAAATAAAACTTAAAAAGCAGCCAAAAACTGGGGAAAAGTCCACATGGAGCAACAACTTGATTGAAAGCTGACTTCCTAACAAAAACAAAGTCAGAAGAAAATGCAATTGCATTTTCAAAATGTTGAAGGAAAATAACTGCCAGCCTAAAATTCAAATATCAGTAAAAATATTGTTCTAAGATAAAGATAAAATAAAAGTCCTCAGTGGGGACTTTTTGTATGTGTGTTTTTTATGTGTGTTTCCCAGTGGACTCACAATGTAAGAAATGTTAAAAGACCTTCTTCAGTCAGAATGAAAATAATTCAACATTGAGGTCAGAAATTAAAGGAAAAATGCAAGACAATAAAAATGGTAAGTATTTAGAGAAAGCTAAGTTACTGTTGGCTACTTAAAACAATCATGCTTTTGTGGGTTAAAATGTACAAAGAATTACAATATGCAATTGTAGTAGAAAACAATAGTGATTTCCTAATAGCTATTGTTTTTAGCATAATTGCATGGGGTACAACAGAAGTTGTGCCAAAAGACTAATGAATAGCCACATATATTAAAAACAGGAAGAGCTAAAAGGAAATGTCCTAAATATCAAAAAATTAGTGATAGAACAGTTATAAACACAAACAGCATAGACAGAAGAAAATAATATGAATAATGCAGACATTAAAGAAATTTAAGGCAAATCTACAATAGAGGAAATCAGTAAAGCCAAATTATGTTAATATCAATCATAAGCATGTATGCAAAATTTTCTAAATAAATATTAGCAAACAAAATTTAGCAAAATACAAAATAATATAATCAATTCATATTTGGTCTTGGAATAAAAAGCTGATTTAATGTTCAAAAACTACTTAATACAATTTACCACATTAACTGAATGAAAAAGAAAGAAAATCATAACATCATGTCAATAGTTGCAGTGAAGGTATTTAATAAAAATCAACATCCAGTTATGCTATAACCCCTCAGCAAAAGAAAAACATAAGGTAACATCTTTAATGTAGAAATTACTTACAAAAGAATCTTTACCAAACATCACATTTAGTAATAAAATGTTAACAGCTTTGTCCCTAATGGAAATGAGATGAGACTGTTTTGCATCACCACCATTTTTAACATTTTACCAGAAATCCTAACCAGTGCCATCAGACAGAAAACAATTAAAATTTTATGTTTTGGAAATAAAAATAAAAAATTTTCATTACTTGCAGGCAATATGATTATGTATGGGAAAAATTCCCAAGGAAATATACAATAAATTATTAGAATTAATAAATGATTTTAATAAGATCAATATTCAATAATCAATGTTATGTCTATAAACCACAAAAATTTTTAAAAACATTATTTATAGCTGCATCAAAAATACCAAATACATATAAGCATTATCATTTAAAAGGTGCACAATTTCTGAATGGAAACTACAGAACATTAGATTTAAAAATTTAGGAAACCAGGAGTTGGGGAACAAGATGGCCAAATAGACACAACTCCAGTGCACAACACCTAGCAAGAGAGGTTCAGAAATCAAGAGATTTCCTAGCTCCAACCAAGGTACCAGGTGCATTTCAATGTGTCTGGTCGGACAGTGAGCAAAGCCCAGGCAGAACAGACCAAGGCAAGGAGGGGTTCTGCTTCACCAGGAAAGTGCATCTGACCAGTGACTCAGAGGCTTCCCCTCTGACACCCTGGTCCAGGAACAGTGCTTCCCCCAAAGCCTCAGCAATACACAGAACAGGAGACCTTTGCCAGTCAAGTGCCAGGAATTATAAGCACAGAGTTGAATAATAATCCAGGACGGTGTCCAGTTTTGTCGCACAGATCTAAGCAAACGCGTAAGCCCATAAGCCACCAGGAGAGCCTGCCAACCAAGCTGTAGCCCCCTCCCCCTGCCTGGAGAGAGAGGGAGCTAAAAGCAAGGAGACCAATGATGCAGCTGGGCAGGTCCCTACCATCCCCCACAAACCCCAGAGGGCTGAAGCACTAACTCTGGTGGGTTGTGCAGCCAGTGCCTCAGTCTGAGCTGAACCTTAATGATCCAGCTCCATGGAGGAAAGGCCAACCCACCATTAAAGAGGCGGAACTAGGCCTCGTGTTTTAACAAAAAACACAGGAAGCCTATGTAGCAATGGAATGGTGTTCTCGACCACCAGCAGTGCCTCCACGTCAGTGGAAGAGGTGGGCCTAACCTCCCAGAGTAAACAAAAAAGACACAGCAAGCCCACCTTATAACCTGAAGGAGTCCCTGGAAACCCAGTAGCTCCTCCACAGTCAGACAAGCGACCTCATCAAGCAGCTCCCTGAGGTCAGAGCCAGATAAATTCATGAAGATGGGAAAAGATCAGCATACAAAAGATGAAACCATCAAAGACCAGAATGCCTCTTCTCTTTCAAGGGATCACAACTCCTCATCAACATGTGAACACAACATGACCGAGAAAAAGTGTGACAAATTGACAGAAACAGGCTTCAGAAGGTGGATAATAGCAAACTTCTCTGAGCTAAAGGAACATGTTGTAACCCAATGCAAAGAAACTAAAAACCTTGAAAAAAGGTTAGATGAAATGCCAACTAGAATAAGCAGCTTAGAGAAGAACATAAATGACTCAATGGAGCTGAAAAGCACAGCACAAGAACTACGTGAAGCAAACACAAGTTTTAATAGCTGAATCAATCAAGCAGAAGAAAGGATATCAGAGATTGAAGATCAACTCAATGAAATAAAAAGAGAAGGCAAGACAAGAGAAAAAAGAGTAAAAAGAAATGAACAAAGCCTCCAAGAAGTATGGGATTATGTGAAAAGACATAATCTTCACTTGATCAGTGCACCTGAATGTGATGAAAATTAATCCAAGCTGGAAAACATGATCCAGGATATTATCCAAGAAAACTTCCCCAGCCTAGAAAGGCAGTCCAACATTCAAATCCAAGAAATACAGAGAACTCCACAAAAATATTTCTCAAGAAGAGGAACCCCAAGGCACATAGTCATCATATTCACCAGGGTTGAAATGAAGGAAAAAATGCTTAGGGCAGCCTACAGAAAAAGGACAGGTCACCCACAGAGGGAAGCCAATCAAACTCACAGCAGATCTCTTGGCAGAAACCCTACAAGCCAGAAGAGAGTGGGGACCAATATTCAACATCCTTAAAGAAAAGAACTTCCAACCCAGAATCTCATATCCAGCCAAACTAAGCTTCATAAGTGAAGGAGAAATAAAATCCTTTATAGACAAGGAATTACTGAGAGATTTCATCACAACCAGACCTGCCTTACAAGAGCTCCTGAAAATAAAACACTAAACACGGAAAGGAACAAGCACTAGCCATGCAAAAGCATACCAAATGGCAAAGGCCAAAAATGCAATGAAGAAACTGAGTCAACGAACGGACAAGAAAACAAGCCAGTAACAAAATGGCAGGATCAAATTCACACATAATAATATTAACATTGAATGTAAATGGCCTAAACGCTGCAATCAAAAGACACAGACTGGCAAACTGGATAAAAAGTCAAGACTCATTGGTGTACTGTATTCAGGAAACACATCTCATGTACAAAGACACACATAGACTCAAAATAAAGGGATGGAAGAAGATTTACCAAGCAAATGGAGAACAAAAAAAGGCAGGGGTTTCAATCCTAGTCTCTGAGAAAATGGACTTCAAACCAACAAAGATCAAAAGCGACAAAGAAGGGCATTACGTAATGGTAAAAGGATCAATCCAACAAGAAAAACTAACTATCCTAAATATATATGCATCCAACACAGGAGCACCCAGGTACATAATGCAAGTTCTTAATGACCTAAAAAGAGATTTAGACTCCCACCCAATCATAGTGGGAGACTTCAACACTCTGCTATCAATATTAGACAGACCAACGAGACAGAAAATTAACAAAGACATCCAGAACTTGAATGCAGAGCTGGACCAAGTGGACCTAATAGACATATACAGAACACTCCACCCCAAATACACAGAATATACATTCTTCTCAGGACCACATCGTACTTACTCTAAAATTGACCACATAATTGGAAGCAAATCACTCCTCAGCAAATGCAAAATAATGGAAATCATAACAAACAATCTCTCAGATCACAGAGCAATCAGATTAGAACTCAGGACTAAGAAACTCACTCAAATCCACACAACTACTTGGAAACTGAACAACTTGCTGCTGAGTGTCAACTGGATAAACAATGAAATGAAGGCAGAAATAAAGATGTTCTTCAAAACCAATCAGAATGAAGACACAACTTAGCAGAATCTCTGGGACACCTTTAAAGCAGTGACGAGAGGGAAATGTATAGAAATAAATGCCCACATAAGAAACAATGAAAGATCTAAAATTGACATCCTATCATCAAAATTCAAAGAGCTAGAGGAGCAAGATCAAAAAAACTCAAAAGCTAACAGAAGACAAGAAATAACTAAGATCAGAGCAGAAATGAAGAAGATAGAGACACACACACAAAAAAACCCTTCAAAAAAATCAATAAATCCAGGAGGTGGTTTTTTGAAAAGATCAACAAAATAGACCGACCTCTAGCCAGACTAATAAAAGAGAGAAGAATCAAATAGATGCAATAAAAAATAATAAAGAGAATATCACCACTGATTCCACAGAAATACAAACTACCATCAGAGATCACTACAAACAACTCTATGCACATAAACCAGTAAGCCTGGAAGAAATGGATAAGTTCCTGGACCCTTGCACTCAACCAAGATTAAACCAGGAAGAAGTTGAAATCCTGAATAGACCAATAACAAAGGCTGAAGTTGAGGCAGCAATCAATAGCTTACAAACCAAAAAAGTCCACATCCGGACATGTTCACAGCCAAATTCTACCAGACGTACAAAGAGGAGCTGGTTCCATTCCTTCTGAAACAATACCAAACAATACAAAAAGGGGGGATCCTCCCTAACTCATTCTTTGAGACCAAACATCATCCTGATACCAAAACCAGGCAGAGACTCAACTAAAAAAGAAAACTTTAAGCCAAGATCCATGATGAACATCAACGCAAAAATCTTCAATAAAATACGGGCAAACTGAATACAACAGCACATCAAAAAGCTTATTCATCACAATCAAGTAGGTTTCATCCCAGGAATGCAAGGCTGGTTCAACATACACAAGTCCATAAACATAATCCATCACATAAACAGAACCAAAGACAAAAACCACGTGATAATCTCAATAGATGCAGAGAAGGCCTTCAGCAGAATTCAACAGCCCTTCATGCTAAAAACTCTCAATAAACTAGGTAATGATGGAACGTATTTCAAAGTAATAAAAACTATTTATGATAAACCTACAGTCAATATCATATTGAATGGGCAAAAACTGGATGCATCCCCTTTGAAATCAGTCATGAGACAAGGATGCCCTCGCTCACCACTCCTATTCAATATAGTACTGGAATTTCTAGCCAGAGCAATCAGGCAAAAAAAAATTAAGGGTATTCAATTAGGAAAGGAGGAAGTCAAACTGTCTCTATTTGCAGATGACAGGATTGTACATTTAGAAGACCCCATCGTCTCAGCCCAAAAACAACTGAAACTGATAAGCAATGTCAGCAAAGTCTCAGGATACAAAATTAATGTGCAGAAATCACAAGCATTCCTATATACCAATAACAGACAAACAGAGAGCCAAATCAAGAGTGAACTCCCATTCACAATTGCCACAAAGAGAATAAAATACCTAGGAATACAACTAACAAAGGATGTAAAGGACCTCTTCAAGGAGAACTACAAACCACTGTTCAACGAAATAAGAGAGGACACAAACAGATGGAAAAACATTACATGCTCATGGTTAGGAAAAGTCAGTATCATGAAAATGGCCATACTGCCCAAAGTAATTTGTAAATTCAACATCATCCCCATCAAGCTACCAATTACCTTCTTCATAGAACTGGAAAAAACCACCTTAAATTTCATATGGAACCAAAAGAGAGCCTGCAGAGCCAAGATTATCCTAAGCAAAAAAAATCAAGCTGGAGGCATCACATGGCCAGACTTCAGACTATATTACAAGGCAACAGTAATCAAAAGAGCATGGCACTGGTATCAAAACAGAGATATAGGCCAAAGGAACAGAACAGAGGCCTCAGAAGCAACATCGCATCTACAACCATCTGATCTTTGACAAACCTGACAAAAACAAGCAATGGGGAAATGATCCCTGTTTAATAAATGGTGTTGGGAAAACTGGCTAGCAATGTGCAGAAAGCGGAAACGGGGCCCCTTTCTGTCACCTTACACTAAAATTAACTCCAGATGGATTAAAGATTTAAACATAAAACGTAAAACCATGAAAACTCTAGAAGAAAACGTAGGCAAAACCAGCCAGGACATTGGCATAGGCAAAGACTTCATGACTAAAACACCAAAAGCAATGGCAACAAAAGCCAAGATAGACAAATGGAATCTAATTAAACTTCAGAACTTCTGTACAGCAAAAGAAACAATCATTAGAGTGAACTGAGAACTAACAGTATAGGAAAAAATTTTTCCAATCTACCCATTTGACAAAGGGCTAATATCCAGAATCTAAAAAAACTAAGATATACAAGAAAAAAAACAAAGAAACCCATTCAAATGTGGGCAAATGATATGAACAAACACTTTTCAAAAGGAGACATATATGAAGCCAACAAACATATGAAAAAGTATTCATCATCACTGGTCATTAGAGAAATGCAAATCAAGCCCATATTGAGATATCATCTCATTCCAGTTAGAATGTTGATCATTAAAAAATCTGGAGACAACAGATGCTGGAGAGGATATGGAGAAATAGGAACACTCTTACACTGTTGGTGGGAGTGTAAATTAGTTCAACCATTGTCGAAGACAGTGTGGCAATTTCTCAAGGATCTAGAAATAGAAATTCCATTTGACCCAGCAATTCCATTACTGGGTATATACCCAAAGGACTATAAATCATTCTATTATAAAGACACATGTACACATATGTTCCTTGCAACCCTGTGTACAATAACAAAGACCTGGAACCAACCCAAATGCCCATCAATGATAGACTGGACAAAGAAAATGTGGCACATATACACCATGGAATACTATGCAGGCATAAAAAATGTTGAGTTAGTGTCCTTTGTAGATACTTGTATGAATCTGGAAACCATCATTCTCAGCAAACTGACACAAGAACAGAAAACTGAACACCGCATTTTCTCACTCATAGGTGGGTGCTGAACAATGAGAACATGTGGACTCAGGGAGAGGAGCATCACACACTGGGGGTAGTTGGGGGGGCCTAAGGGAGGGACAGTGACGGGGAAAGGGGGAAGGGATAACATGGGGAGAAATGCTGGATATAGATGAAGGGGGAATAGAGGCAGCAAACCACCTGGTTATGTATGCACCTATGCAACAACCCTGAGTGACCTGTACATGCACCCCAGAACCTAAAGTAAAACAAAAATAAAAATAAAAAATGAAAAATTTAGGAAACCTGTTTAAAGGTATTAATAGACATTTCACAAAATAGAACATCCAAATGGCCAACAAATAGAGGGATATGTGACAAGGCTCTTTAGTAACCATGGAATAACATGTACTTACCAAAAGAGCTAGAATTAGAAAAACACACAATGGCAAGTATTGCTGAAGACATGGAGCAATGAACCTCTGATAGACTACTGGTGATATGTAAATTGATATAACTACTCTGGAAAATATTTCAATGTTATTATTAAAGCTGAACACCTGCATGAACTCTTACCCAGTAATTCTACTCCTGGTTATAAATCCAACAGAAATCTGTAAGCATGATGAACCAAAAGACTTGTTTGAGAATGTCCACAGCAGCAGTTTTCATGATTGCCAAAAACTGAGAACAACCCAATGACCATTAACATTAGAATGTATAAGTTGTTGTATATTTTAAATGATGAACAAAAGAAGTCAGACATAGGAGTATATGTGGCATAATTTCACGTATCTAAAGTTAAAAATACACTCAGCTATTAGGTTCAATGTGAAGACAGTGGTTGCCTTTGGGGAGGATGGAGAAGGTACTGACTGAGAAGGGAAACCAAGGATGTGGGGTTTGGGTTGAGCAGCCGTCAAAGTTCTGTTCTAGACCTGGAAATTGCAACATGTGTGTGATGTTTATATTCATTGAGCTCTACTCATATTTTGCATGCTATTCTGTACTTGTATTTCCATTAAAAAATTAAGTTTTTAATGCTCAATAAACTCTTATTAATTCCATTTACTTTACGTATTATGTATACACTGTGGAAGGATAATGGTATAAATAATATTATTTCAGTTTTTTTAAATCCCATGGTCCTAATACCAACAAAATCATTACATAACAAAGCTCATTATTTTATTTTTTCAATTATTTTTAATATCTTGTGATTTGGCACCAATTAAGACTTTAAAGCATACAGAATTTCATAGATGGGGCAATCAATGAATCTCCCTGTAGCACACTATGGTTTGTAAAATATCGTCCTAATATGACACAAAAATAGTGCTATTTTCTGTTTTCTGTTTTGTAGCCAAATCTATAAAAGATTTAGCTACTATCCATAGCTCTCTATGAAAATTGCACATTGCCCCCAAAATGAGCAATTTACTGGAATCTTATGTTGTCAAATATAAAGAAAAATGGTAAGGAAATTAGGAAGTGTTCCCGAAAAATAATCAGGACTTTAGCTTCACACTAGATCTCTCTGAAGCTTTGGTGCCACACAGAGAAAGAGAAACATCTAGACTGATGGAGACCACAAGTTGAAATCTACATAGTGGAGTAGATAATTATAAAGTATTTCATGTGATGTTTGTTCAAAAAAGGCTATGTATAAGCCAAATTCTATGTCAGCCTCATTTTCATTATTGGTCAACTCTGTCTATGAACTGTTTGTGTCAGTTTCCAAGGACAATTAACCAGTTTTTTCTTGAAAATGGGTGAAGCCCAACAACTGGACCACTCCTGAACTTTAAAATCATATCGCTCCATTGATCTCTACTTCATCATGGATTCAAAACTTTCAAAAGTATTACATTGCTTTAACAATTCTGAGTTGTTTTTCCACTAGGAAAGATTTTACATCCAAATATAAGGTCTTGATGCAGCTCTTAGTGTATGTCATCCAGGCTGAATCTAATTAAAATAAAATTGTTATTATTAAAAAAAATCTTCTATTTTGTTCATTAACCATTTCCTGACAGCTTTAAAGCACATCAAGAAGCTTAAAACTAGGATTGCTATGTAAAACATTAGTAAAATTAAGGAAATTTGGAAAGGAAGCTTAATGAGGGAAGAGAATGAGTTATCCAACTCACTAGATTTTGTGCTGGTCATTCTCCATTTGTACCTCCATAACTGCTCTCTCCTCTTCTCTAACCCTACCTATGCTCCAGAAGAGGCTGAACTGTATGATTTGCAACACTTGGTGCTCCCTTACTCTCTGATTCCTATTAGATTTATCTGATGAGAGGCCCAGGAGACAAGACAATTTTGAAAGGAAATAGAAACCAGACAGAAATAGAGGCCAGTATATATCCCCCGCCTTAACCCGCTTCTCACAAGTTGAGCTGCAGTTTTAGCAGGGACTGCATCCTTTATCCATGACCACAGATCTTCTCAGGAAGCCTGTCTTTTGTATCTTTTGTTATCTCCATGTTTAGTAACCACTCTCTTCTCCAGACATTTGGGCCTTGGAATGGTAAAGTTTCTTGATATTGGTAGTCCCTGCATGCATCACTACTTTTAAAAAATGTCTTTAATCTGGCTTATATCTTTATAGATAGCTTATTCATTAAATGTTTTCAATTAGCCCTTTGGATATGCCATCTGTTACCTGCCTGTACCCTACTGATACGAAAGTGTATTCTTTGAAATGATAACAGAACATGCAAACAGTGACATGGTAGCATTTAACTAAAGATACTGCATGAGAACAATGGAGTAAATTCAAAAGTAAAAATGCATATTTGGAAAAATGTTGGCACAAATATGATAATAGAATCTATAGCAGAGGGTGAAATCTCTGAAGAGTGGCCTGGACAGAAAGTAAAAAGAAAAGAACTAAATATAGACCATGAGATATACTCAGATTTATTTCTATCTTCTAAGTGTAGAGTATGTATAGGGGTGTGTGTAATTATCTTTTCCAAACATATTTCAACAGATTATTTGCTTTTGTCCTCATAAACCCAGCTACCTCTGTGTGTATATTAACACAACTTTGTCTAGTTAAACATGTTCTTTTATATAAAAATAGAATAGTCTCACATAATGTAAAATAACTTACCTGAGCATGGGAAGTTACCAACGATAAACTCTGGTTTGGTTTTGTTTTTTGTTTCTGGTTTTTTGTTTTGTTTTGTTTTTTTCCATTCCAATTTTTATTTTAGATTCAAGAGGTACATATGCAAGTTTGTTACATGGGTAAATTGTGTGTCGCGGGGATTTGGTGTACAGATAATTTTGCCACCCAGGTAATCAGCATAATATCCAACAGGTAGTTTATCAGTCCTCACCTTCCTCCCACTCTTCGACTTCAAGAAGGTCCTGGTGTTGATTGCTCCTTTCTTTGTGTCCATCTGTACTCAATGTTTACCTCCCACTTATAAGTGAGAATAAGCAGTATTTGGTTCTCTCTTCCTGCGTTAGTTTGCTTAGGATAATGGCCTGCAGCTCCATCCATGTTGCTGCAAAGAACATGATTTTGTTATTTTTTGTAGCTGTGTGGTATCCCATAGTATATATATACCACATTTTCTTCATCCAGGCCACACTGATGGGCATTTAGGTTGATTGCATTGTCTTTACTATTGTGAATAGTGCTGTGATGAAAATATGTATGCATGTATCCTTATGGTAGAATGATTTATATTCCTTTGGGTATATACCAAGTTTTGGGATTGCTGGGTCAAATGATAGTTCTATTTTAAGTTCCTTGAGAAATTTCCAGACTGCTTTCCACAGTGGCTGAACTAATAGTCTACATTTCCACTAGTAGTGTATGTGTTTTCTTTGCTCTGCGACCTCAACAGCATATAATATTTTTTGACTTTTTAGTAATAGCCAGTCTGGCTAGTGTGAGATGGTATCTCATTGTAGTTTTGATTTGCATTTTTTCAATGATTAGTGATACCGAGCACTTTTTCACATGCTAGTTAGCCACGTATGTGTCTTCTTTTGATAAGTTTCTGTTAATGTCCTTTGTCTACTTTTTATTGTGATTGTTTGTTTTTTGCCTTTTTTATTTAAGTTTCTTATAGATTTTGGATATTAGACTACTGGTGAATGTATAGTTTGCAAACATTTTCTCCCATTCTGTAAGCTGTTTGTTTACTCTGTTAATAGTTTCTTTTTCACTGCAGAAGCTCTTTGAGTAAATTACGTCCCAATTGTCAATTTTTGTTTTTGTTGCAATTGCTTTTGGAGTCTTCATTATGAAGTCTCCAATGTTCAAAATGGCATTTCCTAGGTTTTCTTTTAGAGTTTTTAAAGTTTTGGGTTTTACATTTAAGCCTTTCATCCATCTAGACTTGATTTTTGTATATGGTGAAAGAAAGGGGCTCAGTTTCAATCTCCTGCATTTGTGTAGTCAGTCATCCCAGCACCATTTATTGGATAGGGAGTCCTTTCTCTATTGCTTATTATTATGGATTTTTCTTGAAAATCAAATGGTTGTACGTGTACAGGTTTATTTGGTTTTGTTTTGAACAGAAATAGCCCTTAAGGTTACAAATAACGTTTACTCATATAAAGAATATGTTATGGTATGGGAGGTGTTTGAAGCATTGTTTTGTCTTATTCTGTTTTGTTTGAAGTTGGTGACTAGAGTCAAAGGTAGGGAAGATGTCTGCAGGAAGTTACAGAGATCAAGTTCACAAGCCAATTCATTATGGCAGTTATCATCTATTTTCAAAATTTGCCTTTCCAATGAAGTGAAAATTTTTCAGTTTATTTGAGGATGCAGTTCAAATACAGAATAAGGTCAATTTAACATGTGAGAAAAAATGTGCAGTAATCCTGTCTCAATTCCTCCTGTTTTGAATTTTCAGTGGACATCTCTCTATCAGTGCAGGGTCCGCTGGCCTTCACATTCATTCCTTGCCCTTCTGCTGCTCTCTCAGTGTCCTAGTGGGGACTGATTCCTGCAGTTTGCATTTACCAGGCTCCCTGTCAGAAGACTCTAGGGAATCACTAATGGGAGATTGGAGCTAAGGAAGAAGAGAAAATCCAGGATGTTTGCCCTCTCCATCTGTATTACGAGTGTCTCTGGCAGATGCTGTGTTACTTCCACGGTTTTAGCACCTGCCAGACAGGCTCTCTATGATTCTATCTTCTACCCAATGACCCAGTAACTGAGTTAAGACTTTGTGCTCGGGTAACACTGTTTATTTTTGTCCCTCCAGCCTGGAGCTTGTAGCAGCTTTTAGCTCTTGCTGATCTCTGGATTGCTTCACTGTCCCTGGGTTGGCTTCTCAATCTCTTCCATCAACTGGATAACCAGTTTCTTGCATAAATGTCTAGGGTTTTTTCTATTTTCATCATTGATCCTTGACTAATAAATACTCTGTATTCATCTCTGTTATATTAATTTGCATAGTTGATTCATTTTCTCCATTTTATTGCCTGTAATGCCTGCACAGTGCCTAGAAGTAAGTGTTTCACAGACATGTAGAATTGCATTTCTGAAGGGAATTTTGTGAAGTTTAATATTTAATAGAAATTAGAACAGAATCAAGAACCTTACTTAGAGGCATAGTCATTCACGGTAAACGTAAAAGCAGCTATTAAAAATATCCAGTAATGACTTAGCTCATCACGACACTAATTGAGGGGAAAACCAGGGCATAGCTGACCTACTCCTACACCAAACTACCACAAATCCCTTTGGAATTAATAGTAGTCATAACCCTTGTCATAGGTGAAAATGCAGCACTCGTAAGAGAACACTAACATAACAATTGTAATGGTCTGTAATTTATACCATGATTTGTAAAACGCAGGCATTTTGTGATGGTTTCCATGACTACATGCATAGAGAGAAGAATGAAATTACATTTGAAAATAAGCTATAACTGAACTGTAAAAAGCGTAGTGACTCTAAGAATGAGGGGAAAATGTTTTAAAAAGTGAAGTGTTACGATTGAAGCCACATAATAAAACATGTGGTTGTTGTTACAACTTGACAGTGTTGTGATTAACAGGGAAATACTATCAGATAAAGTAAAAAGCAACGAGTTACTTAATGTGAGTGAAAGATAAGTCTACGATTCATAGAAGGCCACCAGAGCTAGATACCCAACAGCGCCCCCAGGTGGAAAGGCAAGCTTCCCTACCCTCAAGATTCCACCAAAGCACCCAGATTCTGATACTACTGTGCCTCTCAACTGTTCTGAAGACTTAACTCTTCAAGTAACAGTCCCATCGCATTCTGTGGTGATTACTATAAACTTGGGAGAATTAAAGGTTAATTTCCCAGGGTCAGTTATCCAGGATTTATTTCCCTCTTATACCATCTTCATGCTAAGAAGCTCAGGCTTCAGTGTTGCCTGAATTCTCATTCTGCATAAAATAAAGAACAGATTTGAAAGCTGAAATAAAATATGCATATTAATCCAAATCAATTAATACTTTTTAGGGGTTTTTTTCTTGTTTTAATATATTAGTACTAAAACAAGCTTAGCAATAGATGACAATAACCATATTAAATGAGCATTTATGAAAGAAAATTTAGAATAAAAACATGAAATGGACAAGGTAACTCTCATTTATCGTTACATGATTCATATGCGGTTATTTAAAATTTGACTCTTCATCACAAAACTCTAACCCCTAAATAGAATTTGTCTTACCATGTAAATAATTGAGACTATGATAAGAGAATCTAAATGTATTACAAACATAAAATGAAGGAGGTGGCAGGGAACAGATCCTGATCGAAGTAACTTTGGAAATGGGTATATTCTGTTAAAATGAAACATTAAATTCTAGATGATAAAGCTGTTTCTCATGTAAATGTTAACAATTGCAATACTGCTGTACATGTGTACTGGAATTCAACAAGTAAGTGTATAGATGGTGAATGGTGAGAGCCATCTTCTCACTATTAGAGTGGGAATCTACAGATAAGCAAGTGAAGAAGGCCAGAATGATCCAATTGGTAATGAATTCCATTTGGAGACATCAGTAAAACCCATGTCTTCATTTATATGGATACAGATATAGAGAGAGATGTGTGTACATACATGGGCTAGTATACAAACATTTCTTTCTTTCTTTGGTCAACTGAGAGCACCTAAAAGAAATAACACACCAGTAACACTGAGCACATCTAGTACAGTACCCAAATCTTGGTTTCCATTATCACTGTCTGACAAAGGAACCAGGACTTCTTGGAGAAATGGCTGATTCCAAGACTGAGGTAAAAAATACATAAAATGAGCTGGAGCAACTTATAGTGCCAGAAAGTAAGGAAGTGCTCCACAAACAAGCAAACAAACAAAAATGCTACCAGATTGAGAGGGTATGTCAAACAGGAAGAGGACCCAGCGAAAGAGCTGCCAGGAAACAAAACTGAAATAACTGAAGAAAAAAGAAAAAAAAAGTATAAAGTAGTATTGGATTATATAGCCTAAAGTGTAAAATACATATCCATTAGTGCATACTGATATAAATAAATTAAATGAATTATTGAATAAATAAATGGGGGAGAAGAGATAAATTTCCTGTGCATACTAATTACAAATATATAAATATTTCATTCTTAAGGAAGATATTACTTCTTAAGTGTAGACTCTGCATAGTAATTGCTTCCAAAGAGTACATAGTATGGAAAAGGTATAGAGAGTAGAGGAGGGAAGAGTAAACTCTACAAGGAAGAAACCTGAAAAGCACTACTTCAGTCAGATGACTAAAGTCAATGTAAACAGGGCTAAGTCATGTTGGTGGTATGTGCCTTTGATATGATGTGATTAAAATGTCACTTTACATTTGTGATCTTCCTCCCCAAAACTCATAAACCTAGTCTAATTATGAGAAAAACATCAGATAAATTCTAGAACGGAGGCATCCTAGCTTGTCATCAAAAACAGGTAAAATCTAAAGAACTGTTACAACCAAGAGGAGCCTAAAAAGACATGGCAACTAAATACAATGTGGTAATCTGATATGACCAGAACAGAAAGAAAAAAAATCATTAGGACAAAAACTGAATAAACTACAGATCTTAGTTAATAATAAGGTATTCATATTTGCTTATAAGTTGATAAGAAACATTTTACTAATGTAAAATATTAACAAGGAAAACTGTGTGTGAGTGTATATAGAAACTTTCTGTACTATCATTTCAATTTTTCCTTAAATCTAAAACTGTTTTAAAATGTAAAGTCTATTTAAAAACTGGTCATCATAAATATCTCAAAATATAATCATTTTTAAGAAATATTCCGCAGCATTGTTTGAAATCCTAAAAATAATCTTAAACTATATATTCAAATATCTTTAATCCATGACACTAAAAATAATAGTATTTTATAAAACTAGAAGTTGAAGTTAGGTCTTCTATATTCTCATTTTTTTCAATTCACTGAAGAGAAAACACTCTAAGTTATGCAATGACGATGGAATTTTTTTATTTAGACTTAACTTGCAACTATGACTTTCTGTCAGTGCTAACATCAAAATCAATTTAAGTATTGTCATGATCACACTATAGTGTTTAAGAATGAGATTCTGAAACTACTCTAAGTTGGGACTCTGATTCCACTACTTAATACATTAATGACCTTGGTCAAATTACTTAATTCGTATGTACTTCAGCTTTTCTGCATATGAGATTACATTCATTGCCTGAAATGATGTGATAATTAAATGAGTTACATGCATAGATCACGTAGAAGAGTGTCTAGCATATAGCAAGTGCTCCATTAGTGTCAGCATTTTCTTTTATTACCAAATCTTCCCACATACTAGAATTTGAGCTCCATGAACTCTATGAACTCAAAGATTTTTGTCTGTTAGAATCGTTGTGATAGTTCACATGCTTGGAATCATGCCTGGCATATGAAAGTTGTTCAATAAGTATTTGTTGAATTATCATCATCTCCATTGCAGATCCAAATCCATATACCAACGTACTCAACTGCATAAAAAATTATTATGCAGAGCAGTTTAGCTGTAAAGTTTCTGAAAACAAAATATTCTGGTGCAGTGGGTATAGAAACAGTCAAGAAGTCAAAACAGATAGTCCTAATTACGCCAGTTTTTCCCTCAGAGCCTCTGCAAATTGCTGTTGATAACCTTACATTTTTGTGGGAGGAACTTCCAATTAAGGAATTTAAATCAAGCCATTTCTTTACTTCCCCCCTTTGAAACTCATCAAAACTATCCAAAACCAAAAAAAAAAAAAATATTAAAAAACTCTCTCCATCTTCAACAAAACAAGTAATGACTGTTAACTCTAAACAACTCAATGATGGTGATAAAACATGGGAGGAGGGGACTAAAATCGGGGGAGGGGCTATGAGGGAGAAACTGGTGGCGTAATTGAGACTGTTTAGATTTCTTGACTCAGAGTGAGTTGGGGATGGCAAAATTTAGCCCCCTCTCCCCATTTTTAATCAAAAGCTGTCAATTCACATCACATTTTAAAAAGTTTTTTCGCTTACTTTCCTCCCTTTTTCCAAGTAATTTGACACAAAACTTTTGTATGACAATTCTGGGGCTTCTGTTGCCTTAAAATGCAAAGTATATCTGTCAAATCCTATTGTAAATGATACTAAATTTGACATTTCTCTCAAGGGACCAAGATGTTATCAACAATGACATATTAAAATGACGGAGGTGACCAGCACCTTAAAAACTGCTACATGACTCTTAAGTTCTTCATATCCTTCCAGGTTACAGCAGGTTAAAAAAACAAAAAAGTAATAAAGAAACTCTAACCTACAAGCCAATAGAGGGTTAATGGAATTATAAAAAACATCAAATTAATCAAAAAGAAGAAAACAAAAGAAAGAACACATGAACAGACAAGGTAGCAAGATAGCTAATACAAACTCAAATATAAGCAGCTTATGAAAGACATATCTTAACTATAAGAACACAGAAAGATTGAAAGTAAGAGAAAAGAAAATGATACACCATGCAAACCCTAAGCTAATGATAGCTAGTATTTCTATATTAATGTCAAACAAAATGGACTTCTACGCAGCTGGCACTCTAAGAGATAAAGAAGAACATTACATAATGATAAAGTTGTCAAACCACCAGGAATAAAAACAGCTCCACAGTTGTGTGCACTGTCAACATAAAGAAAATATACAGACAAGAGTTTCTAAGTAAAAAACGATACGTTTGAGGGTAACATACAAGAAGAATTGCAATCCCAGGCATACATACAGACCAGGTGGCCTCCAGTATGTCTGGAAGACAAGGGAAAATTTTGAGTTTATTCAGGATGGAGGGGCTTACATCAGTTGTTTTGAAAGAGAGTTTACTGGCGCTGGCAATGTTTTAAAAGAGCTGGCAAGTCTAGATTAGCAGGTGCCAGTTGCTGCTAGACAGAATTTGTAATCTTGAAGTTATGGTTAGACCCGTGTAGCTTTGGATTGGGAGACCATTTTTGAGACAGACAAATGTTCTTGTAAGAGTGACTAGCTGTCCTTGTGCTGCTAGCTGCCATTTGGAAAGATTTCTTGTGATAGTTTCTGTTATCAGGCTAATCATGAATAAGATCCCTCCCTCCATGGACTTTCCTGGCTCCATTTACCAGAGTTTGACACGAGGGACTCTATTTTGAATCTTACCACTGTTACGGCACCTTATTATCTCAAAGTATACAAAGGTAATATTGGTGAAAATACAAGGAGAAACAGCAATTATAGTCTAAGTGTATTATAGGCAGGCATCACTTAATGGCACGTCACTTTGTTGAGCTTTGCAGATATTGCAGTTTTTTTACAAACTTAAAGTCTGAGGCAACTGTGTTTCAAGCAAGTCTGTAGGTGCCATTTTCCAACAGCATGGATTCACTTTTTATCTCTGTGTCACGTCTAGGAAATTCTCAAGATATTTCAAACTTTTCATTATTATTATATCTGTTATGGGGATCTTTGATCAGTGATCTTTGATGTTCCTATTATAATTGTTTTGAGGTGATAGAAACCGCACCCATAGAAGGCACCCAATGTAATCAGTAAATGCTGCCTGTGTTTTGACTTTTCCACCAGCCAGATATTTCCCCATCTCTCTTTCTCTTCTCAGGCCTCCCTATTTCCTGAGAAACAACTGTATTGAAATTAGGCCAATTGGTAACCCTAAAATGGCCTGTATGTATTCAAGTGAATGGAAGAATCTCATATTTCTCACTTCAAATCAGAAGTCAGAATGATTAAACTTAGTGGGGACAGCATGTTGAAAGCCAAGATAGGCTGATGGCTAGGCCTTTTGTGACAAATAGCCAAATTGTAAAAGCAAAGGGAAAATTTTTGAGGAATATTAAAAGTGCCAGTCCAGTGAACATACAGATGATAAGAAACTAAAAGCCATACTGCTGATAGAGCCAAACATATCAGCCATACTGCTGATATGATGAAATGTTCATGGTCTGGATAGATCAAGCCAGTCACAACTATCCCCAAAGCCAAAGCCTACTTCAGAAAAAGGCCCCAACTCTCTTCAATTCTGTGAAGGCTGAGAGTGGTGAGGAAGCTGCAGAAGAAAAGCTGGAAGCTAATAGAGGTTGGTTCACAAGAGTTAAGGAAAGAGGTCATCTCCATAACATAAAAGTACAAGGTGAAGGAGCAAGTGCTGACATAGAAGCCGCAGCAAGTTGTCTAGAAGACCTAACTAACATCGTTGATGAAGATGGCCACTCCAAGCAACAAATGTTTAGTGTAGATGAAGCAGCTCTGTATTCAAAGGAGATTCTGTAGACTTGCCTAGCTGGAGAGAAATCAATGTCTGATTTCAAAGCTTCAAGGGAAAGGCTGAATTTGTTATTAGAAGCTAATGTAGCTAGTGACTTTAAGTTGAAGACATTGCTCATTTATCATTCCAAAAACCCTGGAGCCCTTAAGAACTATGCTAAATCTACTCTGCCTGTGCTCTATAAGTAGAAAAAAACAGCCTGAATGACAGTACATCTGTTTACAGCAGGGACAGCCAATTTTTGGCTGCCATGGGCCACATTGCAAGAATTGTCTTGGACCTTACATAAAATACACTAGCACTAACCACAGCTGATGAACAAAAAAAAAAAAAAAAAAAAAAAAAAAAAACAGAAAAAAAGAAAGAAAAAGGCACATAATTTTTTTTTAATTTATGAATTAGTGTTGTGCTACATTCAAAGCCATTCTGGGCCACATGCAGCCCATACGTCGTGGGTTGGGCAAGCTTGGTTTACAGCAAGGTTTACTAAGTATTTTAAGCCCACTGTTGAGACCTACTACTCAGAAATAAAAGATTCCTTCCAAAATAATTCTACTCATTGACAATGTACCTGGTCACCCAAGTGCTCTGCTGCAGAAGTACAAAGAGATTAACTTTGTTTTTACGGCTGCTAAAACGAAATCCATTCTGCAGCCCATGGATAAAAGCATAATGTCAATTTTCAAGCCTTGCTATTTAAGAAATACATTTCCTAAGACAATAGCTGCCATAGGTAGTTATTCCCCTGATGAACATGGGCAAAGTAAACTGAAAACCTTCTGGAAAGAATTTGCCATTCTGGATTCCATTAAGAAACATTTATAGTTTATGGAAGGAGTTCAAAATAACATTAACAGGAGTTTAGAAGAAGTTGATTTCAACCCTCATGTATTACTTTGCAGAGTTCAAGACTTCAGTAGAGGGAGTTACTGTAGATGTCATGGAAATATCAAAAGAACTATAATTAGAAATGAATCCTGAAGATGTGATTCAATTGCTGCAATCTCATGATAAAACTTGAATGAAGGAGGACTCGCTTCTTATGAATGGGCAAAGAAAGTGGTTTCTTGAGATGAAAACTGCTCCTAATGAAGACGTTGTAAATATTGTTTAAACAACAACAGAATATTTAGCATATTACACAAATTTAGTTAATAAAGCAGTGGCAGGGCCTAAGAGGACTGACTCTAATTTTGAAAGTTCTGCTATGTGCAAAATGCTATCAAACTGCATTGCACTCTACAGAGAAATACTTTATGAAAGGAAGAGTCAATTGATATGGCAAACTTCATTGTTGTTTCCTTTTAAGAAATTGCCACAGCCACTGCAATCTTTAGCAACCACCACTCTGATGAGTCAGCAGCCATCAACATTGAGGCAGGATCCTCTACCAGCAAAATGATTACAACTCACTGAAGTCTCAGTAATTGTTAGCATTTTTTTTAGCAATAAAGTATTTAATTAAATATGTACATTATTTTTTAGACGTAGTGCTATTGTCTGCTTAATAGCATTAAGTGTTTAAAATATAGTATAAACATGACTTTT
This sequence comes from Sapajus apella, assembly GCF_009761245.1. NCBI lineage: Eukaryota > Metazoa > Chordata > Mammalia > Primates > Cebidae > Sapajus > Sapajus apella. Next base: position 638,834 of record NW_022436968.1, on the reverse strand, counting down.
ATATGCACTGAGAAACCAAGAAGTTTGTGTGCTCACTTTATGGCCATACTTGTGTTATTGTAGTGGTCTAGAACCAAATCCACAATAGCTCTGTAGTGTGCCTGTATTTGGAAATATTCAGTTAGGAAGCACTTAAAAGACCTGAAAGTAGTTGTCTCTGAGAAGATGGTCTTATGATGTGAGGAAAGGTCAAAGAGGACCGCTATGTGTTATTTTAAATCTTCTGGCTTAAGAAGCCTATGATGGCTTTTTCTTTTTATTTATTAGTTGACAAACATAAAAATAATTTTTAAAAGCAAGAGACAAAAAACTATGTTAATGTAAATCTATACATATAAGAATAAATAAAAAATACTTCAAATTTTATTGTTAAGGTGGAGAGAATATTGTTAGGTATGTGTGTAGTAATAAAAGTAGGATATATATAGATACCCAATGTTTAAACATCCTATAAAGTCCTTTATTATTTTTTTAATTTTAAAAGAAAATGAATAAATTTTATGAATATATCAACTTATGAAATTTACTATTTAAAAGAACTTATTTATGTTTATTAAAATAGACTCGTCTACACTTCTTGTATCAAGTTGGATTTTCAGATAGGACTGAAAAATATCTGTCTATATCCATCTGTCTATCTCTGTTAACACACTGCTAATCGTAAGAGATTCTGTTGGATGCATATGTATACATATATATATATACAGATATATATATATATATATATATCTGTAGCATATCACAGAAAGTTAGATTGGATAGCTCAGCACAGGAAATCCATTTTATTCTTGCTAACATCAAGCAGTTAAATACCTCCCTGAACAAATCCATTACCAAAAACTCTCACTTTGCTACTTAGCAAATTTTATTCAGCTATCAAGATCAAATATAAAAGCCGCTTTCTTTCCAAAGCATTCATGCACATTCCTCTCCCCTTCACCCAGATGTAATCTCTTTGACATTCATAATAAGCAGAGTGTATGCTTACATTCAAAGTGCCTAAAACTTGCTTGATATATAAAATGTTAGAGATGTTTCTTAAAAATACAGATTCTCCGCCTCCTGCCCTAGATTGTCTGAATTAGTACCTCTGGTGTTAGGACTACCAATATGTATTTTAAGGCATTTCCAAGCTGATTTGTTATGGTCAGGCAAATTTTGTAAACATTGCTCAAATATAGAAAGCAAATGCTTTGAAAGATGAGAGACTGGAATTCTAATCACGACTAGAATCACTAGCTACATAGCACCAGACAAACATCCTCAACCTCTCAGTTTTCTCCTCTGTAAAATGGAGATAAGCCAAATTTCATTAGTCAAATAACATAATATTAGGACCTAGTACAGTATCTAGCACTAAATATCTTGTCTTTCTTTTTAACGCCCTCTGACATATTAAAGCGCTTACCATCTTGCATTATACTCAGCTATTTATAATTATATTTATTGGTCCCCCAAGGCCAGGCACTACATTTTTATCATGCCTACCAGGTACAGTGGTAGGTACATAAAACACTGTACCATGTGCCAGGAACATGGTTGGCTCACAAAAACTATTTATGAAATGAGTTGATTCAGGACAACCTCCTAATCACAAATTCACTGCTGTTCCCAGATTTATTCTCTTATCTAACCTCTACCACTTCTTACCACTCTCAGCAGGTTGTATGTAACAAAGTATATTCCTGAAAATGAAAAAATTAGATAATACACTTGAAATATAAATAAAAATTAAATTGGTGATTAGAAATAGAGGAAAATTCAATTAAAACTTAAAGGGATGAAAGGAGTATGAAATGGTTCTCTGTATTTTTTCCTGTGCCATAAAAATGTGTAGATTTCATTGTTTTAATATGCCATATTTCTGAGTAACACAGTGTACTTAGGTTCTTAGAATAGAAGTGATCATTAGTGTGAGTCTAATTTAGTTCCCTGCTAAAGGTGATAAAGGCAGCTCATTTATTCTTCCTAGTAAAGAAGTCCTTTTATTGTTTCAAAGTCTTCTCATGATCTTAAAGGTGCAGCCAAATGATGGGATTCAGTGATGACATCGGGGCAGGCAAAATTAGAAAGACTATTTTTCAAGTAACATGCAATAGATTTTTTGGGGAAAAATTATATTTTCCAGTAAAGTAAAAATGAACTAGTTCATTATTTATTATTAGCAGCTGATGGATGTAGGAGGATTACTTGACAGCTGGATTTTTAATATCTAAAGATGAAAATTAAGCATTTTTATAATAAAAATGTGCTTATAAAAATGTATTTTCATACCCGCCTTTCATTAGAAGCATTGTTATCTCTGGAGACTGCTAAAGAAAAGGACCAGGGAGAGCAAGACCGCAGCCTCACACTCAGAGAAAGAGCACCACCCAAATACTGTTGCTGTCATTTCTGCACAACCTCACTGATAAGTCATTTTCCCTGGTACTTCCTCTTGGATTTGGAAGTTGCTCAGCAAAGCAGTTAATTGCTAGATGTCAGAGTAGCTTGCATGTATATGAAGCACAATCTTACCATTTAACTTAGAATTTAAACAAATATTTAGTAACTTTCCAATTCTGTTACTAATGAAATAAAGATACTAATATCAATGTCAGGATTAGTTCAAGAAGTAAGTTAGATAATAAATGTATAGCACTGTCAATGTCTGGTTATTGTCATTAATGTTAGAGTGGACTAGGGCATTCGTAAATCAACGTTTATATTTCTGATGTGCATTTCTGGTTGTCCATATTTCCATGCACAAGACTCTTAGGTACTACTATTTCCCAAGCTCTGTAAAAATTTTTTTTATATTTACTTTTAACAACCAAGTCATGAGATACTTAATCTGCACAATATGAGGGGAAAAAACTGAACCACAAAGAAGTGAAATATTCTGTCCGAAGAAGGCAGCTTGTAAGTGGCAAGCTGGGATTTACACCCAGACAGTCTATACTAGAGGATTTTCTCTAAACTACAACATTCACTGCACCTTGCTTAGTACAACCTGACCAAGAGCAGGTAGAACCACCAACATAAACTAAATTTATACCAATTTAAAATTAGAGAAAAGAAAATCATACTGAGATGAAATAACTTCCACAAAGCTTCAAAGAAAAACTGCATCAAAGGCTTGCTTAAACTCTGATGTACCAGTGCCTCGGGTTTTTTGAACTTTCTTGCAAAGTTTGCCCTTGATTTGCAACTAAGAAATGGGACTAACTACTCTAAAAACTCATGTCATAAGTAGCTTGCTGAATTTAGAGAGAGTTTCTTTCATTCATTTTTGCTTTTTCTGAAAAAATAAATACTAACAGCAATAATTTTCTAAATACTTTAAAAATATGTATTTTTTAGTGCCCCAGCAAAATGCTATTGGAACTGAGGATTTTACCTCAAAAATTATGTCTAATTATGATTATGAGTAAATGTTATTTCATCATGCTGAGAATTTTATTTCTTTGCTTTGACTTCTTCAAGAACTATAGACATTTTTATTACTACTTTACAGATTACTGAACAAGGAAAGCAGGGTTAAGTGACTTGATGAAACAGTTAAATATAAAAATACCACCAGCTCTGATATTTCTTTACCTGAAAAGGGATGACAAACATTAGTTCCTGTACCTTGGTTGTAGACCTTCAAGTGTGTCTAGAGACATTTGGAATTATCTGATCAATCTATTTTCAAAGAATTATCTTTGTTTGTGATATTTTAGCTCACAATAAAATGTAGAATTTTGATTAATTGATCAAGAAGCTGAACCAAATAAATAAGAAAAACATTCATATCTCACTTGTACAATTACAAGTGTTCTTAAATGCTTAAATATGATAAATATTTCAGTAACCATAAAAAAACAATAGAAAACTGAGAATGGAATATTTCCCAGTAAGAATGCCACAGCTAACCTAGTATGTCCACTTGTAGGCATGGCAAACATAAGCCTTAAGAATGATAGGATTAAAAGGTATTTTTAAAAGTTATTAAATCATTCACTCAGTATTCAAACACATGCTGTCATCTTAAATAGGATTCAGGTTTAATTCAAAATCTTCTTCTTTCAAAATGAGATTCCATCCTATACACTATATCTTAAAAGTATATATTTTCCTTTTTATTTCCTTTCAGTTGTCAACACCTTAAATTAAGACATTTCGCATAATTCCTCAATGTTGGAATACTCACCAAATTGGTTCATGGTTCATTTCTTACCAGTATTAATTGCATTATTAATTTTTTATTTTTATTTTCACAACCAAGTGATGTGTAGGTTTGGAACATATGATTTTGAACATATCACTGATTTAATTAAAAAGCTTTACTATTTAACAACAGTGTTCTCATCCTTGTATTCAACATCCTTCATAAATAATTCCAACCTGCCTTTTATTAACCTTATCTTCACTACTCATTTACTTTTACTCTATCCAGTCAGCCCTTCATTTCTCTGGGTTCCACATCCATGGATTCAATCCGTAGCAGATCAAACATATTTTTAAAGGGATGATTGCACAATGAGATACCTGTGTCACATCAGTCAGAATGGCTATTATTAAAAAGCCAGAAAACAACAGATGCTGGCATGGCTTCAGGGGAAAAGGGATGCTTACACAATGTTGGTGGGAACATAAATTAGTTCACCCACTGTGGAAGGCAGTTTGAAGGTTTCTCAAAGACCTTAAAACAGAGCTACCATCTAACCCAGCAACCCCATTACTGGGTATATATTCAAGAGAAAATAAATCATTCTTCCAAAAAGACACAGGCACTTGTGTGTTTATCTCAGCACTATTTACAATAGCAAAGGCATGGAATCAACCTAGGTGTCCATCAGTGGTGGGCTTAATAAAGGAAATGTGGTACATATATTCCATGGAATACTATTCAACCACAAAAAAAAGAAACCATGTCCTTTGCAGCAATGTGTATGGAGCTGGAGGTCATTATCCTAAGCGAATTAATACAGGAACAGAAAATCAAATGTTGCATGTTCTTAGTTGCAAGTGGGAACTAAACACGGGGTATTCATGGACATAAAAACAGCAAGAATAGATACTGGGGACTACTAGAGGAAGGGGAAAGGGAGGCAAGCAGAGTTAAAAAACTAACTATTGGGTAATATGCTCACTACCTGAGTGACAAGATTATTCATACCACAAACCTCAGCGTCATACAATATACCCATGTAATAAACCTGCACGTGTATCCCTAAATCAAAAATGAAGTTGAAATTATTTTTTCAAAAAATGAATGGATGTAATGAATATGTATAGACTTTTTTCTTGTCATTATTCTCTAAATATTACAATTTAACGACTATTTACATAGCATTTACATTGTATTAAGTATTACAAGTAACCTAATAATAATATTATTACTGGTTATATCACAATTAAATTTTGTTAAGTCAAGTTTTGGTAAATCAGTTTCTTTCTGTTGAACTTTTTAAATTAATTGAGTCATTTCTTTCCACTTTGTTTTTTATATACCTAGAAATAATTTACCACCAAACTGTCCACGGAAATATGTGTCATCTCAACATTTATTTCACCCTCAAACTTACTTGAGAGCTCTAATAAATATAGAATTCTAGGTTGAAACTTATTTTGTTGAGATATTTAAAGACATGCGCTTCTCAAACTTCTAGCTTTTTGTTGTGTTCTTTATGAAGTCCAGGGGCATTCTGATTGTCAATCTATTCTGATTCCCAAAACTGGGGAAACTTTTAGGATTTTTTTTCTTTTTTTTTTTTTTTCTTTTTCTTTTCCTTTTCTGATTTGGTTTGGTTGGTTTGTTTTGTTTGTTGTTGTTGTTTTGTTTTTTTTGTTTTTGTTCTTGAGACGGAGTTTTGCTCATTTTGCCCAGGCTGGAGTGCAATGGCGCAATCTCAGCTCACCGCCACCTCCGCCTCCCAGGCTCAAAGCGATTATCCTCCCTCAGCCTCCCAAGTAGCTGGGATTACAGGCATCTGCCACCACACCTGGCTAATTTTGTATTTTGGTAGAGACATGGTTTCTCCATGTTGGTCAGGATGGTCTTGAACTTCCCACCACAGGTGATCCGCCCACTTCAGTCTCCCGAAGTTCTGGGATTATAGACATAAGCCACTTTTTTTTTTTAATCACTCCTATCCTAACATTTCAAAAAGTTGTGCCTTGATTTGGGTCTTTTAATAGCAGAAGCATTTTCAATCTGTAAAAGCATGCTACGTAAAATCTGTGATACACTCTTGCATCATTTGTTAATAAATTTACCCCCTACTTTTTCATGGTTCTTCCATTACAAAACTGATTTGAAAAATGTGGATCTCTAAATTAGTGTCACATTTTTACCATTTTATTTTCTATCTCTGTCTCCTCTATTTTTCTCTAGCTGATAAACTCAACTTTATCTTACAATCTATGTATTAGTTTTTAAAATTCAGTTTCTAATTTATAATTTCTAAGAGTTCTTTCTTGTTCTAAGAATATTTTCTTTTTTTATATTGAACTATTCTTGCTTTTTGGGTACAATATCTATTCCTCTCTAAGACTATTCAATACAGCATTTTGGTTATTTTTTTCTGCTTTCTGCATTGCCTTTGTTTTCTCTGAGTTTACTTTCCTTACACACCCTTTCTTACTTTCCTTACACACTCCCTTGTCTTTCATGTCATTTACTCATTAATAGTGAAATAATAAAAATTTGATTTTTATTCAGATTTACTAAATAAAACAATATAGAAAATAACTAAATTGAGAGGCCCATGCTTCCATTTCAAAACTTACTACAAAACAACAATAATTAAAACTGTGGTGCTAGCATAAGGATAGATATATAGATGACTGCAATAGAATTGAGAGTGCAGAAATAAACCCACACCTCTATAGCCAACTGATTTCAATGAGACTGCTGAGATCATTTAATAAAGAACAGTCTCTTCAACAAATGATTCTGGGACAACAGGATATCCACCTGCAAAAAATAAAGTTCAACTTCTAGCCCACACCATGACAAAAAAAATTAATCCAAATTAGGTGAATGACTTAAATAGGAAAGCTAAAACTATTAAACTCTTAGAATAAAGCGAAGTGGTAAATCTTCATGATATTATTTCTTAGATTTGACACCAAAAGCATTAACAACAGAAGAAAAAATAAATAGATTGGACCTTGAGAAAATTGTAAAATTCTGTTCAACAAAGGATGTTATCAAGCACATAAAGAAGACAGCCAACAGGATCGGAGAAAATGTTTGTAACCCATATATCTGATAAATGTAGTCTGGCATCAAAAATATAAAAAGGACACTTACAACTCAACACACAGCAAAATAATGAATTAAAAAATGATCAAAACACTTGAGTTGACATTCTTCCAAAGACAATATATAAATGTCCAAGAAATACAGGAAAAGATGTTCAACATCATTTAGGTAAATTCAAGTCAAACTAATGTGACACAACATTACCCCTACTAATGTGACCGTAATCAAAATACAGAAAATATTAATTGTTGGTGATGTGGATAAATTGAAATATTATGCAAACATAAAAAGGAATTAAGCATTGATACATACTACAATGAGGAAGAACCTCAAAAATATTACGCTAAGTGACATAAGCCAGACACAAAAGGTCATATGTTACACGATCCCATTTATATGAAATATTCAGAATAGGTAAATCAATAAAGACAGAAAGCAGTCTAGTGGTTGCCAGGGATTGGGTTCCACAGGTTTTGTACATCTGTTCATTTTCTATGAGAACTTTAAAACTTTGTATTATCATTTTTTGTTAAGCTTAAAAAGTAATAAAAATATAAACACGTTCTGGGATATCTCAACTAGCAGCTTTAAGCATGGAATTTCAGTGCCTGTGTTTGCATTTTTTAACTAAGATTTCATTGGTATCAGGTAGTAAAAAATTTTATTGTCGAGGATTATGAAAGAAGATTTGTTAAAGATGCATTGTACATTAGCTTATGGCCAAGTGAGATCAAGGCATATTCCTGAAATAAAAGTTTTCACAGTAGTTCAAAGAGAGAAGAGTAGGGACCAAATCCATTCAACACTGAAGCCTCAGCACCTAATGCACGTGGCTAATATAATAGCATAGAGTTCCTACAAAATTACATCATCAGCCCATCAAGTTAACGTAGTTTATTTGGATCTTATTGGCATTGAAGTTTTGTTGGCAATTAATTTGCAAATTGATTTTGTAACTTGTAAGAATAACAAGCATAAAAAGTTGACATTAGTTTTGCATACATATTTTTTATATTGTTTTTTATTGCATTTTAGGTTTTGGGGTACATGTGAAGAACATGCAAGATTGTTGCGTAGGTACACACATGGCAGTGTGATTTGCTGCCTTCCACCCCTTCACCTATATCTGGCATTTCTCCCCATGCTATCTCGCCCCTCCTCCCCATCCCCCGTCCCTCCCCCATTTCCCCCCAACAGACCCAAGCGTGTAGTGCTTCCCTCCCTGTGTCCATGTGTTCTCATCGTTCAACACCCACCTATGAGACAGAACATGCAGTGTTTGATTTTCTGCTCTTGTGTCAGTTTGCTGAGAATGATTGTTTCCAGGTTCATCCATGTCCCTACAAAGGACCCAAACTCATTGTTTTTGATGGCTGCATAATATTCCATGTTGTATATGTACCACATTTTCCCAGTCCAGTCTATCATCGATGGGCATTTGGGTTGGTTCCAGGTCTTTGCTATTGTGAACAGTGCTGCAATGAACATTCGTGTGTATGTGTCCTTATAGTAGAACGATTTGTAAACCTTTGGATATATACCCAGTAATGGGATTGCTGGGTCAAATGGAATTTCTATTTCTAGGTCCTTAAGAAATAGCCACACTGTATTCCACAATGGTTGAACTAATTTACACTCCCACCAACAGTATAAAAGTGTTCCTATTTCTCCACATCCTCTCCAGCATCTGTTGTCTCCAGATTTTTTAATGATCGCCATTCTAACTGGCGTGAGATGGTATCTCAATGTAGTTTTGATTTGCATTCCTCTAATGACCAGTGATGATGAGCATTTTTCATATGTTTGTTGGCCTCATGTATATCTTATTTTGTAAAGTGTCTGTTCATATCCTTCGCCCACTTTTGGATGGGCTTGTTTGTTTTTTCTTGTAGATCTGTTTTAGTTCTTTTTAAATTCTGGATATCAGCCCTTTGTCAGATGGGTAGACAGCAAAAATTTTTTCCCATTCTGTTGGTTGCCGATTCACTCTAAAGACTGTTTGTTTTGCTGTGCAGAAGCTGTGGAGTTTGATTAGGTCCCATTTGTCTATTTTGGCTTTTGTTGCCAATTGCAAACACATATTTTAAGTTAACATTTTTATAATAAAAATAACTTAAGTTGGCCTGGTTAGGGGTGTCCGTGAGAACGGTTTTCTACATCATCCATTTTAATAATGAGAAGAAAAAATTTAAAGAAATTTTGATTAGGAAAAGATTTTTGTTTTATGGATTACATAAGAAAAACAAATAAGTAGATGATACACACTGAGCATTTACAAAGGTATGTCACAGGAAAGAAGCTGCATGCTATTTTAAAGGAATTCTGCAAAGTTGCTTTATTATGTTGAAAATTGTTCTATCATTTGTACATGTCTACTAACAGGGTGGGGTGCAGGAAGTAAATTTTCTGAAAAGCAAAGACTATAAATTAGACAGTTTAGAATAACTACATTTAGCATTTGCAATGATTTTGGTGAAATTCATCTACTTGTGCAGTTTAATTTTAATAAGAAAATATATTGGCTTCCAATATCCTAAATTGATTTCAATTATCTTATTCTTTTTTATCTTATTTGCAAAATGTATTCAAGAAAATGTAATATTAAGTCAGTTCACAAAGACACTAGCTTTTTAAAGCCACAAATATTAATGTGATGCTTATTTTTGGCATATCCTGTAGAAAACATACAGTAGAAATATTATCATGACAGCTTACATTCTTGCAAAATATTTGTTGACACTGTTCTTCGGGCTTAGGTAATAAATTTCTTCTGCCATTATATTTTATAGACTAGCATCATATCTGATTATCTGATTTGCATATTGCACAGCTAATGATCATTGCTGGGATATTTCTAATTTATTATTTCATTATTGTATATACATAACACCTTTTCCTATTAGCTATTCCTCAACTCATATGTATAAGATAAGACAATAGTATTATTCAGGTGGGTCTTCTTACACATTACATACGCAAATATACTAAGTGAAATTGTTTTTGCTTGCAAATGTAGTGCTATTTTCTCATTTTTAAACTTTTTTGTTTTTCAGAAATGAGGGCAATAACAGGTTGCTGCATTAAAAGTATTTCATTAGATTCTAATTGTGATTAAGGAGTATATTTGCAGCTCACCTTATGGGCATAGATTAAAGATGTGAAGTAGCCCACAAGGGACCTCATTAGCATGATGATTACAAGTTAATCAGTAATACAAAGATCACAGAAATAATGAAACAGAAAAACAAATTTTTTGGTGCATTCATTATTAGATTTTCTTGGCTTTCAAAGGTTTAAAAACTATCAGGCTAATGTTTGGTGCTTTCATCTTTCTAGATTATGCTATCCTGAGGGAATAGTTTTGTGCTGTCGTGTAAAACCACTGAGGGAGAAGTGTCATTGGGTCATTTATTTTATTTTATTTTATTTTATTTTATTTTGTTTTCAAGACAATAAGCATTTAGTAAATGAGTACTAGCAGCAAGTCACGCTGCTAGGTTCTGTGATGAATACAAATGCAAGCAAGAATGCAACTTGAACATAAGACAAACACATACAGCAAAGCAAGTGTAAGTTATTGGTAACAAGAGAAAATTTTGATGGAGATAGCAGAGAAGGATATGAAAATATTAGGATTCAGTCTAAATCTTGAAACACAGGATTCTAAGAGGCAGACATCACAAATTGGCATTCAAGGAAGAAGAAATAGGATAAGCAAAAACAAGGGTAAAAATTGTTCATTTATGTTTGAACAAAACATAAAGTAGATTAAAATCTTTTAGAGAGCAAAGTACAAATAGAACAATAAGAGGAGGTAGAATTGTTAAAGAAAAATTGGACCCAGATGGAAGAAGGTATGACTAAATACAGTATTAAGGAGTTTGAGTTTGTATCTCTATGCAATGGCGGTCTATATTAGTCCATTTTCACACTGCTATGAAGAAATACATGAGACTGGGTAATTTATTAAGGAAAGAAGTGTAATTGACTCTTAGTTCCATGTGGTTAGGGAGGTTTCAGGAAATTCACAATCATGGTGGGAGGCAAAGGGGAAACCAGCACCTTCTTCACAAGACACAGGAGAGAGATGAGCAATCAAACAAGGTAGTGCCATGCTTTTAAAACCATCAGATCAGATAGTGAGAATTTTCTCTCTATCACAAGAACAGCATGGTGGAAACAACCCCCATGATCCAATTACCTACCCCCTTCCACACGTGGGGATTACAATTTGAGATGAGATTTGGGTGGGAACACAGAGCCAAATTATATCAGGGTCCAAAGGAAGGGAAAAATATACTTATTTTTGAAAATTTGAAAAATAGAAGGAATTAAAAGTATAACTCAACTGTGTACCACCTAAAGTCAGTTGATTTTTTTGTTCATGGAAATGATAAATGGGCAGAGAAATAAATGAATCACACTAGGGTTTTGGAAATATGCTGTAAGTAGCCACTGTGAAGAATATAAGCATGCGGCATCCATCTTTCTTCTCTTTCTTTTCTTTGAATGAAAAGCAGGCCAATGAATTTTTCATCATTTGCACAGTACCTTTTCTGTATTTCCCAAGGTACTTTTGCATCGCTTTTTGCCTTGTCTTATTTCCATAAAACATGTAGCAGAGGTATTATTAGCATCATGTCTTAGTGAACATATTAAGTGACTTGTCCAAGGTCAAACAACCAGCTTAAGATAGAGTCAAAAGTAAAATTCAGATTTCACATAAGATGTTTCAGTATTCTTGCCACTGTATTTGTTCAAAGCACTGGAATCAAGGCATGGAATACCAGTGTTCTACATAGTATTCCTTCACACATTCACCCACTCTTCCAGAAAATTCATTGGTGCTACGTGCGAAGGTACCATAAGGATAAGAGGTAAATAAGACAAAATCGTGAATTCCAGGTTCTTAGCCTTTCATGAAACATTAATAGTAAAAATAAGATGGAACATTCAGCAGAAACTTCTATTATGCATGATACTGGGCTCCATTTCATAAAAAACTTTCTTTCTTCTGGAGAAAATTCAATCAGAATTCCTCTTTGTATTGCTTGTCTATTTTAAAGAGGAGAAACAACTTCTCTAATAGGTAAGTTTTGAAAAGATAAGACTGATTCCATCCAGGCTTGTTTAGCAGCTATCTGCCAGGCAGATGGCTGCACTCTGGACTGTCCTGTGCTATGCAGTGCCCCTGCAGAGGAAGCCCATGGTAACTCAGTTGTGCCAGTGACTGGGTTTAGTAAGACTGATTGAGGGATAAAGTACCTGTAAACACTCTTGGTTGTAAATCTAAAGTCATGTCCTCCAATTACCTTTCTAATAGTGCAGCTGATATCTTCACTTCTTTATGTCTCATTATGCCTATCTCAATTAGATCTACACTCAGAATGGGAAGGTAACTATTATTTAATGGCCATCTAAATATGTGTGCCTATTATCACCTTATCAACAACCATAGAGGAATTGATTATAATGTGTTACTGTTTTCCCTATGATGAAACTGAGGCTTAAAAGATTAAGTAACTTATCCACATTCACACAGCTAGTTAGTGACAGAGCAGGGCCATGAGCTAATTCTCTGTAATTGGCCACACCCAATCATAATGCAAGGTGAACAGCAGCAAATTCCTTAAGAGACTCATATCATGTTATTACATATTCAGTTCCATAAACAAAACAAAACTCATAGTTAGTCTTTTAATAGTGGATTGTCTCAAAGAAGGGGCAGAAATCCTTTAGAGAGCCATGTTATTCATTAATATGATCCAGCAGAGTAATCTTTTAAACATGAGAAAAAAATCATTTATGAGCTAGATGCCATAATTCACCCAATTCTGTTCTGTATGACCTCACTCTCAGCTCCTATTCTAGTTTCTACTAAGTAGCACTAAATATAAATTCTAGTTAGGGCAATAAAATAACATAATTTCCCATGATCTGTCACCAATACCTAAATTGCTTTTCAATAAGAAGAACCTGGTTTCTAGTTTCTCAACCGAACCAAAGACTCAGTCCAATTAGATTCAGGAATTATGATTTTACCTGGAGTCTGATTATACTTGGAGACTCTGTCTCTGAAAATCAGTTAAGTACAAGACCACCATCAAAAGAGGTATGCTGTAGATTCATTATATATTATTGTAGAGGAGATACACTATATGTTAATCACAGTATAGCTATACTAAATATGTAAAAGACAAGCTAGAGATCCTACTCTGCATATTAGCTTCTGTGTCAGGGAGTCCTCAAGACCACCCACAGTTTTGATGATTTGACTCAGGACTCAGCATATAGTTGAACTCAAGATTATAATTTTTTTATAGCAAAAGGATACAAAGCAATATCAGCAAGAGTCCTCTCCTAATGTAATAACACAGGATGCTCTTAAGTTCCCAGAAATAAGTGATGATATGTGTGAAATGTTTTCAACTAGGGAGGCTCATTAGGAACTCAGTGCCGTGGGTGTTTACTTGGGGTTGGTCATATAGGCAGTCTCTGCCTGGCATATACCAAACTTCCAAACACTTAAAAAGAAAGCAGTTATTCAGCATGAACCATTTGTTGAAGTTTAGGCAGTACCCAATGCATGGTTTAGGCAGAACAGTTTAGGCAGAGTGAATCACCCTTATCAGACAATGTTAGGAAATCTAAGTTCCCGAACATCAACCAATGGCTGAGCTTCTCTTTCCAAGAACATGCAGTCTCAGGCCTGCTATGTTAAAGATTTTCTATACAGCTTCCAATGGGGGAAAAAAAGCATTAAAATAGAGCTCAGTGGGCATTTTGTTTAGGAATCACAGACAGAGTAGTATTTGGTCTTTTAAATTTCTAAAAAAAAAAAGAAAGAAATCTCAGAAAGTTTCACTTTCTTTAGATTCTATTCACACCGAAAATTATTGTGTCACTGAAGAATTACACAAATTATTTCTTTTATTGTTAGGAGTTCAAAATTGTTCTCTTGACTGGGCTAGTCCTAAAAAATAGGATGATACCAAAAGCCTATTTCCTATTTTTTATACCAAACTACCCCTTCTTCAGCAAAGCTGTTTTAAACATCCTGTTTGGTTTCCAGTTACAAGAAGTATTTAACTAAATGGAAAAGGGGCTAAAAAAAATCAACCGCTTTTCCATCATGCTACGATTACCATTTTAACTCTTTGATGTATATATTTCAGAGCATTTTGTAAGCATATATATGCTTATTTTCTTCTTCTTCTTCCTCTTCTTTTTTTTTTTTTTTTTTTTTTTTTTTTTTTTTTTTTTTGAGATGGAGTCTAGCACTGTCGCCCAAGCTGCAGTGCACTGGCGCAATCTCAGCTCACTGTAAACTCTGCCTCCCAGGTTCAAGCAATTCTCCTGCCTCAACCTCCCAAGTAGCTGGGACTACAGGTGTGTGCCACCATGCCCAGGTAAATTTTTTTGTATTTTTAGTAGAGATGGGGTTTCACCAGTTGGCCAGAATGGTCTTGATCTCCAGACCTCCGTGATCTGCCCTCCTTGGCCTCCCAAAGTGCTGGTATTACAGGCGTGAGCCACCACACCTGGCTGCTCATTTTCTTCTTTATAAATAGAAATCATGCTTTCTCGACCCAACAATATGCTTTCTTTATTATTAAACACCTTTCTATATGACTGTACATTCCTTTGTACAGAGGCACTGCAGCATATTTAGCTAAGCATCATTATTTTCACCTGAATTAGTTTAACACACTATTCTAGGTAAAATAGGCTGAGAGTAATTCTACTCCCAAGATGACATTCTACTGGGGAGAGAAAGACCAAAAAAAAATGAGGTAGTTACAAGAAGCAGCAAATACTATGAAAAAATAAACAATGTGATAGAGTAGGGAGGAGAAATTGCTTTAACTTGAATGGCAATTGAATATCTCTTGAAGAGAAAACACCGGTTTTGAAACCCGAATGATGAGAATAAGATTATCATGGGAATATCTGGAGGGAGAGCATATCAAGCATAGTAACAGCCATTGCAAAAAACTTGAGCCAAGAATATGACCACAGGCAGGGTTTCTTTTCCATATGCAGAGAAAAACCTTTGGAGATTTCTGAACAGAATGATGAGTTTAAACATTTATGTATTTTTTACTTACTTATTTATTTATTTTTGAGACCATCTCTGTCTGCCGCCAGGCTGGAGTGCAGTGTCTTGTTCTCGGCTCACTGAGCTCTGCCTCCCAGGTTCAAGCAACTCTCCTACCTCAGCCTCCAGAAAAGCTGGGACTGCAGATGTGCACCACAACACCCAGCTAATTACTGTATGTTTACTAGAGACAGGGTTTCACCATGTTGACCAGGCTGGTCTCCAACTCTCAGCCTCAAGCGATCTGCCCACAAAGTGGGCCTCACAAAGTGCTGGGATTTCAGTCATGAGCCACTGCACCCAGCCAAGTTAAACTTTTAAAATCTCACTCTGGGTATCAAGGGTCATCAACTTTGGGAGAGGAAGAGTGAGATCAGAAGCTGTTATAAGAATGTAAGTAAGAGGAAATGGGGGCTTAGTATAGAGGTATATTGGCAGAGATGGAATAAGCTCATCATAGTTGGAAAATACTTTGCAGCTAGAGCAGGTTATTCACTTGCTGATGCATTGGATGTGAAGTGTTAGAACAAGACATGAAGTTTGGCCCATTAATTTTTAGCTTGACCGCCCATTTGAAGAAGTATTTTCATAAATTTGGAATCATGCTCTTTGTCATATATAATGAAAAATACTTTTCTATCTTTGTAGCTTATCCTATAATTTTGTTCATGCTGTTATCAATACACAGTGCTACTATATTTAATCTTATGAAGTTGAATGAATCAATCTATTCCTTATCTTTATTTCTTTTAGTAATAAGCTTGTAAAGTAATCCTCTACCTCCAAAGTTACTCACCTATTATTTTCTACTGAATTTTTTGTTTCATTTTTCCATGTTTGTAATATATCTGAAATATATTTGTGAGATGTGAATAATGAATACCCTTTCCTCTTCCCTGAGTGGCTGCCTAATTACCCCAACATCATTAGTTAGATAATCCATTTTTTATCCTCTGATTGAGATGACACTTTTATACTATACTTAACCTTATTTTATTTAGTTCTATTTTTGGACTCCATTTATCTGCCTAAACTTGGTCTAATACCTAATTATTTTCTCAATTATTAGATTTTTATAATACACTTTAATATTTAATAAGGGAAGTCTGTCCTCATTACTCTTACTTTTCAAAATTATCTAGATTATTCTCACATTCTTTTTTCAAGATGAACTGAGAATCATGTTGTCACATTTGAGGGGAAAAATAAAACAGTTTAATATGTGGTAAATTACCAAGATGTCAGCTCTATATTTGATTGGAATTAATGTCAGTTTTTAGAATATGGTATGCTGAATCTAAAAAATAGCCTGAGCACATAATGAAGAAAAGAAACAATCATTATTTTCTCCTTTCTTTATGCCTTTAAGGTAAGTTCAATTTCTTGCCTTTTTCAAGAAAACCAAACTTTAGAGATCTGTCATGTATAGTAATAGAAATGGTATTGCAACAGTTCCTTTAATTGTAAGCATTTGCATTTTACAATACCAAATGGTTTATAATAGAGTACTTGTACATGACTAGCCCATTTTTTCAAACTCTGAAATCACATTTTTGTTTCTTCAAAGGAAGAAAATAATCTAAAGTTATTGCTTTTGTCTTATATTTAAGCCTGACCCAGAACTCAACATTTAAATACTTCTTCATTGCCAGGTATTCCACGTATACTTTTTGAGTTTTCTAAGCAAGATACTCTCTGAAAATGCAATTGTGTGGTTTTGATTCCGTTTTTCACATTTTAGACTTCATTTGCTTATAAATTACATTTATCCTTTGAATATCTTATTATTCTGAATGTCTTATTACTTGCTACGTGTGACAGAGATATTACTTAGAAAGTAAAAAACAAAAATGAGAATCAAAAATCTTTCCTTGATTCATTGGAGGAAATTGCAGTATCATGTGTATAAGCATAATTGTAGTCACAAGAGAGTTTGGCCAGCCAGAAGCAGAGTGAACTAAGAAGCCAAAACTCATATCAAGAAAGGGATGGAAACGGGTTCAGTTCAGTTATCCAAGAAGTTAAAATACACTGGTGATGCTTACAAGCAATAAGGTGTTATCTTTACACCTCCATGTTATGTTTTTATGCCTGTCGGACACACCTCATGCTTACTTACTCATTAAAGCAAACCAGTGATATGAAATAGAGTTGATAGCAATTGTCCATGGTTTCTTCTGCTTTTCCTGCTTCAGTCCATGCCCTTCCTCTTTCAGACTCTTGATTTCATCTGCTATTCATTTAAAAATATAGCTCCTCCTATTTGGAATTAGTTTCAGCAATGAATTTCCCTAGCTTCTAAAATGTCCTGCCAGTCCTCATATTTCATCTTTGTCTTGGAAAGATGCCTTCCAATTTCTCACTCATTGCACACAATCTCAGGTAGGATTTTACATCCTGACTGACTCCTCAGAACTCAGTTAGTGACCCTAAGGCCTCCACCTAATGGTTATTATGAGTATTAGATGATGTAATTATAATAAATATGAAGCATTTTTCATTATGTAAACTACATCAAAAACATGCAATGAATGGCAACTGCTACTAGATGCAGTGTCTTATAGAAACCAGTTGTAAAATAAAAGCAAATTGATTCAAGTAATTGCTTTGTCAACCAACAGCTTAAAGAATAACTTAGCTGTTTTAATTTTTATTTAATTAGCTAAACATTTAGTGTCACAAACAGAATCAACAAAGGTGTGACAACTGGTGGTCATTGTTATGTTCATTATGTTTTTATATAGAAACAATTTTCACATCTGCAGACAAATTAAAAAAAGGAGCTACTAGAGAGAAAAGTTGAATATATGTAGGGTGAGCATATGTCCTCATTACTTGTGACAGTACCAGTGAATACCTGTTATCCTAGAATTATTTTTAATAGTGGCCAGTTTCACTCTCCATCATGCGGTGTACAACAGAATTTTCTGTGGTGATGAAAACGCTCTGTATTTAGGCTACCCAATAAGGTAGCTACTAGCCAGTGTGGCTATTGAGCCTTCAAAATGGGACTAGTACAATTCAATTAATTGTATTCAACCTCAATTTAAAATTAATTAGCCAAATGTAGCTACTGGCTGCTATATTGGACAGTAGAGCTCTAAAGTGCCTTGGTTTGGCTATGTTCTATGGCCATACTAACAATAAAGTGTATTTGGTAAACTGAAGTCCTTAAGGCCATTAGAGGTATATAATCCATGTGGAAGGATTAGTCTTGGAAAAGCAAATTGACCTTCCAACCTCATCAGCAAGAGTCACTGGGAGACTATATGTGGAAAGTTTTGAGGTGAAAGAATACATAATTTAGAAAGCTCATGTCAAATAATCTTAAGAAATTCTATAAAATATCACCAGAAAGTGAAGGAGGGGTGATTCAGAACCACAAATTACATGTTGTAGAAGAGAGCCAAAACTTCAAGGGGGAGCTAAAACTTCCTAGCTGTGATAATGGGACCTCAGTTCTTGCTATGTTCCTCATTCCATATGTGTTTTTATCATTTCTTACCTACCACAGTCCAATTCACCTCACAAGCTGCACTTTGTGTTCCTAATTAACAGGCAACCAGCAAAAAAAGAAATGACCTTTTCTTGACTAATTTTCTTTCTTCAATTCAACAAGGGCCTGTGAAGTACTGTGCAATTAATAAGAATGTAGGAAGAAGTAAAGGTCTCATTTTATGGTTTAAAAAGGATTAATTTTACAAAGAGGAAACTAGTTAGAATTCTAATAGTAGTTAATATGTGTTTTGTAGCACAGTATCTAATTGAGCCATTTTCTATGCTTTACAAGAATAGCAGAACAAGTGGTTGTTTAATTTTTTTCTGTATTGCATTATATTTGAACGTAGTTATTCATTAAATCATAATTAGGAGTGACATACAGACCTAATTAATTACCATAGCACTTACTGGCACTCAACATGTGACTTGTTAATATTTGTTCTTATTCAAGGGCAAACAAAAACTTATTCCATTTCAGATATAAAAAGTTATTTTAAATACTTGAACGAACTGAGATTGCTCTATTTTTACTTAAATTTACTTTCCCTCAGCTAAATATCCATAGAAGTTTAATCTAGTATGGTTCACAAATTACAATATTAATTTGGCTTTTCTGTGTTTATATGGAGTTCCCATGAAAATTAGCAATATATACTTTATTACTGCCTCTAGAAAATATTACTTTGCAGCAGAGGGGAAAACACTTTTTGCTTTTTTTTATTTTTCACTTTTCTGAATCTCCAAACAAGCTAACAAAAATAATATTGCTTTCAGTGTCTCTTATTAAAAAAAAAAAATACTGAACCTAGAAACCACACAGCTGGTGTTTTCAATTTTCTTAACTACTGAATTGGATTAACTGCATGATCTAAGTCAATTGATTGTGTGGAAATCAACGGCCGAGAAGGCCAGGTCTTCTCTTGTGGTTGGCCTCATTCCTAAGCCTCTGAGCATGTGATATTCACTCAGCACACCATCAACTTTTAAAATAAATTGCTTTCTAAATGCTCAAGTTATAAACCTTGATGAAGGATATTTGTCTTGGTAGTATCCAGTAATTGAGTAACAAATATAATTTAGAAATTTACATTAAAACTAGAATTTTAACTTTTTCTAGTTATATTTACTATAGAAAATCTGGATAGTAAAGATACGAAGAAAATACAATCAGCATAATTGAGTCTCCTACTGTTAATATTAGGATACGTATCTTTAGAATCTTTATCATATATGTGTGTATATATGTAAGGGGTGTGTGTGTGTGTGTGTGTGTGTGTGTGTGTGTGTGTGCCCCTGTTGTGGGGTGGTAGTAGATAGAATAATGCCACCTCACCAAAGATTTCCACGACCTAATGCCTGGAACCTGCGAATAAAAGAGGTTATATGACAAAGGGGAATTAAGGTTGCAGATGAAATTAAGATTGCTAATCAGCTAGCCTTAAACATAGAGAGATTTGCCTGGATTTTCTAGGTGGGCCCTGAATAATAGCAAGAGTTCTTAAAGTGAAAAATGAAGGCAGATGGAATGTAAGAAGGACTCAACTCATTGTTGATGCCTTTAAAAATGGAGAAAGGGGACCACAAACCAAGCATTGCAGATACCCTTGATGAGATGAAAAAAGACTAAAACTGGCCCCAACCAAATGGGCCTAGTAGACATTACAAACCATTCTACCAAAGAACTGAAGAATATACATTTTTCTTATCTGTGAATGGAACATTCTCCAAAATGAACCATATGTTTGGCCATAAAGCAAGTCTCAATAAATTTTTTAAAATAAAAATTATATGAAGTGTCTTCTCAGACCAGAGTTGAAAAATATTAGAAATCAATACCAAAGGAAAATCTCAAAACTACATAAATACATGAAAACTAAGTAACTTTTCCTGAATGACCTTTGAGTAAACAATGAAATTAAGGTAGAAATCAAAATGTTTTTTGAAATGAATAAAAAACAGAGACAAAGCATACTGAAACCTCTAGGATACAGCAAAAGTAATGCTAAGAAGAAACTTTATAGTGTCAAATGCCTATATCCAAAATATAGAAAGATCTCAAATTAGCAATTTAACATTGCATCTCAAGGAACTAGAAATACAAAAATAAACTAAAACCAAAGCTATAAGAAGAAAAGAAATAAAGATCAGAGCAAAACAAAATGACATTGACACCAAAACAAAAAAAAAGATACAAAAATTCAACAAAACAAAAGCGGTTTTTTGAAGGATAAATTGATAGAATTGATAAATTAATAAAACAGGTAAACTGCTAGCTAGATTAACAAAAGAGAGAGAGCTAAAGAAAAAATTCAAACAAGCACAAAGCACAATCAGAATCAATACAGGAGGCATTGCAACTGATACCACGGAAATATGAAAGATTATCAGGGACTACTATGAACATATGTATGCATGCAAACTGGAAAAACGGAAGAAATGGATAAATACCTAAAAACATTCAAGCTCCCAAAATTTAGCCAGTCAGAAATTGATATTCTGAAGAGACTAGTAATGAGTAATGAAATTGTATCCCTAATTTAAAATCTCCCAACAACAACAACAAAACCCAGTACCAAATGGATTCACAGCCAAATTTTACCAGGCACACAAAGAAGAGCTTGTATGAATCTTACTGAAACTATTTTTTTTTAAATCGGGGAGAAATTTCTCCCTAACTCATTTTGCAAAACCAGTATTATCCTGATACGAAAACCAGGAAAGGACGCAACAACAGAAGGAAACTACAGGCCAGTATGCTTGATGAACATAGATGCAAAAATCTTCAGCAAACTGAATCCAATAGTACATCAAAAAGGTAATATGCAGCCCAGCATGGTGGCTCACACCTATAATCCCAGCACTTTGAAGGCCAAGGCAAGGCAGGTGGATCACTTGAGGTCAGGAGCTTGAAACCAGACTGGCCAACATGGTGAAACCCCATCTCTGCTAAAAATACAAAAATTAGCCAGGCATGATGGTAGGTGCCTATAATCCCAGCTACTCAGGAGGCTGAGGCAGGAGAATCACTTGATCCTGGGAGGCAGAGTTTGCAGTGAAGCGAGGTCACATCACTGCACTCCAGCCTGGGCAACACACTCAGAGACTCCCCCTCAGACAAACAAACAAAAAAAAAGATATTATACATTATGATAGAGTGGGTTTTACTGTTTTAATCCAGGTATGCATGGATGGCTGAACATATCCAAATCAATAAATATGATTCTCCACATAAACGTAATTAAAAGCAAAACCATATGATTATCTCAAAGATACAGAAAAAGCATTTGATAAAATACAACATCTCTTCATGATTAATAAAAACCCAACAAAATAGGTATTAAATAAACATACCTAAAAATAATTAGCCATATATAACAAACCCATAGCCAACATCATACTGAATGGGGAAAAGTTTAAAGTATTCCCTCTAACAACTGAAACAAAACAAGAATGCCCACTTTCACTATTCCTATTCAACATCATACTAGCAGTCCTAGACAGAGGAATTTGGCAAGAGAAAGAAATAAAAGTCATCCAAATTGGAAAAGAGGAAGCCAGATTATCTCTGTTCACTGATGACATGACATTATACCTAGAAAATCCTAAAGACTCCTCTAAAAGACTCCTAGACTTGATAGATGACTTAAGTAATGCTTCAGAATGCAAAACCAACATACCAAAATCAGTAGCATTTCTATACACTAATAACATACAAGCTGAGAACCAAATCAAGAAGCCAGTCCTACTTACAATAGCCATACACACATGCACACACACGCAAAATACCTAGGAATACATTTAACCAAGGAGGTAAAAAATCTCTGCTATAAAACACTGTTGAAAGAAATCATAGATGACACACACAAATGGAAGAAATGTCTCATGCTCATGGATCAGAAGAATCAGTATCATTAAAATGGCCAAACTGCCTTAAAAAATGTACAGATTCAACTCACCTCTGTCAAATTACCAATGTCATTTTTTACAGAATTAGAAAAAAATTCCAAATATTTATATGTAACCAAAAAAGAGCCCAAAGAGCCAAAGCAATCCTAAGCAAAAATAACAAATCTTGAGGCATCACACTACTTGACTTCAAAGTACACTACAAGGCTATAGCAACCAAAACAACATGATACTGGTACAAAAAAATAGAAGCACAGATTAACATGACAGAATGGAGAACCCAGAAATAAAGCCACATACCTGCAGCCAACTAATCTTTGACAAAGTCAACAAAAATAAACACAATGGGGAAAGAGTTCCATATTCAATAAATGGTGCTAGGAAAATTGGATTGCCATATGCAGAAGAATGAAACTGAGCCCCTATCTATCACAATACACAAAAATGAACTCAAGATGAATTAAACACTGGTAAGACCTGAAACTATAAAAATTCTAGAAGAAAACTTAGGAGGACCTGGCATGTTGGCTTATACCTGTAATCCCAGCAGCACTTTGGGAGACTGAGGCAGGTGGATCACTTGAGGCCAAGAGTTTGAAACCAACCTGACCAATATGGCAAAACCCTGTCTGTACTAAAAATACAAAAATTAGCCAGGCATTGTAGCACACACCTGTGATCTCAGCTACTTTGGAGGCTGAGGCACAAGAATCACTTAAACCCAGGAGGCAGAGGTTGCAGTGAGCTAAGATTGCATCACTACACTCTAGCCTGGGTGACAGAGCAAGAACTTGTCTAAAGAAAAAAAAAAAGAAAAGAAAAAAGAAAGAAGAGAAAAACAAAACCTAGGAAATACTCTTGGACATTGGCCTAGGCAAAGAATATAAGAGCCTCAAAAACAAGCTAAACAAAAACAAAAATAGACAAATGGGATTTAATTAAACTAAAAAGCTTCTGCATAGCAAAAGAAATAATATAAATAGACAGTTTACAGAATGGTAGCAAATATTTTCAAGCTATGCATCTGGAAAAGGACTAGTATCCAGAATCTACAAAAAACTCAAACAACTCAACAAGAAGCAAATGGCCACATTAAAAAATGGGCAAACAACATTAACAGACATTTTTCAAAAGAAAATGTACAAACAGCCGACAAATATATGAAACACATGCTCAACATCACTAACCATCAGAGAAATGCAAATGAAAGTTGCAGAGATATCATCTTACACAAGTCAGAATTACTGTTACTAAAAAGAAAAAAAAGAGGAGATTTTCATGAAGATACAAATAAAAGGGAATGTTTGTAAAGTGTTAGTGAGGATGTAAATTAGTACAATCTCTGTGGAAAGCAGTTTGAGATTTCTCAAAGAGCTAAAAATAGAATTATCATTTCATTTAGCAATCCCACTATTTATATGTACTCAAAGGAAATCATTATATTAAAATGACACATGCACTAGTATGTTTATTGCAAAATTATTCACAATAGCAAATTCTTGGAGTCAACTTAAGTGTCCATCAACAGATGATCAGGTAAAGAAAATGTGTTATATTTGCATCATGGAATACTACTCGACCATAGAAAGAATGAAATAATGTCCTTTGCAGCAACATGGGTGGAACCTGAGACCATTATCCTCAGTGAAATCACTCAAAAACAGAAAATCAAATATTACATTTTCACTTATGAGTGGGAGCTAAACAATGGAAACCCATAGACATAAAGATGCAAATAATAGATACTGTAGACTCCAAATGACCTATTGGATAGCACGTTCACTCTCTGATGATGGTTACACTAGAAGCCCAAACCTCACCATTAACAACACATCCATGTAACAAACCTACACATGTACTCCCTGAATCTATAACTTAAAAAAAAGGAATCCTGCAATTAGAAAAAAATATTGTGTACAAATTTAGATTTCTTATACAAAACTGGAAAAAATGTTGTCATCTAATTAAAATCAGTTTTAACCTATGATCCTGAATGTGACATTAAGATTCAATTTTATTGACACATAGCATTGTCATTTGTAATAGGGACCCAATGTCACTAAGTAAATAGCAGCCCCTTATTTTTCATTTTATTATTATATGAAAGACTTCTATGTGAAATGTCAGGAGTGTACAGTATTCAAATAACACATATTCCTTCTCTCTGCACTCTATCCATTAACTTTACTCCTTGGGAGAAGTGACTGATCTGTTGAAAGGGTTGGGAAGAAACATTAACCATTACACCAAATTAACCAGAAACAGAACCTCCATATAAAAATTGTGTTGGGTCATCTGGCCTTTCTTTTGCTTTTCTGAGCCTCCTTCTGCCCTTCGGTAAGCACGCTAGGTCAGGGACTTCCTTATGTTGTTGAAAAATACAACATTCCCAGGTTTCTTCTGTGCTTATAAAACTACAATTTATCTAGACAAATTAGCTGCTGGAAGAAAAGGGATTCTAGCTAGCAGAGTACAATGCTGTCAAAAATAGCCATGCTTTCATTTCTCGGAGTATGCTGTGGAGTACCAAAATGTGTTAGTTCTTCTGGGCATTTCAGGAAGATGTAGGGTAAGACTTTCTCCCTCTGCTTCTACTTGAATTTCAGTGGTTCTTGAATTTACTTGAAAAACAGAATAATTTGTGGAACTTAAAAACTAGCCATGTGACCTGAAGGTTCTAATTTCACCCGTCTGAGGTTGACCCTAATTATTGTAAGGGCCAATAGGGTATTGTAAGGTTGGTCCAAGATAATACCATTGTCAGTTTGCTAGCTCAAAAGCATAGAGGGAAGAAATGATATGATTTGTTATGGCTATCAGGTCTTAGTAATTTGGAAATATTTGCAAGGTAACATTAGTGTTTTACTCTGGTGGAATTTAGCAGCTATCATCTCCAACATAGGTGATTTTTCTAGCTTAGCTTTATTGCAGCACAATCTTTAAGATGCAAGTCTTTATGTTAGAGCCCATTGACTTAAGAGAAGCACTTGCAGTCTCATTTGTACTATCTCTGTCTTAAAGGAGGCAACTGTCAATGGCTTTCTCAACTCCCATTCTGAAGCTGACCTTCCATCTATCTCCTTTTCTCTTGAATCTTTCTTCTTACCTTACCAAAAAATCTCAACAAAAAGAAACTGAATGAGTAAGAAGAAGAGAAACAGGGAGCTGGAAGAAAAAAATCTAAAATGGAAAAAAAATAAAAAAGATAAATGAGATGAGTAGTTTTTAAAAAGACATAGAAAAGGGTACGTAGAGAATGAAACAATGGAAGTATTATGCTGCAATCTATGTTTACCTTGTGCTTCTCAAGTGGGCTAAAATGTCAAAAATAATATTACCTTCTTCAAGTATATTTCTCCAAATAAGAATAAAATGTGATGGAGTGGCTTAAACAGAATAGAACTACATGGAACCAACAATTAGTTTATCATTTTTCATCTGTTCTTTTAACACTTAGTAATCAGGATGAGCTATGTTAAAAATCCAGCTTTATATTTTAAAAGTGTTACATTTTTACATATATTCATATGTATTTCCAATTTCCCTCTGCAATGTGTTTGTGTGTATGTGAATGTGTGTGTGGGGTGTGGGGTGTGTGTGTGTGTGTGTGTGTGGAGACAGATAAAGACAGAGAGACAGACAAAGAGAGTAACGTGTTCCACATTCCATGTCTATATTCCATAAACTTTATACTGCATATTTAAATGTGTTATTCCCTACTGGAAATCCTAATATAATCAAAGAATCTTTACACCATGCAAATTTCACTGATGCCTAATCTGGGCTTATTTTACAAATAATAAAACTCAGGAACACAAAATTACAAAGGTCAAATTGCTATTCAGTGACCTTCTCGTGACAAAGATTTTGATGCTTTACAAATCTCTTTCTTAATAATATGTCATAATAAAGAATGAAATGAAGTAAAACAAAAGTGAGAGAAGTGCTTTTGAAATATTTAAAACAGGGAATACTGATTTTTGTAGCCCTGAGCATGAAAACAGCTAAGGACTGTAATATAGTCATTTGATCTCATATGCAGGTGGATTAAAGTGTCTAGCTGTTGGCCTAGGTGTTTTAATCTGAGAAGTCTAGGAATCACTTCCACAATACCACCCCAGTTAACCCCTAAAACAAAACAAGAATTTGAGACACTTCCAGAAATCCATATCCTACAGAAGCAGTGATTCAATTATATAGTCAATTAATTATTTGCATTTACATTTTTGTAACAATCTAATTATCCCTTTTAATAAATAGTCTGTCTTCATGTGGCCATTAGTAGGTAGAGATATGTTTGTAATTTTTTTTTTTTTTTTTGAGACGGGTTCTCACTCTGTCACCCAAGCCAGAGTTTAGTGGCACAATTCAGCTCATTGTAACCTCTGACTCCCGGGCTCTAATGATCCTCCCACCTCAGCCTCCAGAGTAGCTGGGACTACAGATGTATGCCCCAACATCTGGTTAATTTTTTGTATTTTTGGTAGAGATGCAGTCTCACTATGTTGCCCAAGCTGGTCTCTTGGGCTCAAGCAATCCACCTGCCTTTGCTTCCCAATGTGCTGGGAATACAGGCGTGACCCACCACCGCGACCATGTTTGTAATTTCAAATGTTCCCAAAATTCATAAAAATTACATTTCATACACTGAGTCATGGATTCAGCAAACACATTCTTGTGTACACATAAAGCTCAAGTGCTTAAAACTTAGGAGTAGAAAAACAAATACTGTCATTGGCAATTATAGAATTTGACTAGTTATTGCTGCACTGTGGTATGTTACTGCATGCTGGTGTTATTTAAACCTAATCTACAAAATGTTCATAAAAGGTTTTGGAAGACTTTTTCAATATTAGTAAGCCAGTCAGACAAATTTTAACATTTTTTGATTTAAATATACAGAGACAGATATAGGAATAGCATACTTTTCATGGAAAAATGTCAAAATATTTATACAAAATGTATATTATATAACCCTTTATGTATATAAGTAACAATAAAGATATGCATATGTTTCATGTCAAACAAGACAATCGATGTATAAAAATAACTATATAAGAATTTGATGATTAAAATTATAATCAGACACACACAATAAGATTCAAATGAAATTTATTATACTGTAGCTAATATGCCATCCCTGCCAACTACCTGAGACTCTTCTATCTCAAAAGCTTAATGGCTAAACCTTAGAGATTTAATATGCCACCATGTCTTGAGAAATGAGCAAGACATGCTTGATTAGTTTCAATGTGAAGTGTGCATTTCTATGAGACTATTTAGCAGGCTATGGCTTGTGTGTGTAAAATGTCAGGATTATTAAGTTTGATATGAAGTCAGTGTCTTGGGATCAATTAATTTAAAATTTATTAAGAAAAGAAGAAATCTATCATTAGGTATATTTTGAAACACACAAAAAGTATTGAATGAGGATGACAACATGTTTAATTCAATATGCATCTTCATAGGAGCTGTCAAATGGCTCTAAAAGATCTGATGCATCATAGGTCCAATAGGTGTCTTTGTCAGCTTTGGATATCTCTTCTTTTACCACATTGTGACAATCCAGTAGTTGTGTTCTGATTGCCTTGAAGTTTAATGTACTTCTATTTTGAGGCATTTACTGAATTATATTAAGAACCATTGTTTTTGAGGTATAGGAGCACTATCATTTTTCTTTATTCTATTAAAAAGGTCTCTCATCTTCTTCCTATATATTTTTCCTAGCCGGAAAAGAAAATATTGCTGTCACTTTCAGTGGGGTTTGCCTTTCATCTCACAGTGGCATTTCAGGTCTCTAAGTGGTATCCAATTTATTTGTATTCCAATGCCACTTCACTGAAGCATGCCTCTCTGTCAGCTGAGCACAAGCTTCGGGTGCTCAGTACTTGGAAGCCATGCTATGAACAAATTGACAAAATCAACTGCAGCCAGTCATCTTGCAAGCAATTTTCACTATCTGCAGGAGAGGAGTTCTCAAAATTATTTAGTAGCTCTATCTATAATATTTTTGAAGGTATTCCAAGATTCCTTTCCCTGACTTTCTCAAAGTATAAAATTTTTGTTTTCAAGTCTCTTTTATCCTATTGAAAATGCATTCCGTATAATTTTTATTCTCCTCAAACTAGTCTTTATTTAATATCTGTTTTTAATCTCTTCACTTTTTTACAATTTGCTATTGAGATCAAACTTTAATTATTCCTTATAATTTAGACCATATGTTAAAGGCATTATTACTTTACAATTTTATGGTGTCGTCTAAAATTTTCCTGCTTCCCTTTTTGCATCATTCACTCTATACTTATTCACTTCAAAATGATGCAATAATTATAGCTCATTGTGTGACTAGTATATTATGTTGATAATATTCCTTCTCATTTATGGTGGATCAACTGCAAATTTTTCATGCTATCCTTGGAATGTTCCTTTGCAGTTTCTCCCATTAATACCTAGAGCCCGCTTCACTGCTCCTTCAAATCAGGGCTGACTTTGTGGCTTGCTTCTCACACTAAAATGCAATGGAAGTGACAGAGTGCCAGTTCCACACTTTGGCTACAAATGCCTCTGTGTTCCTCCACTCTCTCTTGGGACTCCTACGTCTACCACAAGATCAAGCTCAGATTTGCATTCTGAAGGATGAGTTACCACTTGGGGCAGAACCATTTTTTTCCAGCAGATTCATGTAAATCAATCTGTCGTCATCCAACCCCAGATGACCACAGATAATGAATAAGTCTAGCCAAAGTCAGCTGAGCCCAGTGCAGCCAACCTATAGAGCCATAATAAATAATAAATCATTAAAATTTGTGTTTAGATGGAATGCGAAAAAATATGGACTTACATTGGCCTAAGACACAACAAATAGACCAAAATGAAGGCATGACTTTTGGATATTTGCAGGAAAATTAAAGGTATGTCTAGTCATATACTCTCATTTTCTCCAAAAAATACATTTAAATTTTTATTTAGTTTTCAAAATTAATATCTTGTGTTTAGGCACCACTGAGGAATTGAAGACTGCAACACGAAGAAACCAATATTTAGGCTGGGTTTTGAAGAGCGAAGATAATTTATAAGACAAAGAGGGAACACAATAGTCTCAACAACAGAATGAAGCACTTGAACAAAGGCAAAGAAGTGAGCACAGCTAGAATAAAGTTACACATAGAGGCTAGTGGAAGATGAGACTGAAAAACGGCTTGGGACTACATTGTAAAAGGCTTTCTCAGGCAAGTTAAGAAATCTGGGCCTAATTTTGAGGCATTAAAGAGAATCATTTTGATAAAGAAGTAATGATAATTTAGGAGGCAGAGTGAAGAATGGTTTAAATGAGGGTGATTAGATGCAGTGAAATCAGGTAAGATGGCTATTTTAAGTGTGCAAAGGAGATATGATGATGGCTTCAAAAGTAGTGTCAGGAAAGATCAGAATAAGAACTGCTTTCAATAATTCTTTCAGAGTTAAAATTACTAGAATTTAAAGACATTGTTGATAATTTGGGTTAGGAAAGAAAGGTGGAGAAAAGAGAGCAAAACAGGCTATGTTTTCTCTAGATTTCCAGATTAAAAGATGGGGGCCGATTGTAATACTTCCACTCAAATAAAAATATCAGAATAGAAACTTTCTGTGAGAGGAGAAATAATAAATTATTTTCAACATATTAATTTTAAAGTAGCTTGAGCACATACAGTTTGACATGGCAATTTTAAAAAAAGATTAAGTTGAAATTGATGAAATTACATTTGTCTATCTCTGCATTTTGATGGCAATTAAAGGCATGGAAGCCTGAAATACCCATGGATAATGTTAAGGTAAGAAAAAAAAGAGAGTCAAAAAGAATTGAACTCTGGTGAATCCAAAAATCTAAAAGGAAAAAAAAAAAAAAACAAGCAAAGGAGAAGAAGCTATGAAAGGACACTTAAAAACAACTTTCAGATGTGTATATAATTTTAAGATAAGAAAATCCTGGAAACTGAAGGCACAAGTTCCAAAAGGAGAGGGTGGTGAACCATGACAAGTGCTAAACAAATAAAGCGTTAAGATGAGGTTTAAAAGGGCAGCCCTATTGGCAGTTAAGAGGTGACTGTAGAAACAACAGCTTTCTCAGGCACTAAACATGCCCCTCTTGTTAGAAGTAATTAATGAATAGATAGTAATAATTTGGAAAAGCAGGATTTAAGCTATGTTGTCACACATTTTGCTGAAGAATTGAAGGAGAGAGATTGGGCTTGAAAGAAAGATAAAAGTTGAGAATATCTTAATTTATTTATAATCAGAAGGGAAAGGATTCCTAAAGAAAAAGACTAACTGGATTTCAGACATCTCACAGATGTCGTCTCCATGGTATGGATGAAGCAGCCCCTACAGAATAAGCAAAGGCACCTCTACCTCTGGGTCATAAGGAAAGAATGCAACTCCCTATAAGAATGTTTACAAGAGGGAATGCAGTCATGAATAACCCACCTGATAATCTTGTTTTCTCTGTGAAATAACAATCTATTGAGTGTGAGGTCATTGAAAGTACAAGAGGATTCAGAATAAAGGCTTTGGTAGCGATATTATGGAAACTCAAATGAAGTTGAAAAGAGAAAGAAAAATGATTTCCAAACAGTTCTGATGGTTCAGTAGACTCTGACAAATTCTAAATTTATAGTCATAATGATGTATAATCTGTGTGAAGTCAAGGGACCAGTAGTGGAGGAAGTGGGTTGTGGGATTCATTTTAGTGAAAACAGAAAAAAAGTCATGTGAATAAAAGCAGTGGAAGTCATAGTGACACTGTTTTGAAGACAGACTGTAGCTGAGCTAGGAGCCTGGAGTGAAGCAAGGGTGCAGCTTACATTTACAAAAAGATTGAAAATGCAAGCTCAGTCCTCTCCAATCCAATATTACTTCAATTCTGCTATGGTGGAAATCGCTTTGACATTGGCTTTTTCGTATATAAAAAGTTACATTTTAATTCATTTAAATTAACAGGCTTAAGTTTTTAAGCCTGTTCTCCTTAAAACTAAATTCAGTTTTTCTCTTTTGGATATTTTTCTATTGCTCTTTTAGTGAGCATTTACAATTATAACCTACATAAAACATAATTTCCTCTGATAGTAAGGCACCATTTTATTTACCTTTCCCATGCTAAACTAAATGTCAAGCATAGTTCAGCAAAATAAACCAATAAATCTCAACAGACACAAATGCTTATTTTATTAATGCCAACTCTAATTCCAAATTAAAATCATATGAGATTGACATTGTGTACATATTTCAGATAAACTAATTTTGCGTTTTAATATCAAATACATAAGGAGAATAATTAAAGCATTTATTGCCCTTTTCTCCTGGTTCCATATGCATAGACTGAGGATAATAATTATAATGAATTTGCCCAACTCAAATAGACAATATAAAAATATGAAGATAGATAGACAGATGGGAAATAGATGGATAAACAGATGGCCATATCACTTTGAAAAAAATAAAGTTAAAACTTGCTTGTCATTCAAATTAACAGTGAACAGCATTCTTTAAACTTGCACCTTGGATCACAGCTAAAAGTATAAGTGTTAAACCATAGCACTATATCATATACCCTCTAAAATAAAAACAAATATAAAATCTATTTCAAGATTTTTACTTAAGATATCAAACAATTCAAAAGACTGATGATACAAGTAATTTCTATGTTTTTGGCAGAAAAGTAATAAAATCTTATAGTTAATATATTTATAAACCAAAGATATCTAGAAATTAGTTTACCTTTCCCACTCAAGACTGAGTTTCAAGGGAGAATTCTGTTTTTAAAGGGACTGAAATAATCAAATGGAACTGAAGAGTAGGGGCCAAAGTGTAAATTCAATTCTGTGAACAAACCAATGTGCATAAATAAGAGAAATGTTGAAGGTAACTCTGAATAAAATATAGGCTCTGAAGGCTTATTCCCAGATTTCATTAGCCTCAGAAAAGAGTCGGGGAAAGTACCACTAGAGTTGAAAAGTTAGGATCATCAGATCCCATGTTTGATGAGTAATTTCCAATTGGGAAGCAGAGGTCATTGACATACTTCTTCCTGTAGTACATTAGGATTGGTTCAGAAACTATGACAAAGCTCAGATGCAAATAGAACAAAAAGAGGCACCATAACAAGGAGAGCAAAGCCTAAGGCAAAATAAATTAATTTGCTTTATATTATTTTTTAAAAAGAAATTAAGGCTTACTTGACTTTATGCACAGGTTTCAACATATAATTCAAAAGAGCATATAGATAACGTTGTCACTAATAGAGTTGTGTTCTTGCTTATGTGGTCTGTAATTGGTTAATAGAGCTCCCTAATAAAGCTTGGTAACGACTGCCAGTGAAGTCATAATTTGGCCATCAGTAGCCATTTGGAGCATAGTTTTCATAATCATAGACTGTATATCAAGAAAAAGAGGAGATTTTTGTAATAATACTTGTCTTGTTAGTATATCATGTAGTATTTGGAACATAGTGGATGATCAATGTAAATCTGAAAGTATAAAGAATTAAAAATGAGAAATACAGCTTCCGTTCACTTTTAGTTTAAATATAATTTTACTTACATATCAATAATAGAAGATATTTATCAAAATTTTAACTATATAATGTATTAACATATCTGAGATCCACTGATAGCCAATGTGATCATAAGGTCAGAAAAAAAAAAAACTTTAATTCAAAAAATTAAATAAAGCATTGACTGTATAAATAGAGGAATGTTAATGGTCTTTCAAGTCAGCATGCATTAAGATACAATTAATTATTATCAAAGCAGTTCAATGGCCAGAGTGTTAAGAGGAAGGCTCTATAATCAGAGAGACCTGAGTTTGAATTCCAGGTGGTCACTTTATTAACTCTGCAGGTCTAGAATTTGCTTCTACCCTACTTGCAAGCTAATAAATTAGCCTGTAACAGAGACATGAAATTCCTGGGTCAGAGACAAACATGTTTATTACAACACAGAAAGCAGCATAAGCATCCGCATATTTGCATTGGCTCTCCTAACCCCTAAGTCCCACAAGGGCAACGTAATAGACCATGATGGAAACTACACACACAGTGGGTTTATGTCACAAATGGGCAAAACTGAGTTTGGGGATTCACTGGTTTTATAGCAAGTAGTAAGCAAGCCTGTTCTTTGCCCAAGTGAGAAAAGAGACATATCTTCATCTCTCAACCATGAGAAATAGTCATGTTGTCAGAGACTTAAAGTCTGGCCCACCCAGCAAGAAATGTAAGAGTGCAAGAGAAACAAAGAGTATTGTCTCTCCAAATGTTATCTTACACATTTATTAATTTGATCATTCACTTTCTCTCCCTTTTCACCTATTTTATTTTTCTTCATTGTTACTCTCATCAACTTTTTTACATTGTTTGTCGCTCCCACTAGTATAGAAGCTCTAAAAAGGCAGACTGTGTTTTATGTCACATTGATATAATTACTATGTATATACTTGTTTTATAAAATATAGGTTTGTTTTACTTTTGTAATGTCAAATTTAGATATTTACCAGTTTCTAAAAGCTGACTGTTTTCCTAGACATCAAGGATATAGCAATTAACAAGATGAAGAAGGTCCCAACCACCTCTAACCTTCTAAATCTTTATCAGTAAAAGATGGCCTATAATAATGCCTACCTATGTGGTTATTGAAACCGTTTAATAGATAATAGAAGTGAAATATCTGGTAAAATTTTTGTTATATACTAAGTGCTCATGGATATTAGCAGCTATTTATTCAAATATAATGCTTGTGCCATGGATGGTTTTTGCATTTCACTATTTATATTTTGAAATGCATTACTACATATTTTAAATTTTTGTTTTTATTATTTGTTTAGCGATAGGGCCTGGCTATGTTGCCCAGGCTGGAGTGCAGTGGCTATTCACAAGCATGACCATAGCATACAGCCATTGGCTCCTGGTCAAGTGTCTGTGATGATAGGAATGTGCCACAGCACCCAGCTTACATTTTTATATTTAAAATAAAATGTTCAGTCACACAGACTTATATACAGCATAGTACAACACAGGATTAACTGATGTAAATATGTTACCATTTTTTGTCAGAATATTATCAAATGAAGAAAAAAAATACACTAATGTGCCTGTCTCTTTCCCTTCTCTAGAGTTAACTATGTCGTTTCCAGTCATGTTTTGTACAGTTTGGGATTTTTTTTTTGTATTTTTAAATAAATGTCATCATACCTGATATAATATTTTGCAACTTTTAAAAACCTAAATTCATACAGCATTTCCTTTAAGATACCTGTCAGATCTTCTTGATCCCTCCCAAATCATCTCAATGGCATATTTGTGAGGAGTAAAAGAGTGTGAAATGGTACCTAGATTTGTCATAATAAAAATATCTTACTAAATCCTGTGCTCTGCATTTTTAATGTCTTTTACTCTCACATATAACCTCTACCAGTATACTAAATCTTGCATTCAGAAATGATCAGATTATAAACACTGTGACTTTAAGACATTGACCTTTTAAGAAAATTTTATTTGGAACATTTTTCTTCGTATCTCTAATTCATACTTCAGAGACTGATTAAAATCTTCTTGCTAATTTCACTTGCAAACTATATCGCTATTACTGGTATTTACTGCACTTAACCTTCACCTTTCTGAAAGTAACATTAAAGTGTTATTTGCATAAATGAAAATCATTGCATTTGAATGCTGCCCTGACTGTGTATATTTTTAATCATCTCCCCATAAATGGCATTACAAAAACATTGTTGAGAAAATGTTATTTTAAAAGGCTATTAAAGTATTTTTCCAAAAAAAAAAAAACTACTTTGGGTTTTCATGTTAGAGGTGGATCTTTATACAATGTAAATTCAATGTAAATGCTTGCTGTTAGTTTTCGTAATACTCAGGCTTTCACTTATCTCACTTATTGGTGTGCTTTTTTATTAAGACTATAGTTTTTAGAGCAGTTTCAAGTTCACAAAACAAAATTGAGAGGAAGGTACAGAGATTTTCCATAGACTCCCTGCTCCCGCACATGCATAGCCTCCCCAATTACCAACACCCACCACCAGAGCGATACATTGTTAAAATTTATCAACCTACACTGACACATCATAATCAACCAAAGTCCAGAGTTTACATTAGGGATTACTCCTGGTATTTACTATTCATTCTATGGGATTGGATAAATGCACAGTGCCACGTACCTGCTATTAGAGTGTATCTACCAGTATAGTATCATACACAGTTAAAAATCCTCTGTGCTCTGCCTGTTTATTCTTCCCTCCCACAAACCCCTGGCAACTCTTTCTTATTTTGTCTCCATAGTTTTGCCTTTTCTCAAATGCCATACAATTGAAATCATACAATACACGGCATTTTCAGATTGGCTTCTTTCACTTAGTAATATGAATTTGTTTCCACGATGTATTTTTATACCTTGATAGTGCATTCTTTTTAGTGCTGAATAACATTCCATTGTCTGGATGTACTACAGTTTCTTTACCTATCCACCTACTGAAGGACATCTTGGTTGCTTCAGAGTTTGGGCAATTATAAACAAACCTGCTATGAATGTCAATGTTCAAGTTTTTGTGTAGACATAAGTTTTCCACTCCTTTGGATAAATACCATGGTTCACAATTACTAGATTATATGGTAATAGTATATTTCATTTGGTAAGGAAATGTCAAACTGTCTCCCAAAGTAGATGTACCATTTTGCATTTCCACTAGTAACAAAAGGGAGTTCCTCTTGCTCTACCTCCTCACCAGCATTTCCAGTGTGATTTTTCTGGATTTTGACCATTCTAATAGGTGCGTAGTCATATCTCATTACTGTTTTAATATTCATTTCCCTGATGGCATATGATGTAGAGCATATTTATATGTTTATAAGCCATCTCTAGATATATTTCTTGATGAGGTATCTTTTAAGGTATTTGACCCATTTTTAATAGGTTTGTTTTCTTAATGTTGAATTTCAAGAGTTCTTTGTATATTTTGAATAACAGTCCTTTATCAGACGTATATTTTACAAGTATTTTCTCCCAGTCGGTGGCTTCTTTTCTCATTCTGACAATGTCTTTGGCAGGGCAGCGGTTTTTAGTTTTAATGAAGTCTAGCTAATCAATCTTTCATGGATCATATTTTGATGTTGTATCCAAAAAGTCACGCTTGCCATATACAACATTTCTCCTACATTATAGGAGTTACATAATTTTGCATTTTACATTTAGGTCTATCCCCCCAAAGATACCCACAAAAATAATTTGCTGAAATTTTTATTGAGATTACATTAAACCTTTAGAATAAGTTTTAATGTAAAAAGGGAAGAATGGACATCTTCATGGTATTGTGTCTTCCTATCCATTAACATTGAGTATCTCTCAATTTACTTAGTGCTTCTTGTTCTACCATCAGTTTTGTAGTTTTTTTCATATAGATCTTGTACATATTTTGTTATATTTATACTTTAGTAGTTCATTTTTGAGAGGGCTAATGTAAATTGTATTGTTTTTAATTTCAAGTTTCACTTGTTTGTTGCTAATATGTAAAATGATGATTGACTTGTACATATTAACCTAGTATCCAGAAACCTTGCTATCACTTATTAGTTGCAAGAGTTCTTCATCAAAATTTTTTTTCAGATTTTCTATGTGGGCAATCTCATTTCTAAAAGACTAGTTAAGTTGAAACTAAGCAGAATATTGGTATGCCGAAACAACTACATGTTGATGGTTTCACAATCTTTAAATTCTAAGTGTGCTGTTAAAAAAAAAAAAAAAAAAAAAACTCACAATGGTGTAATTTACAAGATAAAAAGTTCTTTTATTGTTGTACAGTTAATAAATTATATTGAAGAAGTTTCTCCATAACTAGTGAAAGTATTTAAAATGTTAAGCCAATAAATTAATGTTCTGGTTGACCCTTTTACTCGTGTGCTCAAGCTGCTATAACACAATATCATAGTCTGGGTGATTTAAACAATAGATGTTTATTTCTCACAGTTCTGTATACTGCGAAGTCCAAGGTCAAGATACTGCCTGTGTAGGTTACTGTGAAGACCCTCTTCCTGGTCACCTTTTCACTGTATCCTTATGTGGCAGAGAGAGAGAGCGAGAGATTGAGATAAAAAATGCTACTGTTCTTCTAAGAAGGACACAAGGACACTAATTCCATCATGCAGGCCCTACTGTCATGACCTCAACTAATCCTAATTATTTCCCAAAGGCTCCAACTCCAAAGAAAGTCACAATGAAATGAAGTCCCAATATATAAATTTGGGATGGGAAAGTAATTCAGCCCAGATCTCCCCAAAGATATTTATGTGTTATATATGTATAACTTTCTTCACCTCTTTTTTAACAAAACCTCTTTACTTCTCATTTTCTCTCTGTATTTGAAGACAACAAAATAACTTATTTAAAGTGCTTTATTTTTAAGCATACTTCTTTTGTTTGTTTGTTTGAGGCTGAATCTCACTCTGTCACCCAGGTTGGAGTGCAGTGGTGCAATCTTGGCTCACTGCAACCTCCGCCTCCCAGGTTCAAGCAATTCTTTTGCCTCAGCCTCCCAAGTAGCTGGGATTACAGATGCATGCCACTGCACCTGGCTAATTTTTGTATTTTTAGTAGAGACAGAGTTTCACAATATTGGCCAGGCTGGTCTCAAACGCCTGACCTCGTGATCCACCCACCTTGGCCTCCCAAAGTGCTGGGATTACAGGTGTGAGTCACTGTGCCCGACCTTAAGCATAAGCTTTAAAAATAAATTTCACTGAGTATAGTGGGTAGTAATAACAATAGCTAACATTTATTGATACTTGCTAATGTTGTAGGGAGAGGCAATGTTCTAAGAGCTTTCAGGTATTAAACATATTTAATCTTCATGAAAACTCTATTAGATAGTCAATATTATTTTCATCTTACAGAAAACTTTTTCTAAGAGGGTCTAAATAGCTTGTTCAGAAGCCTGTAAAGGGCCAAGTTTTGAAGCTATGCAGCCTGGTTTCAGATCATATCCTCCTATTCATATACCTATAATATACCTATGCCATTACAACATTAGATAATAAATACTTTGTCTTGTTTTAAGGTTATAAATTTAAAGGATAATTGGAAATGTTTCTCTTACCTAGAGGAAAATACAATTTTTTAAGATAATGTTTCATAACTATCTGTATTACGTTTACTGAAATAGTTATATTTTTACTTCCCTGAATCAATGCGTAATAAATATGCTTCAAAACAAATCTAGAGAAATATGTCTCCTTAGACATCAAATGATAGGCAGTAACTGGATATATATCTGATAGAAATATTTTTCCCTCATATTTTGTTAATACTTTAAATTATGTTTTATGATTATGACACATCAAAAATAATTGAAAATTGTTCTTATATTGTATGAATTAATAAAATATTGCAGACCTGTAAAATCTATGTAAATCATTTTTATTTACAACTGTCAGGCATTGGTGACATTTAATAACATAATATGCATAACCTACAATTGCATTTTAGTCTTTGATAGGTTAATCTCTTCTCACAGACAAATTGCAGGCACAAACTCACCTTAGCTGCTTTAGCATACTCACTTTACATTTGCTTTGTCTAACTCAAAGGTCTTTACATAACAACAACAAAAAAAATCTCCTCATGTAAATTTAGTCTTCCAGGTAAAATACTGTAATAACAAACATATGGGTTACATAGGCCATACCAGATGGTGTAGGCCTGTGCTCACATAGCTTGTGCATAGAAAGCAAGATAAAGCACAGTGTTGTAAATCTTCATTTGTACCCTGTCTGGAACAGAAGTTTTTATTGTTCTGTCAAACTGTCCCATCTATTACTAAGATCTGTCACATTTTCTTTTATAACATTTCTTTTATTTATAGCTAAAAAATTCCACCAGTTTTCTGTCATTTGAATCACTGCCGTGTGATCCTCATGATCTGCCTTAAAAGCAGCCCACAACGTTATCATTTAATTTCTACTTTAGCCACATTTGCTATCCTATCCTAAAATCACACACTTTATTTATAGATAAAGGACAACTTCTTCACCCTTTTATTTTCCCATCATAAATGTTACTGCTTGGATTGTATTAACTATAGAAAAAGAACTTTTAATGTCATGGGTTCCAGATTGGGGAGTTTTCTGGGCTGCTCTTGGCAAGGGTGGTGACAATAGATGCTAAAGAGCTGATATTCCGAAGCTGCACTTTGGATGCTATAAGGAAAGTGCACTGAGTCTGAATCAGACCAGAATATAATATTCTCGCCACGTGCAGGTACCACTCCAACTGTAAGAGGAAAAAAATAAACAAAACTCAATAATGTCATATTCAACCAGAGTCTAAAGATATATATTTTAAATAAATTTAAATATGGATTCATTGATAGAAAAGACTGGTCTCAAGATCTTTTCTTCCAAGCAGTGTACATATGAGGCAGCAATAGTAGCTAAATATTAGGTAGGTTGAATTATATGATATTACCATTTTAGCAGGTCAAAAAAGATCGAGTATCAGCATTTTCATAAGGTTCTGCCTAATGCTGAGGTTATAAAAATACAATGACCCTAATTTTTATTGAGAATAATGAGGAATATTGTTATGCAAATAGATGGCAAAAATAGCAAGACAGTATCTAATGTCACATCATCTAACTCTTTTGTCAGGATAAGGTGTCATGCATTACCTTCACTTTCAGGCATTGCTTACATCTCACAGTTCCCAGAAGACTGTCGCAGAGATTAAAAAGTGGTAAAGTGGTAATATAAATCACAATCTCTCTTATCTAACACCATAGTTTTCAAACATTATGCTGACGAGTAATGAGAGTATTATGAACTCTTCAGTTCAATAATACAACATTCCACCAATAGTTAGCTAAAATAGGGTGAAATAAAACACATTCTGAAACAAATGCCACAATTAAAAATACTGCTTCCAAGTCTGTAAACTTATTACATGCTATTAGAAAGTACCAACACTTTTCCGTTCCCAGTACTTTCATTTTACTTTAAATCGATTGGAATTACCACATTAAATTTGCGCCTTTGAGAGCTCAGCATGGGAATAAGCAGTCAGATTAAACACAGTATGGTCGGCAAACTCACACAATATAATTATTTGTTCTTATCATTCGAAGCTCTTCACTTGAATCCCCATGTATTTAAGGAACACACTGTTTTCAAAGTACTGCATTATGTGCTATGAAGAAAACAAAAATTATAAAACTTTTTCCCTCAAAGAGTTTACATTCTAATTTTGGAGACAAGATATGAATGCTTCTGTGGGTTTTGTTAAACAAATTTACTTTAAATGGCATATTAAGATACCAAGGAAGAGAAGTGTCACAAGGTAGTACCTGATTGTCATATGTGTATAGTACAAACGC
Organism: Sapajus apella; assembly: GCF_009761245.1. Classification (NCBI taxonomy): domain Eukaryota; kingdom Metazoa; phylum Chordata; class Mammalia; order Primates; family Cebidae; genus Sapajus; species Sapajus apella. The sequence goes on along the minus strand of NW_022436968.1, from coordinate 597,696 downwards.
TAATTAATGTTAGAATTGAGGGAGGGAAAGACTGCTCCAGGAGACACTTGTGCATGAAGTGGGATTTTGTGCTTCTTTTATAGTATCATTGGTGTTCAAATGAGATAAAAGGGAGCTTTCATTCTGCATCCTGTGTGCTTGGGCTAGTAAGATCTTGAAAACAATAGAACATAGAAAGCCTTTCCAAATTGGTTTCTAATTACACGTCACCACTATTTTTAATTTCATCAATATTTCATGTTACATTTTAGTTACTTAGAAACTTTATTACTCATTATTGCCACCAATTTATTTATCATCAAAATTGGTTGATATATTCTCAAAACTCCAATTGATATTATTTAACTTAGGTTCCCCAAGGTGGTAGAAATAATCCAGGAAATTTATAACACCTACTAAGGATTGATGAGAAAAGTAAGACTCCTATATTCAGGGACAAGAGAGCTCTGTTTTATTAATGTCAATATTTCAAAACAGAGTCTATGAGAAGTCTCTCTAACTTGGGAATATCTTTCATTTCCAATTATATCATAAATTGATATGTAAAAATGTTTTAAGTTTTATATCTTCTGAATCATAAGGAAATATGAGAAAAAAATTTAAGAAACTGAGACACAATCACCTCATTTTCTGTAATTTCACTTGCTGCTCCCAACCATAGCCCTTGATCCCACATTCAAGGACAAATTTTTACCAAAGGGAGGAGGAATTTAAACTGTCTCATCTATTGGAATTCAGAGTGAATCTTTGATGCTGTGTTACCTTCCACTCAGAATGATTCTGAGTTACTTCACCAGAAACCCATGTATCTGAAACTCAGCTCCCCACAGGAACAATATGGCAAATGACCAATTTTTGTCTATTGCTAAAATTACTGATGTACTAGAAATATGCTTTTATTCACTATGAATAAGGTTTATGACATTCATATTGGATACACAGTCATTAAAGAGATTTTAATTTGTGAGGTTGTAGCAACACTTCAAAGATTGTCTTATTGACTATTGACCCATGCTCTGGTTTCCCCCTATTGCTGCTGCTGCAAGTTGAAAGGCTTGTCTCGAAAAAGGAAGCGCTTTGCTGGTGGCAGAAAAAAAAAGATTGTGCACACGCGACACAGTCTGGGCTACGGATGAGAGAAGAAAAGTCAGTGGAATGGAGGACTAGGAGCCAGGAGACGAGAAGATGGGACAAAGAGAAAACAGAGGGACCAAGGCATAAATCGAGGAGAGGGGATAGAAAGAAGACAGATCAGTGGGAAAATATGAGGGAATTTTGAGGTTCTAGAAGAGACCAGTAACAGTGAAAAGGGGAAATAAGGAAACTAAGGCACAAAGGCAGAAACCACTGACAGAGGGAAGGAAATTGATGGGCAGAAAGAAGAGACTGCAAGGTTGAGGAAGGGAAATGATTAGTGAGGAAGGGGATGCTAAAGAGAATACATACTAAAGGGAAGGTGAAAAATATGTCCAAGTTATCCAAAACAAACATAGGTCCTAATAAGCCATCATAGAAGTTGCTGTACCCTTTATGCATATCTAGGAGAAAAAAGGTTTTGGTAAATTGTTAACTTTGATAAATTCCTCATAATTGTCATCCACCAAAACATAATTGGTCATTGGGTAAAATGGCTGGCTTTCATGAAAACATCCCTGGAAATTTATCTCAGAAAATGAATATATTTCATTACAAACTTTTAATATCATGACTTGAATATCATGGTTTTGAACATCAGTGTGGGCGTCCATTCATCATTTGCCCTACTGTCATGTAGGTTCTGTTCTTTCCTCTTAGTTCCATCCCACCATTGTCCATCTCTTTCTTAAAACATGGCAATAAGGAATAAAGCTGGCTATTAAAAGTTATTGTAGATCCTAAATGGCTACTGCAGGAATCTTCCAGTTCTCATTTGTGGTATCTTTTTTACAGTGCTATAAATTTCTAATTAAAATAAAAGTGCTAATAGCTAAGACTTTAAAACTACTGCATAAGTTAGATAGTCAGGACATTATCTACTTTTTAAAATTTTTTTAGTGAGGAAATTGGTCAAAATGTTTGTGTCTCCCCAAAATTCATGTGTGATAATCCAAAACCTTGAGCATTAGGAGGTAGGGCCTCTGGGAATGGATTAGATCACAAGGCAGAGACCTCATGATGGGGATTAATGCCCTCATAAAAGAAAAACATGGGCCTGGCACGGTGGCCCACACCTGTAATCCCAGCACTTTGGGTGGCCAAGGTGGGCAGATCACAAGGTCAAGAGATAGAGACCATCCTGGACAACATGGTGAACTCCAGTCTCTACTAAAAATACAAAAACAAATTAGCTGGGCGTGGTGGTGCATGCCTGTAGTCCCAGCTACTCGGGAGACTGAGGCAGGAAAATCTCTTGAATCTGGGAGGGGGACGTTGCAGTGGGCCAAGATCACGCCACTGCACATCAATCTGGTGACAGAGCTAGACTCCATCTCAAAAAAAAAAAAAAAAGAACAGAGAGAACTGGTTATCCCCTTCATTATGTGAGGACACAGCAAGAAGGCACCATCTATGAACCAGACAGGGAGCCCTTTCCAGACAATGAATCTTCTGGTGCCTTGATCTTGGACTTCCCAGCCTCTGGAACTGCAAGAAAAACATTTTTCTCGTTTATAAGTGACCTAGTTTATGTTATTTTGTTATAGTAGCCCAAACAGACTAAAACAGTGCTCAAAGAAAATAAATAATTTGTTCAAGGTCATAAGATAAAACTTAAAATCTGGAATCTCAAACCAAGCCTTCCTGCAGAAAGGCCAATGCTTTTTTAAAAATATCATCCCAGTACACTGTTTCCAATTACTTTAAGAGATTTACAATTCTCATAGCATATGTTAAAAAATAATGCCAACTTCAACTGGGAAAATATAGTAATTAGGATATGTGTTGGATGAATAAATCTAATCAATCAATCAAAAGGCACTATTCCACATTTTCTCCATGAATATAGATGTCTTTTAGTTTCTTACAATAATCATTCTGTAACATTCTGTAACTTTGGGTTTTCAGGCCTAAGTTAGATAACCATCATCTTTTAAGAGATGAATTAGCTAGAAGATGCTATGAGAATAAGGATTTAAAGAAACATATTGATTTGGGAATGCACGGGTACAGTCTTTAAAAGTTCTAGTATTATTTTGGCTTATTTAGAAGAAAAGTTTTATATTTACAGACTTCCAAAGTCAGCTCTAGTTATGCTCAAAACTGTAAAATGTCTGAGATTGCATTCTCTTGTTAGCCAACAAGTTACTCTGTTACATTTTCATGAATATTGGTGCAACACCTGGGATTTCTAGGTGAGAGATGAAGAACAGTTTTTTACCCACATCAGTAGCAGTAGTCCAAGTATCAGCATTTTTGGGCTGGTTACCCAAGCCTCAGTTAACACAGGGTAATGTGAAGAAAGCCAGATGACACAAGCCCACACAATGGATTGTGTTACAGGAAAGGAACCCAAGCTTAGAGAATCAGGAGCTTTAATGATGGCAGTAGTTGTGTTTACCATTTGCTCCAGAGACATTTTTATTGTATTACATAGTAAGCACGGCTGCACTTTGATCTAAAGATTCTCTCTGTCTTCCAAGGCACTATGCCAACATCCAGAACAAAGGGCAGTCAAAGTTTTACTCATAAGATGTGCACAACCGCTAGAAACCCATGGAGAATTGTCTCCCAGCAGATTGATCCACACCTGCTTCAAGCTGCCTGCTAGATTGTTCCAAAACTTGTTGTTTTATGAGTTGGACTGTTTAGTTAAGAATCTAACTACCTCATATGTTCCTTAGTCGCAAGTAATTTTACTGGGAGTATAGTTTCTGTTATTCTCTCCATGGAATTTCATTGGGAAAAAAAAAAAGTCAAGCTGCCATGATAAACATGAATTTAATCTGTTTGCTGAAACTATTTCTCCTCAAAAACAGAAACATTGTTTCCTGAAGGTTCAAACTTCACTCAGTTTCTCTGGTCAACACTGTTCCATTTCAGACTTCAAGTGGTCCCATGTCGATTCAACTTTGCTACATGCCTTCTTGTTCCCTAAGATGTCAACCTTGATAACTGCTCCAGTAGATCTGTTTTTCTCAGTCTGAGATTTTGTTTTCTTCCTCCAGAAACTCAGAGACCTAAGTCCTGGAACTACCCTTATCCCGCTGTCTGGGTCATGCTCCAGCTGTGAGCATTTTCTGACTAGTTGCCTCCACTGTCATCACATTTATCCTGCTGCCACTCTCCTTGGACCTTTTCCCTACCATTCTTTTGGGTTAATGTCTTCTGTTTGGGCATTAACTAAATTCCTTTGCATGATTTTCTTAATCACTGATCTGAGGTACCAGCTTACTACTATCACACTCCCCATTTATTTGTTTATTCAACAAGTAGTTCCTAAAGGACAACTAAGTTTGCAGATCTGAGCCAGGATGTGATTTTGCAATCGAATCCCAAAATACTATAACTGATCCTGATTACCTGACTAGTACTGTCTGTTATCTACCGCTGGGGAGATTTCCAGCTCCTTCCCTGAGCAGTTTCTGTGCTCTGGGTCTGGCTCTAGACCTTAAAAGTCCACTCTGAGAAATATCATGCTTTGTTAGTACTAGATCATCCCTTAAATTCCCAATTTCTTTCATAGTTTTCTGTTTGAAAGACTTTGTTCTGAACATTTTAATAGCACTGGATGTTGCAACCTTTAGTTAAATTTCTCATAACAGTTTTCTTGTAAAATACTGGAGAAATCATGATGTCATCTGCCATAGTATGCTCAGTTCATAGTTATTATAAGGTGTCACATATAAAATCTAGCATTTTCACTTATACAATGTAAAAATTGTTTTCCAATGTTAAGGTCTTCTAATATTTTGAAGTTAGATTAAATTTTCGTTAAGGCCTTATTCATTCTTGTAAAATTCCACAAATGGAACTACCTACATATATTCACATCCTCACAAGTCTCCTCTTGTCTACAAAACAGTCCCATAAAGCTATCTGATTTAAAAACGTTTTGTTTCTTAAAATAGCTTCCCTTTTCAGGTTGTATATGTATATATTTAAGAGTGTCACTTTGTGTGTATGTGTTCCCTCTGATGTGAGTTTTTATGCTTCACTGCCAAAGTAATACTTGCCCATTTCTATTCAGTTTTAAAGGGAAAAAAAATGATTTACTTAGAAATATTCACAGTTTAGCAAAATCTGAGCCCTAAGTATAACAAAATGTTGGAGGATTGTGAACACAATAACATAAAATAAACTGTAAAATATGTGCTAATATAATCAATATGTATCTACCATAATGTGGATAATATATACTCTTATTAAAATAGGTTATCTGATCTACACAGGTCAATGGTTAGAAAAATAAAATCTTCATCACATAAACCACAATTCAAAGCTATTTTGTTTACTAGTTACAGAAATTAGCAAAGGTCATCATAACCTCATGGTAGTTCAATTCTGCCAGAAAAGCGCAAAGCCAAATAATCAGGAAACAATTTCTATTTTAAACTGTTCAGGGCGCTAAGACAAAGTACCACAGACTGGATGGCTTATAGACAACAGAAATGTATTTCTCACAGTTCTGGAGGCTGGAAGACCAAGATCAGGATACCAGCATAGTTGCATTCTGATGAAGGTCCTCTTGCACATTTCGGACTGCCATCATCTCATTGTATACTCACATAAAGGAAAAAGACTATGGAGCTCTCTGTGGTCTCTTTTTTAAGGTCACTAATCCCATTCATGAAGGCTCCACCCTCATGGCATAAGTTATATCCCAAAGGCACTACCTCCTAAAAAACATAGTATGGGAGGTTAGGATTTCGAAATATAAATTTGGAGGTGGGGATGTGTGAACACAAACATTTAATTCATTGCACATGACCCTAACAGCAACTAATTCCCCTTTCTTTTTTCTTTTTTTTTTTTTTTTTGGGGAAAGATCTCTCACTCTGATTTAGCCTTGACCTCCTAGGGTCAAGTGATCCTCCCTCCTCAGCCTTCTGAGTGCTGGGACTACAGGCACGGGCCATGACACCTAGCCAGGGGTATTTTTGTATTTTTAGTAGAGACGGGGTTTCTCTATGCTGCCCAGGCTGGTCTTGCACTCCTGGGATCAGGGAGCCAGCCACCTTGGCCTCCCAAAGTGCTGGGATTATACGCATAAGCCATGGCACCCAGCCAGTCCCCTTTTCTGTTAAATGGAATGCATCTCTCAGTCTTTAATTTTAACCAGATTAAAGGCATTGCCCAAAACTTATTTCCAAGAAGCGCAAATCCTTATTATGATGGCCATGCAAATGAAACATAATTTGTCCAAATATTCAGTTCAACGTGCACAAAAAATCCTTCCTCTGATTACATTTTTGTTACTACTGGCCTCCTCCCAATAGAAACCACATTTTATAGGTAAAACCAATACTCTTGATTCTTTCAACTATTTTTTTCCTTCAACTATTTTTTCCTCTTTCATGAATTTTCAAAAACTACCTCAAATCTTTTGAGAAATAATAAATTATAAATGGATGGATGATGCTGAGAATAGATTGGTAATTGAATACAGAGATAAATAATATACCAATAGAAAGAAGAAAGTAGATTATAGATGGATACATAGATATATAAATACATAGATAAATATATGAGTGACCCAGAGCTATTTAATGAAAAATCTGTCTTTCCTCAATTATGTGCCAAATTACTTCTGTCATGTATCAAATGTCCAAGTACAGGTTTGTTTCTGAGCTCTCTGTGGTTCTGCATTGTTCTATTTGCCTACCTCTATCTTAATCACTGCAATTTATTATATATGTTGACATCTAGTAGAGCAAGTGATTTCATCATTTACTTATTTGATACATGTATTCTCCGTTCTTGACCCTTTGCATTTACATATACATTTTAGAATCTACCTTCCAACTTCTACCAAAAAAAATTTTATTGAGATTTGATTCCCCATGAAGAGCTTTCTAAATTATCTCAGTAATGTTTTATAGTGTTCTACATTGGTAGTCCTGCATACTTTTAAATAAATTTGTTCCTAGGTATGTTATGGCTTTTATACTATTTGAATACTTCTAAATTTTATCTTCTATTTCTTGTTTGTATGTAAAAATCAAATTGATATCTTCATAATTCACTTTAATTCCAGAAAGTTTGCTAGACTTATTAATTCTAATAAATAGTTTGTGGGTCCTCTCTGAATTTCTATTATCTTGTCTACTATGAATAACATCAGTTTGTTCTTTCCAAACTTGTTTTGTTTTGTTTTTCTCTTGTTCTACTGAACTGGCTAACACTTTCAATACAATGTTGTTCATATGTGGTTAAAGATGAAACAAATTTGGAAAGTATTCAATATTTTCAACAGTCATTGTATTATTTATTGTTAGTTTGTTGTAGGTACCTAATATCTCCTCCTAGCTTGCTTAGTTTCTTTTTGAAAGGATACAGAATTTTTATCAAATGCATTGTCTGCATCTGTTGATATGACTATATCATTTTTCCTTAATAATCTAATGATGTTGGGGATTTCATTAACTGATTGTTCAAAGTCAAACTATGAATGAGATCCTGGAAGAAATCCAACTTTATCATAATATATTATGCCTCTACAAAGATTGATATTCTGTTTGCCAACATTTGCTAATGTTTTGTTTAGAGATTTTTTTCATCTTTGTTCATAATGAGATTGGCCTGTAGCTTAACCTTTCTTGTACTGTCCTTATCTGGTTTTGTTATCAAGTTTACTAGTCTTATTATATACTTGGGAAATATTCCCAATTTTTCTTTCCTCTTGAATGTAAGAACTCATTAGAAAAGCTAATTTGACCTAGATGTCAGAAAATGCTGATTACTGATTGAGTTTCCTTAATGATTAAGAATTGTCCAAGTTTCTCTTTCTTTCTAATTTTGGATTAGTTATAATTTTCAAATAATTTTGATACAATTTTAAATTTATTGATATGTTACTAATAATGTCTAATCATTGTTTAGCTTCTGCAATATCCCTAATATTGTACTTTTCTCACAGCAGACGTTGACAGTTTGTATCATTTCTTTATCTTTTGCTCATTGTCATCAGAAGTGTGTCAGTGTTATTTGTCTTTTTTAAAAAGAGACTGGTATTATTCAGTCTCTCTATAACTTCTGCCTTATATTTCATATGTTCTCCCTTCCACCTTTAATGAACTTTTTATCTTTTTTTTTTTTTTCGAGATGAAGTTTCACTCTTATTGCTCAAGCTGGAGTACAATGCCACAATCTCAGCTCACTGCAACCTCTGCCTCCAGGGTTCAAGCAATTCTCCTGCCTCAGCCTCCCAGGTGGTTGGGATTACAAGTGTGTGTCACCATGCCCAGCTAATTGTGCGTGTGTGTGTGTGTGTGTGTGTGTGTGTGTGTTTAGTAGAGACTGAGTTTCACCATGTTGGCCAGGCTGTTCTTGAATTCCAGACCTCAGGTGATCCACTCGCCTCAGAATCCCAAAGTGCTGGGATTATAGACGTGAGTCACCGCACCCAGCCTAAAAATCTTAAAATGGATGCTTAGTTTAATTTTTGACTGTTTTGAATACATACATTTAAAGCTCTGAATATGCCTCTACAAATTGCTTACTGCAAGTTTTGGCATATAGTACTTTCATTGTTGTGTGGATGAAAATATTTCGACCTTTTATTGTAATTATTTCTTTAAACTAAAGGTTTTGGCAATTCCTAATTTATCTTAAATTTCACAATAGAACTTGCATTTGTCATGGGAAAAGAAGAAACTAGAAGGGCTTACTTATTGTGCCCTCGTATGAATCATATTCAACCCCTTCCTTTGTTAGCTATCTTCCTCCCCAACCTACTGGGAGCTCGGATCGGTAGTATTGTTTAGTTTCCATTTAGCTGCATAGTAATACTAATTAACTTATTAATTAAACTCATGACTTCTCCATCACTTTCTCCTATTTTCTCAGCTATCTTAAACCTAGAAATAACTGGTCTTACAATAAACCCAGAAGTAGAAGAAAGATACAGATTAACAATAAAAAGATTCGATAAAAATCCTTTTATATTAACAAATATAAAAGATTAACAATAAAAAGATTAACAATAAAAAGCTCTGATAATTCCTTTTACTTAATAATACAAAAATGGATATAGAAATTTTATTACTCTAGTTAAGCAAAATATTTCTAATTATAATAACAATGGATATCTGTTAAAATCAAACTGAACTCTATTGGACCCCTACCTTACTTTATACACAACAATTAATGTGAGTGATTGTCATCCATAGATTTAAACATAAGAGTGAAAACTAAAAGTCTTATATAATAAAATGTAGGAAAATGTATTTGTAACTTAGTGGTTCACACAGATTTCTTAGAGAATTCCCAAAAACAGTAATCATTAAACAAAAGGATGATAAATTAGATTTCAGCAACATTAAAAAATTTCTACTTATCCAAGTCATGATTAAGGAAATGAATAGGCAAGCCACACTGGGAGAAAAATATGTAGTACTCATATCTGACAAAGAACTTGACTCCAAAATATATAAGAACTATTATAAATCAATAATCAAAAGATTAACACAACTTAATAAAAGAGCAAAAGAAGCAGATACTTCACAAAAGAAAAGGTATAGCAATACCCAGTGAGAAAATGAAAAGGTGCTCAACATTATCAGAAAAAAGGCAAATTAAAACCAGATAAGACTCTACTTACCACCTACAGAAATAATTAAAATGTAAAATGACTGATAATTATCAATTTTTGGCAAGAAAGTGAAACAAATGAACCCTCTCATATACATTGCTGATGCAGGCATAAAATGTTGGAACCACTTTGAAAGTCTGTTTGGCAATATATTTTAAAGTTAAGCACACAATTACCATACAACACAGCAATACCACTCATAGACATTTACCCAGCAAAAATGAAAATACATGTCAAAGGAAAAACTTGAATTGAATAATTAAAACAGTTTTCATCACAGTATCCCCAAATGAAACAACCCAAATGCTTACAGAAAATGAATTAAATGTTTTATATTTATATGATGAAATATTCTTTAGCAAAACAATGAAATGAACTACTGATGCAAGCAAGCAATAAGGGTTAATCTCAAAAGAATTCTATTTAGACAAAGAAGTCAAATTGCATACTATATTATTGCGTTTATAAATTTAATAAAATGCAAGAACAAGCAAAGCTAATCTATAATGATAGAGGTAAAAAAATAATGGTGCCAATGGGGAAAAGCTGTGGAATTAACTTGCAAGGACTATGTTAGAACACTCTGGAAGGAGAAAAGTGTTCTAATCCTTGATTGATATGTTAGTTACAAGGATGTTGGTTATAGGTATATACAATGGCTAACATTCAACAAACTTTATACTGAAGGTTTGTACATTCCACACTGTCCATTTTATCTCCATTTTAAAAATGAAAGTTCAAAAGTATCTTCCCCAATTTGTGTAACTATCTAAAAGAAGATTTAGAAATGTGACCCAGAACATTACCTCACTGATTACTATACTGGATAACAATATAAAACCACTGGAATCAAAGGGAGTTGTATTTGAAATGAGGCTTTGGACATGAACAGACACTTCTCAAAAGAGGACATACATGTTGCCAACAATCATATGCAAAAAAGCTCAACATCACTGAAAATTAGAGAAATGCAAACCAAAACCAGAATGAGATACCATCTAACACCAGTCATAATGGCCATTACTAAAAAGTCAAAAAATAACAAATACTGGCAAAGTTATGGAGAAAAAGGAATACTTATACACTGTTGGTGGGAGTGTAAATTAGTTCAACCATTGCGGAAGACAGTGTGGCAATTCCTCAAAGACCTAAAAACAGAAATACAATTCAACCCAGGAATCCCATTACTAGGTATATACCCAAAAGAATATAAATCATTCTATTTTAAAAAGACATGCACACATATGTTCATTGCAGCACTATCACAATAGCGAAGACAGGGAGTCAACCCAAATGCCCATTGATGATAGACTGGATAAAGAAAATGTGGTACATATACACCATGGGATACTATGCAGCTATGAAAAAGAATGAGATCACGTTCTTTTCAGGGAGATGGATGGAGCTGGAGGCCATTATCCTCAGCAAGCTAATGCAGGAACAGAAAACCAAACATCACATGTTCTCACTTATAAGTGGGAGCTAAATGATGGAAGCAAATGAACACATAGAAGGGAAAAACACACACTGGGGCTTTTCAGAGGATAGGGATTGAGAGGCCTGAGAAGATCAGGAAAAATAACTAATGGATACTAGGCTTAATACCTGGGTGTTGAAATAATCTATACCACCAACCCCCATGACACAGCTTTACTTATGTAACAAACCTGCACATCTGCACATGTACCCCTGAACTTAAAAGTTAAAATAAAAAAGAAATCAGGATTTGGCACTTAAAACCCATATCAACCCAAGCAATTCTTTTGTTAAGCCACTTTACTATTGAAGTATGATTGCCATACAGAAAATTGTACATATTCAATACATGCAACTTGATGAGTAAAAGAATATGCCAGTAAAACCATCTCTGTAGTTTATACCATAAACCTATGTGTCACCTCCTAAAGTTTCTTTCTGCCCTCTTTATTTTGTGTGTGTGATAAGAACACAACATAAAATCTACACTATCAGAAAATTTTTAAGTATACAACAAAGTATTGTTAACCTCTTTAATAATAATGTTAATTGTTTGTTGTAAATATTAATTAATGGATAATTTACTAAAAAACTGGGAGGAAAATCTTACCTATTTGTTATTAGAATATGACCATTATGAAAAGATGAAAATGGCATGGGTGTAGCATGATCTACTATTTTGCCTGCCTTTCGGCTATGGTTTTAAAATGTTCCCTTAAAACTCAGGTTGAAATGTTAACTGTCATTGTGATAGTATTAAGATGTGGGACCTCTAAGAGGCATTAGGTCATGAGGGCTCTGCACTCATAAATGAATAATGCCATTATCATGGGAGTGGGATATGAGAGCCTGACTCCCTTTTTTCTATCTGTCTGTCATGTGCTTGCTGACTCTGTGATGCCTTCTGCTATGTTATGATACAGCAAGAAGGACTTCACCAGTTATGACCTCTCAATCTTGGAATTCCTAGCTTCCAGAACCATGAGGCAAATAAATCTCTCTTATGCATAAATTACTCAGTCTATGGTATTTTGTTATAGCAGCAGAAAACAAACTATGCCTTACTAAATTGTTCTTTGGGAATTAAATAGGACTGAATCTACCCTCCAAGTTCTAGCATGAATACTTGACCAAGACTCACTCAGTAAGAGTAATTGGAACACTAGTCACAGTAAAACATTTGTAGAGGTATTCACACAGCTCAAGATAAAACTCAATACTCAAACAGGCTGAAATTCTTTGGGAAAAGCTTTTTTTCTCTCTAAAGGTTGCTAAGTTCATCTTTGAAAATAGTTGGGATAAACTTACCTGAGGATGAAATCAATAAAGAAGAAAGAATAATTAAGAAATTGGAAAGTATCATTTGAGAATTTGAATCTGTTATGTCTAGACTTCTTTAATTTAAACCAGTTTAAGATAACCTACTCTCAATTAATGTCCTGATATAATAGTAAATATGATGTCATTCACAAATTTAAAAGCAGCATTAAAAAGTAGCAATCATATTGTGCTTTACAGTTTACAAAAATGCTTTGGCATACATTTAATTTTAATCAATTTTTACAGAGACTTGTTAAAGTAATTTTATAACCCATTTTAGATTTGTAATAATTGAGATCTGAGAATTTTCCAGCACCTCATACTTTTAACTAATAAAGCAGAAACTTGAATTCCTGACTTTAAAAGGTATGTCATTTCCAAAATAATATAGACCTTTATTAAACATAATTTCACTTTATATCTTAGTGAATTATCTGCTGTTTCTCATAATAATATTACTGTCTTCTGTGAACTATTGTGAGCTTGGTTTGGCAAGAATTCTTCAGCAACGCAGGGCTTAGTACCTTCTAACTGTAGTGACTGCTTCCACAAATCCTGTTCACATAGTCCTCTTCCATGATCTGTAAACATTCATTTTGTAGAAATCAAGTTGCTATATTCTTTTTTAGAAATCTCTCAAACATCAGTTCAGAATCCTAATGTCTTTTCAAACAGTGGATCCTCCCAAATGTTTGTTCAGAATTCTAATATCTTTTCAAGAAGTTGAAGCTCCAAAATATTAGTTCAGGATCCTGCATCGTTTTCAAGCAGTGAAGCACTTGTAAGTTTGACTAGAATTTAATCTCACATAGCTTTTTTTCTTGGTTTCTGTACATCTGTCGTTAAAATATTTTTGAATATATGGTTACTTTCTGAATGCACATTATCGTTATTTCTAGCACCCTATCTTCTCTTGTGTTAAGGCATGTGTTATCTGAAGAACTATTACCAGCATCATTATCATCATCATCATCATTCTAAACAAAAAAAGCAAGAACTCTTCTTTTTAGATCACAATTTTCAAAGCCTTAAATGGATGATGGATATTGAATGCTTCCCTGTAGAGTGAATGTAGCTTATTAACACCAAGAATCTCATGAGAAAGTCAACTCTTGGTTTTACTCAGCAGTTTCTTCCCATTTCCATTTATGAAAACATGGGTAATGGTACTTTCAAGTTTGTCAACACAATATAAATGCTGTTCTCAATTACTTTCTTTTGTTTATTTCTTTGGCTCTCTGTTTATCTTTGCTAAACAGAATGCCGAGAGGTCCTTTGAGACCCACTTAGCCACTGCCCCAATGTTAACAAACGAACCCCAAAAGTGTTAACTGCTCAAAATCCACATGAGAGACAAGCTGTCAATTGGCATCATTGATAGGTTTTAGGGATTAATTGAGCAGAAGTTCAGAATGAGGAAGTAGTATTCTGGCTCTGCCTTTATGAGGTCTTCTCAGTGTGGCTTCCTTATCCCAGAATGAAAGTAGAAAATCTGTTCCTACTAAAAATAAATGGAGTAGATCATTGGAGTGTTTCATAGAAGGAGAAAGACATGGTGAAGGGTGACAAAGGAGTTGTGTTGAGAGTTCAGGCTATCTGTGTCACTTGGCTGTAGTCTACAACAATAGGCATGGCCACCAAAACATATCAAATAGGCAAAAAGAGGAGACCCAGGAGGGAGAGAAAAGCACTTCAGGAGAGTTACAAATTGTCTAGGAGCAATCCCACAACGCCGCTACCACACATTCCCCTGCCATCACCAAGAAATGTAATCCCCATAATCATAACATGAGCTTTTCACATTTATTTAACCAAGAATACTGAAATCTGCTGCACATGCAATAAACACACCTAAATGCTGTTTAGCCTCTTCAATTGCAATGTCCATCAAAATTTAGAAAATAGACACCATTTGGCTATATTACTTGGTTTTCTGCTTGTTTCCAGGAAGAAACTATTCTTATAATCTTTGCACTTCTGTTTAAAGCACTATTTTCAACACCAGGCACACTGGATCTTGAACCAAATTCAGCAACAGGAAGGCTATATCATCATGGGGTGGAGAAAGTATAGTCAGTGCTCAGGGGTACCTGATCATGATTTCTGCCTCTAACTCTCCAGGAATCCAGATAATGATTCTTCTTCAACAAATAGTAGCCTGTCAGCCAAAGGAAGGCAGTTTCAAAAGGGGCATAAGAACCAACAGTGTCAACAGCATCCGAAAGGATGAGTGCTGAAAATAAAGCACTGGGTTTACAGCTAAGTAAATATAGGTGTCCATCGGTGTAATTTAATGATTTAGGGTGAGCATAAAGTACATGAGCAATGCAGCAACATAGACCTCAGCTGTAACAAACTTACTGCTTCCAGTCTTTCCTAACTCCAATCCATTATCCAACCACTGCCAGAATATTCTAAGTGACCATTTTATTCTCTAACTAAAAGTCTTTCCATGGCTTCCTATTTGTTAAATCAGTATACTATATATCTATTCTTAGAGAACCTATTTATCCTTCACTCTGACCCTTCAAGTGCCCATTTTTACATAAAACTTTTCTTGAATCCGCAGGTAGAATTGAAAACCCTCTTAATTTGTTCTTCACTATAAACCAAGACACAATTTTCTCCTATTACTGATAGCCATTATTGGTTATATGATGATATTGAATTGCCCCCAATTCAGTAATTTATATGTTTCTATGCTTACTTTTCTTCATATACTGACCTCCTTCGGGCAAACACAGTGTCTAGTACATCATAGAAATCCAATATTTAATTATGAAATGAATGAGAGGGAATGGGAGAGAGGAATAAACAATAAAGACGGATGAATTAACCCTGGAAAAAAAAATTTGCCTCCAAACAAGAAGGAAAGAGAGGAGGATTGGTAACAGGAAACAAACTAAGGTAATGATACAACAGGAAGCCAAGCAATAAAAAAGAATCAAATATCAACTCCATGGAAAGCTAAAATCTGTAAAGAAATATTGTGTACAGATAAGGTGAACTTGAAGCTGGTCTAAGCAATTGTATCTCTGTGTTTATCTCCAAATTTGCCTGAAACTATGATATTGACTCTTGGCCAGTAATGGGATAAAATGTGCTACCTTGGGATTTATAATGTGCAGTTTGCATTCTGAAACTTTTCTAGTGGCACTCACTAGCAAGTTACCTACACTGTTCCTTGAGAATGTAGGTTGATGATCTGCATCTGCTTAAGCTAGTTACACAGCCTGATTCTAGCTATTGACTAGTTGAGTATAAAGATTTATAGGAAACTTGTGCTTGGCAGCCCTAAGACGAACATATTTCATACATACTTTGGTGAATCATGATCTAATGACAAAGCACATTCTGTAAAATTGAGAAAGACCATGGAGACTGTGCCTGGGAAGCTTAAAGCTCTCCAATGTTTTTCTGTGTTGTCTTTCTCCCACGGTATCATACCCTTTACCTTTATTAAAGCCTAATTTAAGTATACCTTGTGGAGTCCCTTTAAAATAGTTCTCTGACCCTGTAATTGATGCAATTGGCACAGTAATCAGAGTATTGAAATGACCTTTCTCTCTAATTGTAAATGTTGGCTAACAATTTGTTTGAGGAAAAGAAAGATGAGGAGTGGGAGATGATGAACTTTTGATGATAGTCTGACTCCTAGGTCACTTCTGGCTTGAGTCAGGCAAAGGCTGAAACCACTGATGAAAAGAAAAGCATATCAATGGAACTTGGAGGTGGTAGATTCTGAACCAAGGGAAATAGCTACGTGGATTAAGAAAGAAATTCAGACAGGGGAAGTCAGCCAAGAATTTTGTAATTTTGCCACTTTGAAAAAACTGAAAGTAACAGAAAGAACTGAGGCTGCCAAGTAAACCAAATAATGGCTGGTGATTCTAAAGGGAAGGGAAAGGGTGCCAAAAGGGAATTAGGAAGATATTTATTTTGCTCAAAATGTGACAGTCTGAATGAGGATCACTAAAAAGAGTATACAGGCTGCAGGGTGAGGAAACCAAAGACAAATGACAGGGGTATTCAGTCAAAGACCTAAGTCATTTGTGGAATGTTATAAACAGCTTCCTGGGAAGCCTTTGCTAAAATTATGTTTATGCATTCAGATCCAAGGAGGTACTTCCTTTGCATTATATACTGATCAATGGAAGAGTATGCTGTTCTTATTCAGAATTCTCAATTAGTTGCAGTCTTTACAGAGATGTGTTAGAAAGTCAAACTTGCAATCTGTAGAGGTGGATAAAGGCAAACTACATAAAATATGTATAAATGAAAAATTAGATACTAAATAAAATAATCCTTCTAAAGCCTCTGAAATGTTGAAAATACCAGCGACTCTGGATTGGTTATATGATGATACTGAATTACCCCCTAATTTTATGCGTTTGACTCAAGTGATGATTGATGTTATAATTAAAGAGTTTCCAGATGCTTGGGCTCCTTATGTTACTCTACAAACGGATGAGCGGGATTATGTAAAGGAAGCTGTCATTGACCTCCTGATTCAGATTCCATAAGTAGGGCTAAATGATGGGGAAAAAAATCAGGATTATTCAGAAGAAAGAAAGAAAAAAGATAAAATGGGTTTTAAAAAAGAAACTAGAGATATTTAAACTGGGTAGAATACAGTCACATGATTAATTTAAAAAGATACAGACAAGGAGGGGCTACATGGAGTAGCTACTAAAATTTTAATGGATCATTGTAAGAGATTATATGATCAGGCCGCTTTACCAACTCTTCCATTTATCCTTGCCTTGATGAATTTTAAAAAATCTAATGATGACATAAAAACAGAATCTGCAGTCTCTTCCAAGGCAGTGTTGTTTAAAAGAGCAGGGACTGTTGGTGCAATTTCAAAGCAGGCAAACAGTCAGCTCAGGTCACCATAACAAAATACAGTCTAGGGGCCAAAATATGGACTAGGTGCTCAAACAATAGACATTTATTTCTCACAATTCTGGAGAATAGAAGGTTAAGATCAAGGTGCTGCCCAATGTGCTTCCCTGATGAGGGCTCTCTTCTGGCTTGCAGATGGCTACCTTCTTGCTATATCCTCAAGTGGTGGCTTGACAGAGCAGAGAGAGAAAGAAAGAAAGAGAATAAAAGGTCTAATCCATCTTCTTCTTCCTACAAGGACATGAATCCCATCATAGGAGCCTCACCCTCATGTCCTCATCTAAACCTAATCATATTCCAAAGGCCCTATCTCCAGATACTGTCGCACTGTGGTTTAGGACTTTGACACGTAAATTTGAAGGGGAAAATATTTATTCCATAATAGTATCTAAGCCCGTTTGCATTCGTATGCATAGAAATCATCCAAGGTAGTAAAATAACATTATTGGAATTCCTAGACACTGATGCACAAAATCAGAACATACCTAAGCCTGCCAACTAAAAGGTAAAACACAATGTAATTAATTTAGCAGAACATGGTAAAATATTTTAAAGTAAAAATATGGTTCAAAATAGGAATTAATGAATGAAAGTTATGTAAGTTTGTTGCATAACTCCTACCGGAACATATTACTGAAATGAATATGATGTATGACTCTGGGACTCTTGTCTTATCCAAATCAGTGGAAACAGAAATGTCATGCAAATCTGCTATTCATTCTCTTTTAATTGGGCATGTTAGATGAGACCTTTAGAACTACATAAATCCAGTCAAGTCTTTAATATAAAGTAATATATTAG
Source organism: Sapajus apella (assembly GCF_009761245.1). NCBI lineage: Eukaryota > Metazoa > Chordata > Mammalia > Primates > Cebidae > Sapajus > Sapajus apella. The sequence continues at coordinate 579,467 of NW_022436968.1, read as the reverse complement.
GTTGGTGCAAAAGCTACTGCAGTTGCCATTAAGAGTCATGGCAGCGGGGCACAATGGCTCATACCTGTAATCCCAGCACTTTGGGAGCTGAGGTGGACAGATTACCTGAGGCCAGGAGTTCAAAACCAGCCTGGACAACATGGTGAAATTCTGTCTCTACTATAAAATACAAAAAATTAGCCAGGTATGGTGGCACATGCCTGCAATCCCAGCTGCTCAGGAGGCTGAGGCACAGGAATCCCTTGAACCCAGGAGGCAGAGGTTGCAGTGAGCCGAGATCAGGCCACTGCACTCCAGCCTGGGGCTCAGAGTAAGATTCTGTCTCAAAACGGAAAAAAAAAAAAGAGTAATGGCAAAAACCACAATAAGTTTTATTCCACCATACTAATAGGATACCAGGAAAGGAAGTAGAGAAAGAATGAACATCAAGAAATTTTAGCTCTGATTAAAGATATGTTAGATAAAGATAAATTAGTATCCTCGAATTATTTGCTTAATAGTACAGTATCTCATGTAAGGAAAGCTGATGGATCCTGGAAAATAACTCAAGACTCTAGAGAACTGAGTAAAGAGTCATGGAATTCCATCATTCATGCCCTATATGGTATAAAAAATACAAGTTGTGCAGCAAACTAAGGGAGATTGACATTCTATGATCAATTCGACCAGCGCTTCCTTTTAGATTTCTATTTTGAAAGAAAGTAAAAATCAAATGTGCATTCATTGAAATAGCCTCCAATACCTTTTTCATGCTCAATATGGGAATATTTAAAGTATCTTCTTTATAGCTACAACCTGGTGATAAGAAACACTGATTTAATTCCATCTAAACTACTGATATTCATTGCATCAATAATATAATGTTGATATATAAATCTAGATGTCAAGCTAAGCATGATTTCCAAATGTTAATTGTATGATCACCAGGGAATAGTCAACTAACCCAACTAGAGTATAGGGTCAAGAATAACTGTTAAAATTTCTAGTAATTACATGGGATAGAAATGTTACCATTCTTCAACCAACATAATGAATTTTTGTCTGTTTAACTCCAAAATTAAAATGAGTCACAAGGACTGGTTTCTGAAGAAATCACATACCACATCTGTATATTTTATTAGCCCTTATTCACATAACAAGGGAAAAAGTTGAATTTAAATAATGCTTTGAACAACATTAAGCAGTCATGGAATCTGGACTAGAATATTACTTGAGGCTGCCTCAGACGTAGCATAGCCCACAGAGAGTAGAGTCCAGGGTAGAGTCAACACTTAATCTGGAAGTCAACTGCATTGCACTTTGCTGATTGTTGCCCTTTTTCTGAAAAAGGAAAAGATAATTTTACTTAATACATAGAATTAAGAGTTGTATTTCTGATGGAAACAGATAATAAAAATAACATAGTATGGATTTATACCAATTCTTAGGCATTGGCCAATGGAGTAGCAATACGGTCCAGAAAGTGGCTCTTAAATGATTAGAGGATAAGAGAAACCCCAGTGTAGTGAAATGCTCTGAAAATCTTTATAGACTTGTGAAGGAAACAAGGTATGGTAGGCTGCTGCTCATTAAAAAGTAAAACAAGAACAACAAATTTTAAATTCAGAATGGTACAGAGAGCAACAAGTAGTTATCCTGTGTGCTCTTGAGCATGCAAAATGATTACAGCGGTAACAATGAATTAACAACAACAACAAAAAGCTGCATCCCACTCGATCCTCAGATGTTCAAAAATTAATTAATAATTGTTCTGCTTTTAACATTAACTTCAGAGGCTAAAAGCAAGTATGGGTTGTATATTGGGAAAATCCAGACAAGCTCATAGCTGGCAAATGGAATATATTGATTCATTGCTTATGATTTTAGGTATATACTTATGGGTCTTGACCAAAAGGTTACTTATTCAAGATTTGAATATGCATACCAGGTAACTGAATCAATGTCTCCAACACTATTAGAGGCGTTGGGGAAAAAAAAAAAATGTGATTTCAGCTTGTGTCCCCCACCTCATACATCACTAATCAAGGAGCCCATTTTACTGCAAGTACAACAGCAGACTATGAGAAAACATATACAATAAAATTATCATATAATTTTCCATCTGAAAATTAATAAATACAGTGATAATTGGAATGTTTAAATAAAATATATGCTTCTTAGATAAGTGAGGTCAGAAACATGGCAGAAAATAAAGCCTTAGACCCTCCTTTTTCCAGTAGAAATACTGATTCAATAACAATTTCCTATTTGAGATATCCAAAAGTCAGTTGAGAGGCTCCTGCATCCTGGGCAAGCACAAACCCAGCTGCATTAAAGATGTTTTAAATTAACTATTCATCACGCCCTCTCCCTATAATTCTTCCCCCTGGCACAGCACCACATGACTAGATGGAAACTGCCATTTCCCAGCTTCTCCCTGGGGAAGAAAGGAGAGGCCTGGACTGTACATCTAATGTTCTGACTTTCCGAAAGGCTGCCGAAGAGACTTGTTTCTGTGTTGCCTGAATATAAAAGCTGACAAGAAAGTACCTATTCTCCAAGATATGTTACATGTGAGATCAGAAAACAAGTCTTAACAAATTTAAGAAGATTGAAGTTATATTAAATACCTTTTCCAACCACAATGGAATAAAGCTAGAAACTAACAGGGGAAAAAAAACCCTGGGAATTTACAAATATGCTAATAACAGCATCTTCTTGACAACCCATGGGACAAAAAAGAAATCAAAAGGATAACTAGAAAATATCTGAAGACAAGTGAACATAGAAACACACCATAGCATTTTGCTTCAGCCAAAGCAGTATTAAGAGGGAAATTTATAGTGGTAAACACTGACATTGAACAATAAGAAAGATCTTCATCTCAATAGATTCAGAAAAATAATTTGACAAAATTCAGCATCCTTTTATGATTAAAAACCCTCAGCAAAAAGTGGGCTATGGACATGAATACCTTAACTCAATAAAAGCCATCTATGAAAACCCATAAACAACATAATACTGAATGGGAAAGGTTGAAAGCATTTCCCCCTGAGAACTGGAACAAGACAAGGATGCTCACTCTCACCAGTTCTATTCAACATAGCGCTGGAAGTCCTAGCCAGAGCAATTAGACAAGAGAAAGAAATAAAGGGCATCCAAATCAGTAAAGAGGAAGTCAAACTGTTGCTGTTTGCTAATGATAGGATTGTATACTTAGAAAACCCTAAAGACTCCTCCAAAAAGCTTTGGGAACTAATACATGAATTCAGCAAAGTTTCAGGATACAAAATTAATGTACACAAATCAGTAGCTCTGCTATCTCCAACAGTTACCAAGCTGAGAATCAAATCAAGAACTCAATCCCTTTTACAATTGCGACAAAAAATAAAATGAAATACTTAGGAATATACCTAATCAAGAAGGTGAAAGACCTCTACAAGGAAAACTACAAAATACTGCTGAAATAAATCATAGACCACACAAACAAATGGAAACATATCCCATGCTCATAGAAGGGAAGAGTCAATATTGTGAAAATGACCATACTGCCAAAAGCAATCTACAAGTTCAATGCAATTCCCAGGAAAATACCACCATCATTCTTCACAGAAAAAAAAAAAAAATCTTAAAATTCATAGAGAACAAAAAAAACAGCCCACATAGCCAAAGCAAGACTAAGCAAAAAGAACAAATTTGGAGGCATCACATTACCTGATGTCAAACTAAGACCATAGTCATCAAAACAGCATGGCACTGGTATAAAAAATAGGCACATAGACCAACAGAACAGAATAGAGAACCCAGAAATAAAGCCAAATACTTAGAGCCAGCTGATCTTCAACAAAGCAAACAAAAACATAAAGCGAGAAAAGGACACCCAATTCAACAAATGGTGCTGGGGTAGCTGGCAAGCCACATGTAGAGGAATAAAACTAGATCTTCATCTCTCACCTTATACAAAAATCTACTCAATATGGATCAAGTACTTAAATCTAAGACCTGAAACCATAAAAATTCTAGGAGATAACATTGGAAAAAACCCTTCTAGACATTAGCTTAGGCAAGGATTTCATGACCAAGAACCCGAAAGCAAATGCAACAAAAACAAAGATAAACAAATGGAACTTCATTAATCTAAAAAGCTTCTGCACAGCAAAATAAACAATAAGTCGAGTAAGCAGACAATGCACAGAATGGGAAAAAAATCTTCACAATCTATATATCTGACAAAGAACTAATGTCCAGAATCCACAAAGAACTCAAAATATTCGCAAAAAAATACAAACAATTCCATCAAAAAGTAGGCTAAGGACATGCATAGACAATTCTCAAAAGAAGATAAACAAATGGTCAACAAACATATGAAAAATGCTCAACATCGCTAATTATCAGGGTAATGCAAATGCAAATCAAAACCACAACGTAATACCACCTTCCTCCTGCAAGAATGGCCATAATCAAAAAATTTTAAAAAAATAGATGCTGGCTTGTATGTGGTGAAAAGGGAACACTTTTACACTGCTGAGGGGAAGGTAAACTATTACAACCACTATAGAAAGATGTGGAGATTCCTTAAATAACTAAAAGTAATGGTCTATTTCCAGGCAACCAGTGACTAGAGCTGAGCACTTGCCCCAGACCATGAGCCTCCCTGCTGAGAAAGCAAGCCAACTCACATGAACCAAATACCACCTGCTCCCTAAAAACCTATTGAAATAAAAAATAATTTTTTAAAAAAGGACCTAAAAGTAGAACTACTCTTTGATCTAGCCATTTGAATACTGGGTATCTAACCAAAAGAAAATAAGTTATTACACAAAAAGAAAAAAAAGATATTTACACACAGATTGCACACAATGTTTATAGCAGCACAATTCACAATTGCAAAAATATGGAACCAACCCAAATGTCCATCAGCCAAAGAGTGGATAGAGAAATTGTGGTATCTGTACACCATGGAACACTACTCAGCCATAAAAAGGAACAAAATAATGGCATTTACAGCAACCTGGATGGAATTAGAGACCATTGTCAGGCCTCCAAGTCCAAGCCTGGACATTACAGTCTTGGATACCTGCACATACACCTCTGGATGGTCCCCAGGAGCCAGAAAGTCTGAAGTAACCAGATGGCCACAAAGAGAAGTGAAACAACTTGCTTCTGCCTCAACTAATTGCTCCCCACTCTGCAACCTGCAACCATTGTTTCTGCTCAGCCTTGCTAAATTTCTCCCTGGACACTGGGTTTCTCAAGACCCCCTCCCCTGTAACTATGTAATTTGCAGCACCCTCCCCTCTACTTGTAACTGATAACTCCCACCTTTATGATCATACCTGTTTGTAATGGATAACCCCTTCCCTTGCGACCATGCATCCCATGATGCCCTCTCCCTCCCTAAAATAGATTACCACCTTTAACTGAACATTTGCCCAAACCTATGTAACCAGTCACCTTTCCTATTCCCTTTGCCTAACTCCTTTTTCAGACTTGGCCCACTTGTACCCAAGCATGAAATAAAATGGCCTTGTTGCCCACACGAAGCCTGCCTGGTGGTCTCTTTACGTGAGTGATGCGCCTAACAACCATTACTCTAAATGAAGTAACTCAGGAATGGAAAACCAAACATCATATGTTCTCACTTATAAGTGGGAGTTAAGCTATGAGAATTCAAAAGCATAAGAATAATGCAATAGACTTTGGGGACTCATGAAAGCATGGAAGGGAGATCAGGGATAAAAGACTACAAATTGGGTACACAGTATACTGCTCGGGAGATAGGTGCACCAAAATCTCAGAAATCACAACTAAAAAACTTATTCATGTAACCAAACACTACTTGTTGCCCCAAAACCTATGGAAACAAAAAATAAAAATAAGAACAATCTTGCCTGGATGCAGTGACTCATACCTGTAATCTCAACACTTTGGGAGGCTGAGGCAAGCAGACATCTTGAGCTCAGGAGTTTGAGACCAGCGTAGGCAACATAGCAAGACCACATCTCTACAAAAAAGACAAAAATTAGCCAGGTGTGGTAGCATGCTCCTGTATCCCCAGCTACTCAGTGGGGAAAAAGTGAGACCTTGTCTCAAAAATAAAAATAAAATACAAACGATCTCAAAGAAACAACTTAACATTATACCTCAAAAAGAACAAAGTCCAGAGTAAGCATAAAAAGGAAATAATACAGTTTAGAGCAAAAATAATTAATGAATCAATGCCTGTAACATTATTAGAGGCCTTGAGAAAAAAATACATAATTTCAATTCAATTAGTTACAGCAGAAATAGAAAGAATAGAAAAATAATAGAAAAAAAGTCAAAGAAATGAAGAGTTCATTGTTAAAAGATCGACAACATTGACAAAGCTTTAGCTAGACTAAAAAAAATAGAGAAGACTCAAACAAATGAAATCAGAAATGAAAGCGTAGATGTCATAACTGATGCCACAGAAATATAAAATGGGTTGTTGGAGACTACTATGCACAATTACATGCCAAAGAATTATATAATCTAGAAGAAATGGAAAAAATTCCTTTTCTATTAACAATATATCCTACTAAGACTGAAGCATGAAGAAATAGAAAATGTGAATAAGCTGGGTGAGGTGGCTCATGCCTGTAATCCCAACACTTTGGGAGTCTGAGTCGAGTAGATCATGAGGTCAAGAGATCGAGACCATCCTGGCCAACATGGTGAAACCCTGTCTCTACTAAAAATACAAAACATTAGCCAGGCATGGTAGCACATGCCTGTAATCCCAACTACTGGGGAGGCTGAAGCAGGAGAATCACTTGAACCTGGTAGGTGGAGGTTGCAGTGAGCTAAGATCATGCCACTGTACTCCAGCCTAGAAACAGAGCAAGACTCTGTCTCAATAAAGAAAGTAAGAAAGAAAATGTGAATAGACGTATAGCTAGTAAGAATATTGTATCAGTAATCCAACACCTCCCAACATGTCCTCAAACTATGCCAAAATATTGAAGAGGGAAAATTTTCTAACTGATTTTATGAGGTAGAGATTACTCTGAGACCAAAGCCAGACAAAAACATTAGAAAAAAATTAAAATCATAGGCCAATATCCCTGATGAACACAGTTGCAAAAATCTTCAACAAAATACTATCAAATTGAGTTCAATAGCGCATTTAAAAGATCAGAAATTAAGACCAAAAAATTTATGCCTGGTTGAATATATGCAAATTAATCAATCTGATATGCCACATTAACAGAACAAAGGACAAAAATCACATGATCATCTCAATAGATGCAGAAGAAGCAATTAACAAAAGTCAACACCTTTTACAACAAAGATAACAAATTAGGAATAGGAGGATACCAACTCAACATAATAAAGATCAAATATGAAAGTCCCTAGCTAACATAATACTCAATAGTGAAAAACTGAAAGTTTTTTTTTTTCCTAAGGTCAGAAACAAGGCAAGGATACCCACTCTGACCACTTGCATTCAACACAGTGCTGGTAATCCTAGCCAGAGCAATTAGGCAAGAAAAGGAAATAAAAGGCATCCACATAAGAAAGAAAGAAGTAAAATTACCTCTGTTCACAGAAAATATGATCTCACATGTAGAAAACCCTAAAGATTCCACACCAAAAGAAAATTGTTAGAACAAATAAATGAAATTAGAAAATTGACAGCATACAAAAATCAGTTTATTTCTATAAACCAACAACAAAAATCCCAAAAGGAAACTGAGAAAACAAGCCCAATTTACAATATCATCAAAAAGAATAGAATACCTAAAAGTAAACTTAACTAATGAAGTAAAATATTTGTATACTGAAAACTACAAGGACAATTATTTAATGTGATAGATATTGCAATTACACTGATTTGATTTTAACTAATTACATGAATGTATTAAATTATCACACGTATCCCCAAAATATGTAGTTATTGTGTGTCAATAAAAAAAATAAAATAGCCTTTCCTATATAAAATGGAGTGAGAATTAAAAAAAAAAAAGACAAAATTTAAAAATAACTACAAAATATTGATAAAAGTAGACACAAATAAATGAAAAGACATTCATGTTCAATGAACAGGAGACTGAATATTGTCACAATGTCTGTACTACCCAAAGAAATACATGGGTTCAATGAAGTCCTTATCAAAAATCCCACCTGCATTTTTAGAAAAATAGAAGAAACAATTCTAAATTCCATGTGGAACCAGAAGGAACCCTGAACAGCCAAAATAATTGTAGGAAAGCAGAGCAAACCTGGAGCCATCACAGTTTCTGACTTCAAAACATAATATACAAAATACAGTTATTAAACAGGGTGTTCCTGGCACAAAAGAGTCATCTAGAACAATAGAACAGAATAGAGAGCCTAGAAATGAATCCACACTTATGAAGTCAACCGATCTTCCACAAAAATGCCACAAATACACATGAAGAAAGGATAACCTCAAGGATAATGGTGTCGGGGAAACTGGATATACACATGCAAAATAATGAAACTGGACCTTATCTTATACTACATAGAAAAAATCAAATCAAAATGAATTGAAGACTTAAACACAATACTTGAAACTGTGAAACTCCTGAAAGAAAATATAGAATACAAGCTTTATAACACCGGTCTTGGCAATAATTTCTTGGCTGTGACACCAAAAGCATAGGCGTTTGTAGTGTAGTCCCAAACTTAAGACCACCTCAAACTAAAAAGCTTCTGCACAGCAAAGGAAACAAGCAACAAAGCGAAAAAGCAACTTATGGAATAGGAAAAAAAAAGTTGTAAACCCCTTATCTGATAAGAGATTAAAACCCAATATATAAGAAACTCACTCCTAACTCAACAGCAAAAAGCCAAGTAACTCAATTTTTTAAAAATGAGCAAAGATCTTGAATAGATAGACATTTCTTCAAAGAAGGCATACAAATGACCAAGAGGCATATAAACAGATGTGCAACATCCCTAATCATCAAGGAAATGCAAATACAACCACAATGAGATATCATTTCCCACATTAGAATGGGAATTTTCAAAAAAATAATAAATGTTGGCACGGAAATGGAGAAAATGGAATCCTTGTGCACTGTTGGGAATGTAAAATGGCATACCAGCTATGGAAAACATATAAAGCTTCCTCAAAAATTTATAAATAGAAATACCACATGAACCAGCAATCCCATTTCTAGGTATTTATTCAAAAAGATTGGAATCAGGATCTCACAGCTATATTTGCACTCTCGTGTACATTGCAGCATTACTCATAATAGGCAAGATGTGGAAGAAATCAATAAGTATCAATCAACAGATGAATGGATAAATAAAATGTGGTATATACATGCAATAAAATATTATTCAGCTTTAGCAAAAAAGAAACTTTTATCACATATGATAGCATGAATGAGCCTTAAGAATATTATGCTAAGTGAAACATCCAGTCACCAAACTACAAATGACTGTGTGATTCCTTTTATATGAAGTATCTAAAGTAGTCAAACTCAGAGAAGCAGAAAGTAGAAGGGTGGTTGCCATAGGAGAGGAGGAGAAAAAAATGAAAAGTTGCTGCTCAACAGCTACACAGTTTCACTTAAGCAAGATAAAGACTTTTAGAGATCTACTGCACAACATGGTGCTTGTCATTAATAATACTCTTTTGTACATTTAAAATTTTTGAGGATGTTTTCATGTTTTGTCACAATTTTTAAAATATGTTTACTAAATTGGGAGATGATAATACACTGAAGGAATGAATTGCAAGATCAAATGAATGTTATACTTAATATGCATGAAAGTGAAATTATTATTGGATAGATAGTTGAAATAATATTGGAATATAGGGAAAAAATAAGAGGAAGACAGAAACTTATTGAAACATCTTACCTATTTCTAACTTCTTTTCTTTTTCTTTGATGGATTCTCTACTGCCAGGACCTAAATTATATTTATGAGTTACAGAGTAAGGATCAATTATTAAGCAGTTTCTCCTTCCATGCCTAACCTGGGAGTAACAATTACTACCTCTTTCCTACTCAGTGGAAAGATAGTCATGATAGATTTTTACTTATGCAACGCTTTTCCATATAACTGGAAATGAATGATGGGGAAAGTGCTGGTCAGACTCACATTGCTGGCCAGTTGTATAAGTCCTCCTTCTGAATCTGACAATACTACCTACAGAGGGAAGCCTGGTTGAAAATTAAATGGTAATATGAGGAAATGATTGTTAAATGAAACATAAACATATAAATGGATAATAAAGGAGAGATAAATTTACCTTGGTACCTTATAAGTAGGTGAGAATAAAATAAATATTATCTCTCAACAATATTAACAGATTCCCATAAAAGTGAAGCTATTTTCCTGCAGAAACCTCCCACTTTGTTTGAAGCTGAAGGTCCATGCAAGTGGATTTAAGAAACAAGTAATCTGAAGTTATCTATGTGTTGCATCTCCATGATGTTATTGACATGTAGATGAGGACTTGAAATAATTCTCATGTAGCTTTATCTTTTGGCTCCCAGTTTATAGGATATGCCTATTAAAGAAAACAGACGACTTTTCAGAGATAACATAGCAGAACATTTGCCCCTGACCCCCAATATAATCACTACAGATTTTCAAACAAAAGCTTATAAGATGCATAATTTATTCTGGTAATGGAAGCAAGAGAAACTGGATAGTTAAATCCAGTTTTCAGAGGCAATACTGATATCTTGAGACATATGTTAGCAATAGCGTCTTCATGAGATCAGTTCAGTGGAATGAGAATCAAGCCCTTCTGGAGATTCTGTGAGCTACATAGTCTTTAACAAACTCCCTTTTTGCTTAAATTAGGCAGAGTAGTTTTTATCACTTGAAACTAAAAACGTTGAGTATTATCAAATTATATATTTAATGGGGGGGGTGTGGGGGAATGTTAATTATAGGCCCTAAAATGTGGAACTAGATGAATGCAGAAAGTAGGACAGAATTAAATTGGCACCATACAATCCAGGCAAGAAAATGGGAAATCTTACTACACAATGATGAAATGCTTGATTCAATGATTGCCTATATGTAAAAACACAGACATAAGGTTCAAGCAATCACAGTGGAGGCTATAAAAGCTGGGAAACTAGTAGGAAAAACATAGAACACTAGGTTTCATTTGTTATTTCTTAGTGTTTTCAGTAAAATATGGCACAAGAAAGAGACAGTCTGAAGGTCACCATTCTGGAATTAGAGAGAGAAGGAAATACAGAAAGAAAATTATTTTCTTGACATTGAGATTGGCAGGGCTGGGTTATGAAAGCAGAGAATAAAGAGGACAGTTAGCAGAAGAAAAAGTTCAAAGAACTCTTGGTCTCTACTGTACAGAGAGGCAGCGTTGGAAACCAGGATGAAATTCAGAATGGGGCCTCCTCAACCAAGGAAAGTGACTCAGTATCATAGGAAATGACTATTGTAAATGCATCATTGAAGGCAAGATCTGGGCCATTTACTACTTAACATCCCGTGAAGAAAATCCAGAGTAATGATGGCATTACTTTGCTCTAAAGTACTTCATACTGCTTGACTTGCATAAGAATCAAACTTATTAAGTAATGAAGTTGAATCTGAAAGAGATGACACAGCATAGTCATTAGGAGCTCAATTTAAGGAGCCAGACTTGATTTTAAGTCACATGTGACCCTTGGACAGTTACTTCTTTCTTCTCTCTAAACTTCAGTTTTCTAATCTTTACATTGGGGGTTATCTCTTAAAATTATATGAGAATTCAATAAAGTGAGGTACATAAACAACAAAGCCCATTTCCAGACATACAGCAAGCCCTGAATAACTATTATTATGGGTTCTTATTGCAAAACATTTGTATAGAGCATGAATCTTAAATTAAGGTTAACAGATATTAGTGAAAACTGTCATTTGGAAATTTTAAAGGTATTTTCTTAACTTTTAAAAGATTATATGATTACAACTCTTTTCAGCTATGGCTAATAACAGACAGTTCACAGGATCACTCTGATAGTCAATTCATGTTTAGAACATCATTAAATAAATAACAAAAATATGGACTTCATATATGTTGTAAGGTGGTTTGACTATTTGTCCCCTCCAAATCTCATGTTGAAATATGATCTCTGGAATTGGAGGTGGGGCCTGGTGGTAAGTGTTTAGGTCATGAGGGCAGGTCCCTCATGAATGGTTTGGTGTCATCTGGTGGTGATGAACGAGTTTCACTCTGTTAGATACCATGAGATCATATTGTTAAAAAGACCCTGGCACCTCCTCCCCTTTCACTTGCTCCCTCTCTTGTCATCTGATCCACCGGCTCCCCTTAGCATTCTTCCATGAGTAAATATTTTCTGAGGCCTCACCAGAAGCGGATGCTGATGCCATGCTTCTTGTACAGCCTACAGAACTGTAAGCCAAATAAACTCTTCTTTATAAATTACCCAGCACAGGTATTTTGTTATAGTAATGCAAAAAAGATTAAAATAAGTAGTAACAAAGATAATCAGGAACCTTTTACATCATAGGAAATACGCAAGGGAAAAATCTCCTCCTAAAAGGGGCAAAATAAAACTGGATTGAGAATCTCCTTCTCTCACAATGTAATGAAGTTCATTGTTCATTTTAAAAAGATAAAGCAGCAAATATAAAGTATCAGCAGTTAAAAAATGGGTAAACTTTATGACACAGAATTTGAATATACAATTTAGTCTACTCCTAACTCTGTTCCCTTTTTACCAAGCCTAAATTAATACTAAGGAAATAAAGTAAATCAAGAAAATTTTAAGAATCCTGAATAATACAATGCCCATGCTCCTTTCTTATATTCATTGGAGAAAAACAGATTAAATATGGGTTTTTAATCTGCAGAAAAGTTCAGAAAAGCTATCAAACACTAAAATTCCTATTACCACATGTTCTTAGTAGAGCAAGATAAACAGTTAGAGATTCTCACTTTGGTTTCTCCAGGCAAGGAGAAAAACAAGTGGGGAAGAAAAATCAAGTAAGCACCAATAAACTGTGACTTAAGAGAACTGAAGAGAATAGATAAAACAAGCTTGCTGAAGGAAAAAGAAACTAATAAACTGTGTTTCAATGGAACTCTATAAAACAATGAAAAGAAACTTTACCTACATTCATCAATAGAAAGGAATCCCATAAACATAATAGTGAACTAAAGAAGAAAATTATTAAGAATACACACAGTTTAATTTCATGTTGTTCAGGAGTGTGGGAATAGTTTATCATATACATACTTTAAAATTTTTTAACTTAACACATAGAAATGTGCATTTACTTGCATATATGTTAATGTAGGATTATAGGGTTTTTTTCGGTATGAGTCTACAGATTAGTTCTTCATTTTTTTAATCATTGATAATTTCTTATGATGAACAGAAGTTTCAAAACAACTATGAAGCAAACTGGGCATATATAGAATATCAGTTAATCTGGTAGGTTGTTTGAGAACAAGTCAGTTAAGTAAATGGCACACAATAAAATTGAAATTATTTGCTCATAGTAAACGAAGAAGAAAATGACAGAGAGACAAAAAAGTCGAAAAATTGTCATCGACTGAGTGACAGAGACAATGATGATTCAATAAAAAATATTTAGCCTTCCTGCATTATTAAACTCAGAGCAGAAAAAGCATTTAAATACATAATTTTAAAACTTTTTCCTTAAATAAAGAAAAATTTTAATCTTCTAATAGAAGCATAGAGCAGTATATGGCAGAAAAAAACTAATGTAAACTAATCAGCAGGGATTTTGATAAGATCTTTTTGGTCATATTGAATTTCCATAACAAGAAATATTTCCTGAGACATTGAATTAGCAGTTAAAAAAAATGAGTCATTTAAAAGAGTAAAAGATAAAGCTGGGCTCAGAATACTACAAATAATGTACAAGTCCAAAAAAATAATACAACAAAAATGTTCGTAAATTTCTGTGGTGATTAAAATATGAGCCAAGAATTTTAGACCCAGCGAAATTGTCCCCCTAGAACATAGATATTCCCAGACATGAAAGAATTCAAGCAAATAACACTGACTATATGTGAATATAAAACTAAAACTAAACATATGAAAGAATTACATTTCAAAAATTTATCAATGATGTAAAATTTGACAAGATGGTAATACATTCTTAATGTCTTCTATAATCTTTTCTTCTCAACTTAAAAATAGGTCTTTTTGAAACTAATAATGCTTATAATGGAAAACAAGCTCAGCTACTCCTTTAGTTTGTATGTTTCTTTTTTTCTGCTAAATTCAAGTAAAATTAAAATTAATGTGTTTTATTGTTAAACAGCATTTGATTAACAATACAATCTCATTTTTGTAAAACTATTATTTCTATCCAGCTTTTTTTTGTTACAATGCATGAAAAGAAATCTGAAATTATAATTACTTAATGTGAACTCAATTGTTATGTCTGGGTGGAGAAATTTGTTTTTGTTCTGTAGAGTGTGAACTCCTTGTAATGCATTTTAATGCCTTTGCAACGTGTTTTACAAAGACAGTGACATATTCTAAAGAAATGAAAGTTGAAACAGAAAATTGTAGATACAACTTGAAGACAACATTTGCCTAGCCACTTTGACCTTTGCTCTGACAAAATCTTTCATGTTCATTATTACTTAGCAGATCAAAATCCTATATCTGACTGCACAACAAACACACCATTAATTTTAAAAATAATAATAAATTAATTTTAAAAGTCAGAGTGTCATGTTAGTGGGCAAACCAGCAGAAGAATCTTAAAAAAAAATTCTCTCATTAATCCTGCCAAGTAAAAGTACTCATTGACTCTAGAATAAAAGTTAGTGAGGAAAGAAAAGAAATGATTTTAAATGACTGAAGGCTGTGCTTTCTCACAAATCATATAAATGATTATTATTCTGCATGATACAGACTGAATGACTATAACATTCTCTGTTAAGGACACTATTGTACTTCTATGATGGGTACAGAATTTTCTAGTATACTCAAGGTTATACGGCTCAGTGGGGTCTTCTACTTCTAAAGCAATATATAAATGCAATATATAATCTTATATGTGAATGTTTAAAATTTGTTCTAAAAAATTAAATTGTCCCTTTTATAAGTTAAAAAGAAAAGAAGAGAAAACTAGTTTAACAACAACAAAAAAAAAAACTTCATAATGTAGACCCTGTCAAAACAAAAGTTGTAGTAGTTTCAAGTTTGAGGGGAAAAAAAAAGAACACTTTTTTATGAAGGTCAATTATTTCTTACAAGCTCCAAATAAAGATAAGGCTCTCTTTTGAATGATGTGTTTATTTGTGATGTTGAGTTAAATTTATATTTAAATTGTTTCATTTTAAATATAATTAAATAATGGTAAATTCCTGAAATGAGTTACCCAGGAAAATTGAGTGACCTTTGATTAAAAAAATAAAATCCTTCCAAGGAATGACATTGATATGGTTTAGCTCTGTGTCCCCTTCCAAATCTCATCTTGAATGGTAATACCCGTGTGTCAAGGAAGAGCTATGTAATCCCCAGGTGTTGAGGGAGGGAGGTGATTGGATCATAGAGGTGGTTTCCCTCATGCTGTTTTCGTGATAGTGAATGAATTCTCATGAGATCTGATGCTTTCATAAGGGGCTCATCTCTCTTAGATTTCTCTTCTCTCTCACCTGCCACCATGTAAGATGTGCATGCTTCCCCCTTCTGCCATGACTGTAAGTTTCCTAAGGCCTTCCCTGCCATGTATACCTGTGAGTCAATTGAACCTCTTTCCTTCATAAATTACCCAGTCTCAGGTGTAGTATCTTAATAACAGTGTGAAAATGAACTAATACAGACACCCATCCAGATCTGAGGTCTTTGTGAACCCTTGTAAGTCTAGTTAACACTTGACCTCTGCTGCCTTCAGTCTTACTATTCTAAATATGACTTTAAATCCAGTCACATTTCCAAATCTATAGTAACACATAGTACTGTCTTTTACAAGACTGATGTAAAGTTGTTTCAGTGCGTGGAAAGCAAAGACTTTTAGTAATATAATTATTGTTTCCTTTAGTTTTTCATCCTCTTGTTATTAAAATGAAATATGCAGCAAAATATGTCCCTACCTTCTCTCTTTTCAAATAGGACCATTTCTTCTCTTTTCTGTTTCTATCAGCCTATGAACTTGTTCTTCCTGAAAGAGCCATATAAATTGGAAAGAGTAAAAAATCATCATTGTTCTTGTTGTTTTAAAGTGAGTCAATATTATTTTAATTCAAAGCTACCAGGATAGTACACCAACAAACAGCAGCATGGAAATCCACCAGTTTGTATCTGTTTGTGTCCACAAGCAATTTATAGTGATTAACCTGAAGAAATTGGAATTGTAAACTGCAATATCTAATTATTTCATATTGTTTGTTACCTATTTGGATAAAAGAGTTTAAAGTGTACTTTGAGTTAGTTATTTTTTATCAAAGAATTATTTGTATTCGTGAACACTTAAATTGTTTCCATTTTGTAAGTAATGATTGTTTCATTAAAATAAATTCCTAAGATTTAAAATGCTTATTATTACAATATGCACATTTTTAAGATATATATATAACCAAACTGAATTACTCAGAGAAACAATATAGAACTCTGATTTCCCTGAATCCTAGATAACACTGGACAGTACATAATTCTTCATCTTTAGTATTATATTCAATATAATCAATGCCTAATACTTTTTACATGTAAAAACAATATATTTTTGTCAAGATTTAAGCATTCTGATCTACCACAAATATTGCTTTTGCCACTGTATTATTTATTTTTTCCTTATATAGAATTACTGTGCAAATTTTGTATTTTTAATCATATTTTATATTAAGTTACACATTTAGATATTTAAATAATATAATTATTTTATGTATATAGGTAAATGTTTTATTGTGCTTCTATTGTGTCTAACTGGAATACATGTATTTCAAAATAAATTAAAAGAAAGGAAAATGGTTTTCTGGTGGGAGGAAAGTATAGCATCAATTTGTTAGACCAGGTATGCATCGATAATATAACTTTAATCAACTTCGTGTGCTTCTTTAATTTTCAAATATTTATTGCACACTTATAAAGTTGGATACTATGCTAGCAATACCAAAAACAGGCACAGTGTCTTCCTGAACAAAATTGGAAAAGGAAAGAAAACATTACTCAAATAAGCAGACCAATGAAAGGTAAAATGTTATTTTTGACAGATGCTACAAGTTTATACACAATCCTATGAAGATTTATAAAATGGGTACTTAACCTATAAATTATTTCCTTTTCATTTATAAGAAACTACTATAATTTATTTTTTACCTGAAACTAAAACCCAGCCAAACCTCAAACATTTGTTTCCCATTGCCACCATCTATGTTAAAGAGTAGACAAAGTGAGGGAAAATCTTATGCAACAAAACTATCATCTTTAACTCTTAGAGGAACTTAAAATTTATCAGGCATAAATTCACTAGTGTAAATATAACGTCAATTTTAAAGATGATGAAAGTATCTTAAATGTAATAAGCAGATAATAAAACTTGTTAATTAGAGTTACATTTCTAAAATAGCCATGGTACTTTAAATATTTAAATAAAAGGAGACTAAAGAGCTAAAATCATAAATGCATCCTTTTAAGCCTTTTTCTCCAATGTTACTCTTAAACTTGCTAACAGGAATCAGATCCCTTTATCAACCAAAACATCATAATTTAGAGCTTTTTGTTTGTTTGTTTACCTTTTCTTACTTATGCTAGAATTTTAAAAGTTAAGTTGTGATTTCCTGTTTCTCGTTCAAATTCCATTCCAGGAATGGCAGGCAGGTGCTCCACTCTCCTCAGTCATTCACCATCCAGGTGACTTTTGTCACGTTTCTCTTCCATCCCCTGGTTATGGTTCTTACCTGCGTTGTCAACTGGGCTTCAGGTATGTCCATGTCCAGCTCACAAGAAGGCAAGTGTAGTAGTGTACCTCCAGGGCTTTAAAACACAGACCCAAAAGTAACATAGGTTATTTCTGCTCCAGTTACACTGAAAATAACTTAGTCACGTAACCATATTGCAGGAGAGAGCTGGGAAACAGTCTCCAGCTGGTGGGCAAATGCCTAACTATAACTTTATTTCTTTAAAAAAAGAAGAGAAACAAATATAGGTGCACATTTAGCAGTTTCTCCCATGAAGCTCCCTCATACTAAATGTAATTATGCTTAAAATATTTATCTATCATCAGATAGATGACCTTTTAAAAGAAAAAGAACAGCACCACGATTTGCCCTTACCATCTTATTTTGTCACCTACCATGTTAATTAATTTTATAAATGTTTATTGAGAAATATATATTGGTACAGTAGTAGGTATGTAGGATATAAGAATTATATGTTAGAGTTCTAGACTTCCAGAAGTTTGTCATCTATTTGAAACTGATATGTGCCAACTGCAGCGGCAGATGATTTAACAAGTTTGCCATCGAAAGAGTTTAAAATATATCACTCTAGCATATTAAGTATTTAAGTTAAAGGTGCTTAAAAAAAACTGCAAAAAGATCAATCTGATCTTCATGCCGTTTCTTAAAAGCAGAAGGTGAAATTCCCATGTGAAAGATGCCCTCCTAGACTAGAAAGATGAAACATACTTACTTCAACGACAATAAATTGAAACAATTTTGAATAGACATTGTAAAAAAAAATTCTTACCTTATAAGGGTCTCCACGATTTAGTTGCTTCTTCACAACTTACTACTCCATGTCCAATTCAGTGTGTAAGTAATTGAATTTAACTTCTTTTCTGGAATTTCATTTTCTTATGAGGGCTCCCATGCCATGTAAAACTTGTACTATGCTTTTCTCCTATTAATCTATGTCATGACATTTTAATTCCCAAACCTAGCTGAGATTCTAAGAGAATGAGGGTGGAACTTCCCACTCCTACATTTTGTGGCAACCCAGATAGGACCCTAAAAGGCTGGGATACCCCCCTGTGTCAGAGCCTGCAAATGGGATCCTGAGAAGGCTGATAAGTCAGCAGAAGGCAGGAATTCTTACCAAAATCAGCTCTCCTGGATCTCTTCTATAGGGCCAGTTAACAGGGAAGTAAAAAAATCTTTCTTTGTTCATTCTTTTCCAAATTTGGATTGGCAGGAGAAAAACACTTACAAGAATTGATTCTTTGAAATGTGACTCTCTTGTGAATTTGGTTCTTGGTACACACAAATCATTGATCTACAGCCTTCCAGGAATAGTCCTTGTTTTCTTTTGTCTATGTGTTGTTATGTGATTTTTCATAAGGAGGAAACATATAATAAAATGTTTCTTTCATCTTGAGAGCTTGGCTTTGTGACCAGTGAAAATATTCTCTCTGGTTTCTAGCACCTGGGGGGTTACAAGTTATTGGGCTTGCATCAGGTAGCTTGCCAACAGACCAGAGCCCAAAATACAAAGTGTCTTTTTGCCTGAACATGCCAGCAGTCCTTGGTGTTTGTCTTAATGAAGGTACTTAGTACCTTCATTGCCTTGGTAACAATGAAGGTACTCAGTTTCTGAGGGTATGTTTAAAAGAGCCTTTGGATCTTGAGGGAAACAGCATCTTTTGCACCCCTGGAGAGAAACTTCTGGCATCCATGGTTAAACCACAAAAGGCTTTTTGGTTTTCAGCCATAAAAAAGGCTTATTGGTAGCCGGGCGTGGTGGCACATGCCTGTAATCCAAGCTACTCAGGAGGCTGAGGCAGGAGAGTCACTTCAACCCGGAAGGCGGAGGTTGTGGTGAGATAAGATCGTGCCATTGCATTCCAGCCTGGGCAACAGGAGTGGAACTCAATCAGAAAAAAAAAAAAGGGGGCATATTGGGTTTGAGTCACAAAGGAGGTATACTTTTGGAGATTTGGACTTTTGCATCCAAAAGTTTTGTTGTTGTTTGGTTTTTTTTTTTTTCAAAAAAATAGGAACTAACCTAAAAGTTTTTCGAGTTCACATTATCTGGGATAACCTTTGGTAAATAAAAAAGCTAGTTTAAGTTGTTGGTTTAATTGAAACAGGCACATCCTCAAAGTTGTCAACATTAAATATAATGCAGACATACAACTTCTACCTGAATTTACTAATCAAAAAACATATGTATATTTAAGATTATAAAAGTATAAATTCAGCCTGAGAATGACATGTAAAATGAATAAATAAATTTCTTGATGTATGTCAAACATATCAATTAAAAAAGAAGTTTTGTTTTGTTTTGTTTTTGTTTTGTTTCTGGAGACAGCCTTGCTCTGTCACACAGACTGGAGTGCAATGGCACGATCTCGGCTCACAGCAACCTCTGCCTCTTGAGTTCAAGAGATTTTCCTGTCTCAGCCTCCTGAGTAGCTAAGACAGGCACCCACCACCACGCCCAGCTAATATTTGTATTTTTAGTAGAGACAGGGTTTCACCATGTTGACCAGGCTGGTCTGGAACTCCTGACCTCAGGTGATCCACCTACCTCAGCCTCCCAGAGCGCCGAAATTATAGGTGTGAGCCAGCAGGCCCAGCCAAAAAAGATGTTAAAAAGCCATATGTTTTGACTTTTAGGTTCCTCGCTTCTGTGATTTTTAAAATACTTGCTTGATTTATCTTCAGGCTAAAATAATTTAAGATAATGACTAGCTTTGTTTAGTGTCTCACAAAGTTTTCAGGACCAATTTAAACATAATTATCAAAACGATGTAAATTAATAAATATAAATATAAGTGGGATAAACATTTATTAATAGAATTTTAAAGTGACCATGTTTTATAAAATATGTCCTCTTAAAAATTCAAAATCTTTGGTAACTTAAAACCTTAAAGTTATACTGTTAAGTTAAATGATGAGTATTTGTTGAATCACTAAATTACCTTCAAATAAGACATAATGTTGAAACATTAATTGCTAATAAATTTAATCTATATACTTTGGCTTCTTATTGCAGAAGAAAAAAACATATTTGGTTCTGTTGCTAAAAATGTCCTGTGTTGTATTGAAAACTTGTGCCCTGAGGATGCGTATATTTTTTAAAATTATAAAGTAGATCAGGCATGGTGGTTTGCACCTACAGTCTCAGCACTTTGGGAGGCCAAAGCAAGAGAATGGCTTCAGCCCAGGAATGTGAGATGAGCCTGGGCAACATAGCAACACCCCATTTCTATAATCTCAGCACTTTGGGAGGCCAGAGCAAGAGAATGGCTTCAGCCCAGGAATGTGAGATGAGCCTGGGCAACATAGCAACACCCCATTTCTAAAAAAAAAAAAGAAAGAAAGAAAGAAAAGAGGCCCCCCATCATGGAGCCCCAGGAGAGCGCAGGGACCAAAGCCCTGCTGCGGAGTTTCGCACTGCGCTCCTTCCCAGGCAAGCTTAGAAGCAAAATTAAGAGACATCAGATTCTGGGCTGCTGCGGGATATTTTGCAGAACACTGTGAAGCGTCCTCTATGTGTGAAGCATCCTCTGTGTGTGAAGCACCCACCGTCAGTCAAGCATGCCCAGCGCTTTCTCTCAGAGCTCAACAAGATGCACGAGGCTGTCCACCCGGAGCCTCTGGACGAGCTGGACGAGGCGCTGGCGGAGATTCTGATGGCCAAGGAGTACACCCAGGCCCACTGGAGCTATCTGCTGCCCTTGGGAAACTCGGTCCCGCTCTCCGAGAGCACAGCCGTCAACTCGCACGGCACCACGGGCCTGGTCACATGGGACGCCGCCCTCTACCTTGCAGAATGGGCCATCCAGAACCCGGCAGCCTTCACTTACAGGGCCGTCCTAAAGCTTGGCAGTGGTGGTGCTGGCCTCACAGGCCAGGCCATCTGCAAGATGTGCTGTCCCCTCGCATACATCTTCAGCGACTGTCACAGCCGAGTCCTCGAGCAGCTCCAAGGGAAAGTCCTTCTCAATGGCCTCTCGTTAGAGGCAGACGTCATTGTCAATGGAGACAGCCCCAGGGCGACAGTGACCCAGCCGGACGGGACAGCTGTCTGCCTTCCAGCCAGACATTGTCATCACGGCAGGAAGTGCCCAGCCCCGGGCACCCTGTGCAGGCGGTGTCCTTGTAGCTCCATCCAGCTTCCGGCTCCTGGAAAAGACGTGCTGTGTTGCCCGGAAGCCATCGGGTCACTGGTCGGGGTCCTGCGGAGGCTGGCTGCCTGCTGCGAACACCAGGGGGCTCCTGAGGTCTACGTGGCGTTCATCGTCGGCAACTCAGAGACGGGCCAGCTGTTCACCACCGAGCTAGGCTGGGCCGGGATCAGCTGGAAAGCGGAACCTTCGTCACGACCAGAAACTGTTTCCCTACGAAAAGTACTTGGAGATGGCAATTCCGAAACTCATACTGTAGGCCTCACACACGCTTTCCAACATGATTGTGAGAATCAAGTCGCTATGGGCAGAATTTTTATATGGAAAGTGGATAAAACTTACATTGGACTGGAATGTTTGAAGAACGTTAAATGCCAAATCAGGAACCACAAACTACCTTCTAATAAGATATCAGTTGTCTAAGCGTGTGCGTTTCCCTTCTGCCAGCAGTTCTGGTTCTTAAGAAAATCACCATAGGCCGGGCTTGGTGGCTCATGCCTGTGATCCTGACACTTGGGGCAGCAGAAGCAGGTGGATCACGGAGTCAGGAGTTCAAAACCAGCCTGACCAACATAGTGAGGCCCCATCTCTACTAAAAATACAAAAAAAAAACAATTAGCCAGGTGTGATGACGCATGCCTCTAATCCTAGCTACTCAGGAGGCTGAGGCAGAAGAATCGCTTGAACCAGGGAGGTGGAGGTTGCAGTGAGCCAAAATCGCGCCATTGCGCTACAGCCTGGGCGACAGAGGGGACTCTGTCTCGGAAAAAAAAAAAAAAAAAAAAAAAAGGCCGAGGCGAGCAGGTGGATCATGAGATCAGGAGACCATCCTGGCCAACATGGTGAAACCCCATCTCTACTAAAATACAAGAAATTAGCCTGGAGTGGTGGCATGCTCCTGTAGTCCCAGGAGGCTGCGGCAGAAGAGTCGCTTGAACTGGGAGGCGGAGGTTGCAGTGAGCCCAGATCGCGCCACTGTACTCCAGCCTGGTGACAGAGCAAGACTCCAGAAAAAAGAAAGAGGAAAGAAAGAAAGAAAGTGAGAGAGAGAGGGAGGGAGAGAGACAGGGAGGGAGGAAGGAAGGAGGGAAGGAGGAAGGGAGAGGGGGAGGGAGGGAGGGAAGGAAGGAAGGAAGGGAGGAAGGGAGGAAGGGAGGAAGGAAGGAGAAAGACAAGAACTAAAGAAAGAAAGAGAGAGAGAGAGAAAGAAAAAAGAAGGAAAGAAAGAGAA
>NW_022436968.1:506304-556203 GCF_009761245.1 Sapajus apella | reverse complement strand
AAGAAAGAGAGAGGGAGAAAAGAAAAAGAGAAAGAAATTAAGAAATAAAGGAAGGAAGGAAGGAAGGAGAAAAAAGAAAATTAGACAAAAATCTGGCTCCAAAAAACAGCATTTTCTTTGTGCAAATATGTGTATATCAAGTAAAAAATAAGAAACTGTATAATAAGTTATTTACAAATCTGTAAAAGACAGCTCACAACTGCTTACTTTCTAGTTTTCTAGTTTTCACTAGAAATTGAAGTCACAAAGGTTAAAGAATCCTAGTTAATATGTGTTTAAAACTACTAGAAGCATTCGTGGAATCAACTCTATGTAGAAAGTGCACAAGAAAAATCAAATATATTTTGCATAATTTTCAAAAAAAGGGTGACATATAAAAGATGTATTTTTGTCAAAAAACAGTTATTTTTGTTTTAATTTGGAAGTTATTCAGAATGAATTAATAAAGAATAAAAACTTAATGGAGCTAAAAAACTGGAAAGAGAACAGATGAGAGAATCTGATATAATCAATCTAACTACACTAAATAAGCTTATTAGAAGGTTTTAAAAATGAGCCTCGATATTGAGTAAACTGAAGCAAAACTAGAATTTGGTCTTCTCTATCAAAAGGATAAATTTTTCTGGGAGAATTGATCTATTCTTTACAAGAGATTGTAAAAGTACTTTTCTATACCTTTTAAGTAATTTTCTTAGGAAACAAAGATTTTATGTCTTGTTAAAATAATTTCCTGTGCTTTGTATTGTCCTTATTTAATCTTTAATTACTTAAGAAAACTATGTTTTCTCAATATTAAAAGAGGAAATCTATTTATTTACAACTACGTAACTTTTCTGTACTTAGTTCTGAACTTTTTTTGTCACTTTGGGATTTGTCTTAGTTCATTTTGTGCTGCTATAACAGAATACCATAGACTGGGTTATTTATACACAATAGAAGTTTACTTAACCCACATTTCTGAAAGCTTCTTAGCTTTCAGATCAAGGATTGAATCTGGTGAGGACCTTTTTGCTATTTTACAACATGGTGGAAGGCATTATATGGCAAGAGAGTGTATATGAGTGAGGGAAGGGGGCCACAATCATCTTTTATAAGTTTGTCACTCCCATCATAATGAACCTACTTTTGCAAAAAGATTAACCTCTTCATCAGGGGAGAGGCCATGTGACTTCATTACCTCTTAAAGTTCCCATCTCTCAACACAATTGTACATGAACTATGGGGCACATTCAAACCATAGCAGCATTATTTCATAGTGATCCATGGTTCTATTTTAATAGAGTACTTTAAACCTTTTGACATTTTTTAACAAACTTTTCAAACCTAAATTCTACATTAAGTCTTTTTAACCTGAAACTAACTTTTCGGTGTGCCAGAGGGGTTTCTGAAAGATCTCCAAAGATCTGCTCTCTCTACTTATTAAAAAAAGAGATACTAAACAAATTAGCCTTATTTGATATGTTAAATTATACAGGAAGCACTGTCCAAAATTTGTTGTGTAACCTTCTTTGAGTTTTATTTGTATAGATATGTTATTAATTAATATGTGTTCCAGAAACTATATGAAATTCCTAGATATCTGATATGTCCTCCTATGATGATATATGTCACTATTTTCGTTACTATGTCAAAATGGTGTATGCAACAGAAAATAACCAAATTTCCTTGTCAATGATAGTTTTTCATCTTAAAGGATATTTATGGAAAAGACGCCGCGAAGTCCTCCCGACTACAGGTTTCTAATAAGTTTAAGATCATGCCGACTGGGCACTGTGACTCACACCTGTAATCCTAGCACTTTGGGAGGCCGAGGCAGGCTGATCATGAGGCCATGAGTTCAAGACCAGAATGGCCAACATGGTGAAACCCCATCTCTACTAAAAATACAAAAAATAGCTGGGCATGGTGGCAGGCACCTGTAATCCCAGCTACTTGGGAGGCTGAGGCAGGAGAATCACTTGAACCCAGGAGGTGGAGGTTTCAGTGAGCTGAGATAGCATCACTGCACCCCAGCCCTGGCAACAGAGTGAGACCCCGTCTCCAAAAAAAAAAAAAAAAAGATTATGCCATTGGACTGGGTAAGAATGTCGAGACCTGTAATAAAGAAAATAATGGACTCATAAAATTGCTAGCCCAAGGTAATCAAAACAAGAATTTATTAAACAGGACTATATAAAGTGATGAGGATTTTTTAATGACTTTTATATCTATAGCTTACAGTAGTTTGGTAAAATGTAGCTTTGTAAACAGACTTGAAACATTTATCTTTTTCTCTGTACCCAATCCCTTCAGAATTTAGAAACTCTTAGTGACTCTTAATTTTCCTGGCAGTAGGTTTGTGAACATGGGTTCAACAGAGAATTTGTTCTCTTTGTAACAGGATACGATTGGAAACATTGATTATATTACCATGGCTTTGACTGAAATGTCATATTTTCAGATATGATAAGACAACTTTAAGAAACTAAGTTGTACTGTATAAGGCAACTGTTCATAAAGCCCTTAGGAAAACTGGTCTGATATCTGACTTAAACAGTTCCCAGTCTTACAGGTGAATAAGGAATATCACTTCCTGGCAGACCCAGAGACCTAAAAGTATTTGGGGGATTTCAAAAGAGGAATTCCCCCAAGTCTCAGTCACGAAGAATAAATTTGATGACAAGTCCTTGCTTTGGCTTTGCTTCCTATTTCCAAGGGGATTTTAATGTTGCAATTTAAATTTTTTTATTAAAAGTTTCGGCAAAGCAGACTTTTAAAAGGCCTATATGGTCAATCACTATTCTTGTTGCACTTATGTCAAAAATTTTTCCAGATTTTATAAAACTTGCCTTATTTGGCAAATAAGCTAGTCTTATTTTAATTATTATTTCTAAAAACAGAGATAATTGTGAGGAGAATTTCTATTTCAATAAAAACTATAACATATCGAATGGAATGTTGAACAGTACCAGGTGAAATTTTTCCTCTTTGTAAACTAGCTTCTGCCATTTTGTGCATTTCATCAATTTCTAATTTTTCTTTCACTTTGTTTTTCTTTCTTTCTTTGTTTTTTAGATGGGGTCTTGCTATGTTGACTAGGTTGATCTCAAACTCCTGAACTCAAGTGATCCTCCCACTTCTGCCTCTTGGGTAGCTGGGACTACTGGCATGTGCCATCGCACCCAGCTTTTTCTCTCACCTTTTTGAAGCGTTGTAAACTGAAATTGGACCACTCTATACAGACCAGAAAAATCACAACAGCTTATACATGAAAAATCTTCAAACCTGTTGCCATATGGAACACTCAGACATCACTTTAAGACATCCAAACTAAAGGTACTTCAAACCCAATATTTAGAAATTGTTTTCAACTGATTGCCCCCCGGATTCAAAAATTGGATGGATTTATAATTTCTCCAACCATTATTATTTGTTTTCTTTTGTTTGCCTCAGAAATACCTCTTGTTCTCACTTCATATAGAGACATTAGAGACGTAACTTAGATGGAAGCACTCCTACAACATCACCTCCTAAAATGAGACACAGCACCTTAACTGGACTAAAGTATTCTTATTACTAAGAAACTGATTAAATAAGATACTGAAAAATAAACATAAGTGTGTTATTTTCTGCTTGTTTCCATTTATATTTTTTCTCCCTTTGCAGATCTGTTGCTACCCAGCCACTAACCCAATTCTTCTTTCCGCAGCCACCAAGTCAAGCCTTTAATATGTGAAACATCTAGGAAGTTTCAGACAGGGGAATAAAGGAGTTAAAAATATATCAGTCTGCCATATTAACTATTAGTTAAGGGCACTTAGAAAAACAGAAGGAGCAAAGAGATCACTTTGACCTTCATACTGTTTCTTAAAAGCAGAAGAAATTCCCATGCGAACCATGCCCTCCCTATACTAGAAAGATGCAAGGATAAGAAGTCAAAACCAAAAGGATTCTTATACAGACCTTGTGAAAAGTAATTTTTTTGTTTTAGAGATGGAGTCTCACTATGTTGCCCAGGCTCGAGTGCAGTGGCTATTCACAGGCTTGATCCCGCTACTGATCAGCACAGGAGTTTTGACCTGCTCCATTTCTGACCTGGGCCGGTTCACCCCTCCTTAGGCAACCTGGTGGCCCCCCACTCCCAGGAGGTCACCATATTGATGCTGAAGTTGGTGCGGACACCGGATCAGCATAACATACTACAGCCCAGAACTCCTGGGCTCAAGCGATCCTCCCACCTCAGCCTCCCGAGTAGCTGGGACTACAGGCACGCGCCACCACGCCTGGGGTAACTCATCTTCTTAGCCTCCCCACACAAGACAGCTACTTCTTCACAACTTGCTACTCTTTGTTCAATTCAATAAATAAGTAAACTGACCTGACTAACTACTGCCCTGGGTCTTCAATTCTTCACAAGGGATCCTGTGCTTAAAAAAAAGGAAAACGCTTACATTATGCTTTTCTCGTGTTAATGTATTTTATGTCAGTTTCATCCTCAAACCCAGCTCAGACCTTAAGAGGATGATGGAGGTGAAATTTTTGTGCCCCTATACCATGTAATATTTGCAAAATTCTCATAACATTTCTGTCTCTCTTTATAAAGATTAGGAAAATCTGAGGTTGTAAAAGTTAAGAAACAGAAATCTAAATGCCATAACCTAGACCTATCTTTTCCAAAACTAGTATTATGTGCTACATGTAATGGAGCTGCATTTACACAAAAAAATTCAAATTGTCAAATACAACACACACAGTTCAGAGATCTTCCACACTATCGAATTTTGTTAATTTCAAAAAAATAAGCAATAAAGAGGCTCATACACAGCAGATTACATCAGATAGCTCCATAGTTTATAGGACAATTTGCAAGAAGCTATCCACATAAATCCATAAGTTTGTTTACTATAAACAATCTTAGGTAATTAAGTACATCCTGGTAAGGCATTCCACAGATAAGAACTTCCTTCTAGTATAATAAATATCATGCACTTTGCCAGGAGGCCTGTCATTAGCATGTTTTAAAGGGATTAGACCAGGTAACCTGCCTTCTATTTTTCTGAGGGTGACACATTCTCCAATCAAACCCAGAAAAAGAATGGGTTAGAGACCTGCTATGTTAATCATTTAATTCCCTTCCGTAGTTTTAGTTCTTCCAAGTTTTTTTCTCCCCAATTCTATTTATGGTTAAGTAAACTTGGCCACAGAGCTGTGAACTTCTACACAAATGTAAATGTTTCCACACACTGGTGGAAAATTATAGTTTACACAGTGGCTGACATGGCTATTTTATAGCCTAACTATTCATCCTCACCAATTTTTAAAAAAAAATTTTTAGTTTAAGGACATACTAAAAAGAGAGAGAAAGCCATTTCATGATTGTCTTCTCAGAGCAGAGGCAGAAGCTTCAAAACAAGATTTAAGGTAGCCCAAAATTTCACTGTAGCAATGAATCCAAGCAAAGCTATTCACAGCTGGTATTTTTAGTGACCTGGGAAAGGGAGGTGAAGAAAAGACTGCAGAAAGAATATAAATGGAAAAACAGAGATATATTTTAAAAAGCTAAATCACTTTTTTTTAGTGCCACTAGATTCACTCAGATGGAGTCTCCAGACTTATATAAATTACTTTTCCTCTTTGGCCATCATGGAGAGGGTAAGAATCTCCAGAGAGAATTAAGATGCTCTGAACTGAGACTGCATGAAGTCTACAGCTTCATTTCATCCAGCCTTGAGAGTCACTGCTGCTATATTCCAGAAAATTAATTTTCCACCTAGTGATTTTCTTTGGTTTTCCCATAATGGAAATTTAAAAGCCTACAGATCCCAGAATTTAAAGAGCTGTAGGCAGTGTTCAGTCAACTAGTTCTAACATAGCCCAAGATATCCTAAAATTAAGGGCATAAGAATGAGGTTACTTGAAGCTGTGAGGGTGAAGGAACCATTTGAGGAAGAATATATAAAGAGCAGGTCAATGGGCCAAAATAAATCTTGAGTAATACTTTCATTTAGAGGATGAAAAGAGTAAGAAAACATAACATATATTCACCTTTTAAAGTGTGTGTGTGTGTGTGTGTGTGTGTGTGTGTGTGTGTGTGTGTGATCAAAAAAATCACCATAGAAGAGCTGAGATTGTGGAGCAAAAGAAGGTAAACATGTTCAACAATATAATGTTTCAGAAAAATCAAAGCAAATATGGACTAAAGAGAAAAATTTAAATGTGACCATTTGTTCGTTGGTGACAACAGAGAGACTTCATTAGAGTAACAGGAGAGAGAAACCAGTTTCCAGAAGATCAGGAGTGAGTGGATGGTCAGCATTGGCGGCAAAGCATGTCAACTAATCTTTTGACGAATATTGCAGTGAAAGGGCAGAAATCATTTTTAACTTCTCCTTTTGATATTGTATTACCCTTGACATATACTGAAAGTGATATCTAACTTGCAAATCCTATTTTCTCCTTTATAACTATTTATTTAAAACCTTTTTTTTTCTAAAATATATATAGAATTAAAGAAGGGCAACTTTTCAACAAGCTAGAATTAGTCCCATGACTTGCGCTTTTTTCAGCCACATTGGCCTATTTTTAGTTTAATGAAACTAATTCACTTATTGGGGATTCAGAGGGATTTCACAGACCCTTTCACTTAACCATGCTATACCCAATTTTTGAATAAAAGAATTCAGGATCCTGTTACTTTTGAGAAGTATCATTATTTTTTAATTACAAGGGGGAGAAATGTAGTTACTTTAGCTGATAATTTAAAATTCAAATTAACTTCAACTAATTCTTATTTTAATCTTATTCAGAAAATAATTATTTTATCCTGTATGACAAAATCTGGACTAGGAAAGTGACATAGTTTATGATACCCTGGATTTAAACATGGAAACTAAGATAAAAGCAATGAAATGGGAAGACAAGTTTAGAGTCAGTGGAAAGAATAATTGAAAAGCTATGGATTACTGGAGTTGTTATTCAAAACAGACAGGAGCAAAGTCTTAACTAACATTAAGCAGTAGGAAAAGAAGTAATGCTGATAGTCATTATGAGGAGGAAGTGTCAGGGGGTTCAGCAATAGATTAGATAAAAAGACAAAAGAACAGCCATAGGATTATAGGATACACATTAAGGCATCTTGACCCATGAAAAGGACTAACTTTATGACTAATCATAGCACTTCAATCTGATGCTCTAATTAAAATTTTATTCAAAATAAATGATTAGTGAAAAAATAAAACTTTGTAGTTCTACACCAATTCTACTTTTAGAGAGTTTCATGTTCTCACATTTGCTACGTTAGAAAACATTGGATATTACTTTGTGTGTGTGTGTGTGTGTGTGTGTGTGTGTGTGTGTGTGTATGCACAAATATTCATAGCTTATATACATATATATATATATTTAAACATAGAAGCTTTTGAACCTGTATATATATTTCTAACATAGAAATTTTGAACCTACATATATACACTTCAGAGGAGTGTATAATAAATCTCTTTTACTAACAACAGTTCTTGTGCTTGGTGAGCATAGAAAACTTTATGTTTTTCTTAAGTTTCAAACACCATTAACTGATCACAAATAAAGAATGATGCTAGTTAAAGAAGTCTGCATGATTTCTATAACTGACAATATTATAGTCTGAATACCTTCCCCAACACACAAATTTAGAACTTATGTACTGACATGGTGGCACTGCAAGATAGAAGGAATCTGGGTCCCTAAGTCACCATGTGAAGAATAGCTCCCACCCTGATCCATATGGGACTGAGCACAAATAATAAATTAGCATTTGTTGCACTAAGTTTATGAGCATTTTGGATTTGTACTATAATAAAGCCTAATCCAATCGAACTAAATAAAAATAGACAGTGCTCTAGATAAGTGAAAAAAAAAATCTACCCTGAAAATTCCCAGCCACAAAACTGTGCTAAAAGGGCTTAGGATTCAAACTTATGTTACCAACATTGTTCAGAAAACCCCTAGCTAAGAAATTAAGTTTTCCCTAGTTGAGAGCACTCCTTAAATATATCATCAAAATAGGACAAACAAGGTAACTACTGACAAAAAAATAAAAAACCTGCAAACATTGTTCCTAAGTCAAAACTATTACAACTACAACATATGAAGAAACAAGCAATTATGAACAAAACAGATAATAAAAAGGAAATAATATTCCCAATGACTTCATTTGGGACCAAAGTCAATACACTGGGATTTTAATGCTTGCAATGAAGAAAATGCAGATGTGATGGTTAATTTCAGTTATGAATTGGACCAAATTAAGAGATACCCAGATAGTTGGTAAAGCATTATCTCAGGATATATCTGTGAGGGTGTTTCCAGAATAATTTGCATTTCAATCAGTGGACTGAATAAGAAAGATCTGCTGAAAATCAATGTGAGTAGACACCATGCGTTTGACTGAGGGCCTACGTAGAACAAAAAGGCAGAGGAGAGGCAAATTCACTGTCTTCTCACTTTGTCTCTCTACCTCCTGAAGCTGAGAAATCCTACTTCTTTATCCTTGGACATCAGAACTCCAGAATCACTGGCCTTTGGACTCCAGGACCTGCCAGGAGCTCCCTGTGTTATCAGTTTCTCAGCCTCAAACTGAGAGTTACACCATCAGGTTCCCTGGTTCTGAGGCTTTCAAACATGGACTGAGCCTTGCTACCAGCTTCTCAGGTTCTCCAGCTTGCAGATAGCCTGTGGAAATACTTCTCAGCCTCCATAATCATGTGAGTCAATTCCCCTAATAAATCCTCTCTTGTCTGTCTATCTATCTATCCATGCATCTCTCTGTCTCCTATTGGCTCTGTTTCTCTGGAGAATTCTAATGCATCAGAATATAACATACGTTATATTTTAAGTCATGTTTAAGTCATGTTTTAAGTTTTTGAAAGAATAAAAGGTTTAATAAAAAAATTCATAAAACTTGAACAGCCTGAAACAAGTGGACAGATTTTTAAGTGAAACAAATGATATAAAATTTTAAATAGAAATCATCAATAATATGTGAAAAGACAAGTTAAAAGATATCTGGAAAGATTATTCATAAACAGAAAAATAGAGTTGAATAAATTAGGAAGACAGAGAATGAAAAAGGAATAAAGGAGAGATAAAGAGACACAAAGGACAGATTAATGTACACATTTTTCATTGGAATTCCAGAAGATAGTGGACAGATGAGAAATAAGCAAGTTTAAAAGAAATGATGAATAAATTTTTCCTGAATTGACAATGAGCATAAATTCTCAAACAGCTCCCAAACAGAAAACCACATTTGAAAGAAATCATAGTGAAAATATAGAGTGCCAAAGACAAAAAGATAATAAAGCAGCCAGAGAGAAGGGACAGATGACATGCAAAGGAATGACAATTAGGCTGACTCCCTTCAGTTAAGTACCAATAATAATATTCTATGAATAATCCCGTGCAAACATGGATGAAATGCAAGAATTGTTAAGACTAAAAAATTTATTCAATTCACTACATTAACAAACTTTTAAAAATATTGGATTATTTTACAGGTGCATGTTAAAATGGGACACCCGTTTTGCAGAAGCCACAAAGGACAAGAACGTAAGAGTATGTCCCATATAATTGCACATTATATCTAATTCACTTGTGCAGAATTTGCAGGGGAAAAAAATGGTAGAAAACTAAAATTTGCATAAGAATTGGTACAAAACCTACTAGGAGAACCTTAGCTATAAGCTACTATAAGGATACACAAAAGGTAGCTAAAGAGCTAAAGAACAGCTGGTTGAAAAGATTCAGAGATTTCTTTACAGAAAGTTATTGGAGTACTGTGCACTTCTTCCTGACAACTGCTAGGGAAAGCAGAGAGAGGGTGTTTCAAGTCAAGAGAGATTAAATTCAAGGGGAGTTTGGAACACACAGAGAATGAGTTTCTTAAACATACCTGGAAAACATGAACATGAGAAGTTTTAGCTATAGACCCAAGGCAACAGAGCACAGATAGGCTGGGATGAATTAAAAGTGGAACTGGAATGAAATTGTCATAAGTGAAACTCTCACCAAACAGAGACATAGACTCCTGAAAACAAGAACTGAGAGTCAGAGTCATAAATGTCAAATTGAAGGTGATATAGCCTATAACACAGGAACTGGAGTTGATGTCCCAACATGGAAAACTTCTGGATATCCCAGAAATAATCTGCAGGGAAAAAAGGCAGGCTTGAGTGTCTGTCAAGCCCAGAAATTTCTAACACGAGAGCAAGAGAATACTAGCTATTTAAACCTGTTCTCTTTTTCGCCTATATCCCTTTCTTCTAGACCTGACTTTGGAGGGTTCAAAACAGCTAGTGAGCAGCGACGGAGGCAGAGTTCCAAGGAACAAAGCTGACCATGCTCCTTGTCCTACTTTAAGCTTCTGTTCCCAAAACAAAATCAAATGGGAGACAACTCTGGGAATTGGGAAGAAAAAAAAAAAAAAAAACCGGGTTGGAAAAGTTCAAACATCAGATTCCACACACATAAACGGTTTAACTACTAAAATGAGACAGAAGCTAGGCTCAGAAGAGACTGAAGGCGTCTCCTTTAATCCCCCACTTTTTACTTCAATTTTTTAAAGCTAGTAGTACCAGAAAATGCTTGTCTCTATTATATTTCATCCAAGATCAGGAAAAGAACTAGGGCATTTAAGCAGGTATGAAGTCAAAGGGGAGAGATGAGATTCAAGTTGTGTGGTTTTTGTTTTTGTTTTTGTTTTTGTTTTTTTGGAGACAGAGTCTCTGTCACCCAGGCTGGAGTGCAGTGGCACAATCTTGACTCACTGCAAACTCCGCCTGCTGGGTTCAAGGGATTCTCCTGCCTCAGCCTCCTGAGTAGCTGGGACTATAGGCACAGGCTGCCACACCCGGCTAGTTTTCTGTATTTTAGTAGTGACAGGGTTTCACCGTGTTGCCCGGGCCGATCTCGAACTCCTGAGCTCAGGCAATCTGCCCACCTCGGCCTCCCAAAGTGCTGGGATTACAGGTGTAAGCCCAAATTGCTTTTATCACAAGATATCTAGTCCTGCTTCTTCTATGGTTATAATGTCCATGTATATAGACAAAGCATTCTATAAAATTGGATATGCATTCATGTCACATAAATAAATCTTTCAGTAAACTATGAATAGAAGGATATTTTCTTCCCTGAAAAAGCATATCTACCAATTACACAAGGGAAAACTCATACTGAATGTTAACCGCCATCATTGATTATTCAATATGGTACAGGAGGTGTTCCTAGTTCACTGAGTTAAAAAAAATAGTAAAATACTTTATAATTACAGTCATGCACCAGATAACAATGTTTTAATAAAAAACAAATCATATATACCACAATGGTCCCATAAGATTATAATGAGCTGAAAAATTCCTATCACTTACTAATGCTGTAGGCATTGTAATGTCATGGTGTAATGCACTACTCATGTGTCTATGGGAACACTGATGTAAACATATCTAATGCACTGCCAGGCTTATGTCTGTAATCCCAGAACTTTCAGAGGCCGAAGCGGGCGGATCACGAGGTCAGGAGACCAGTGGTTCACAAGGTCAGATGGTCCCATCCTGGCCAACACGGTGAAACCCCATCTCTACTAAAAATACAAAAATTATGTGGGTGTGGTGGCACATGCCTATAATCCCAGCTACTTGGGAGGCTGAGGCAGGAGAATTGCTTGAACCAGGGAGTCAGAGGTTGCAGTGCCGAGATCGTACCACTGCACTCCAGCCTGGGTGACAGAGCAAGACTCCATCTTGAAAAGAAGTATAGCACATAAAATTATGTTGAGTACGTAATACTTGATAGTGATAATAATAAGCGACTATGTTACTGGTTTATATATTTACTAAACTAACTTTTACAGGGTACTGCTTCTATTTACTTTTTTCAAAGGTAACTGCAAAACAACCTCAGGCAAATCCTTTGGGAGGTATTCCAGAAGAAAGCATTTTTATTATAGAAAATGACAGCTCCATGCCTGCTATTGCCCCTGCAGATCTTCCAGCGGGACAAGATGTGGAGGTGGAAGAGAGTGATATTAATGATCCTGACCCTGTGTAGGCCTAAGTTAACATGTGTTTGTGTCTTAGCGTTTAAAAAAAAAAGTTTCAAAAGTAAAATAAATTGAAAATCTTTAAAAGGTTGTAGAATAAGAATATAAAGAAAGAAAATACTTTTATATAGTTGTACAATATGTTTGTATTTAAACTAAGTGTTATTACAAAACAGCCAAAAGGTTAAAAATATTAAAAATTACATAAAGTAAAAAGTTACAGTTAGCTGTTTATATTTAACAAAAAATATTTTTTATAAATTTAGTATAATGTAAATGTACACTGTTTATAAAGTCCACTGTACCATACAGTAATGGCCTAGGCCTTTATATTCACTCACTGCTCACTCATTGGCTCACCCAGAACAACATTCAGTCCTACAAGCCCCATTCATGATAAATACCCTATACAGGTGTACCATTTTTTTTTTATCTTTTATACCATATTTTACCATACATTTTCTATGTTTAAATATGTTTAAATACACAAATACTAACATTGTATTACAATTACCTATAGTATAGTAACATGCTGTACAGGTTGTAGTCTAGAAGCAACATGCTATAGCATATAGCCTAGGTGTGTAATCAGCTAAACTAACTAGGTTTTATTAAGTATGAGGTATGATGTTCACACATGGACAAAACTGCCTAACAAGAAATTTCTTTGAGCATATCTTGGATGTATTAGTCAGGGTTCTTGAGAGGGGCAGGACTAATGTATAGGTGTATCTATGAAGGGGAGTTTATGGAGGATTATTGACTCACAAGATCACGAAGTGAAGTCCCGCAATAGGCCATCTGCAAGCTGGATAGCAAGGAAGCCAGTCCAAGTCCCAAAACCTCAAAAATAGAGAAGCTGATAGTGCAGCCTTCAGTTTGTGGCCAAAGGCTCGAGATCCCCTGGCAAACCACTGGTGTAAGTCTGAAAGTCCAAAAGCTGAAGAACAGGAAGTCCGATGTTCAGGGGCAGGAAACTTCCAGCACAGGAGAAAGATGGAGGCTAGAAGACTCAGAAAGTCTAGTCCTTCCACTTTCCTCTGCCTGCTGCTATCCAAGCCATGCTGGCAGCTGATTAGATGGCGCCCACACAGATTGTGGGTGGGTCTGCCTCTCCCAGTCCACTGACTCAAATGTTAATTTCCTTTGGCAACACCCTCACAGACACACCCAGGAACTTTGCATCCTTCAATCCAATCAAATTGACACTCAATATTAACTATCACACTGGATGCTATGAGATGCATGACTGTGTAATTATTAGAAATAAAAAAACAACATTTGAAGGTAATGATGGCCTCTATAAGAAATGTAGAAAATCTCTATAAATCATTTAAATTAATGGGTTCAACAAGTAAGTCAAATATAAGTATACTAAAGTCAATTACATTCCTATTATGAACAACAAACAGAAAATATTAACTTTAGAAAGAAACCATTTACAGCAGCCTTGGCAACATAGTAAGACCCCATCTCTAAAAAAAAAAAAAAAAAAAATTAATTAGTTGGGGCATGGTGGCATATCCCTGTAATCCCAACTACTTGGGAGGCTGAGGCAGGAGAACTGATCAAGCCCGGGAGTTTGAGGCTGCAGTGAGCCATATCATGCCACTGCACTCCAGCCTGGGTGACAGAGCAAGACTTTGTCTCAAAAAATAAAGAAAAAAGAAAGAAACCATTTACTATAGCCACAAAGAAGTAGAAAGGTACCAGGGGAATAAATAATTTTTTAATTACTTTTTTTAATTTTTAAAAATTTATTTATTACACTTTAAGTTCTGTGGTGCATGTACAGAGCACGCAGGTTTGTTACATAGGTATATATATGCCATGCTGGTTTGCTGCATCCATCACCATGTCATCTACATTAGGTATTTCTCCTAATACTATCCCTCCCCAGTACCCCCACCCGCTACTGTCCCTGCCCTATCTCCACACCCCCCACAGGCCCCAGTGTGTGATGTTCCCCTTCCTGTGGCCATGTGTTCTCATTGTTCAACTCCCACTTATGAGTAAGAAGATAAGGTGTTTGGTTTTCTGTTCTTGAGTCAGTTTGCTGAGAATGATGGTTTCCAGCTTCATCCATGCCCCTACAAGAACATGAACTCATTCTTTTTATGGCTGCATAGTATTCCATGCTCCTCATGAAGAAAATGATTTAAAAAGACTGAAATAAGTGGAGATATATTCTATATCAATAAAGGATAAGAGTAGATATCAAAGTATACCAACATTTCCGATTAATCTAGAGGTTTCATGAAAACTCACTCAGAATTCCAAATGATTTTTCATGGAAAATCATCGACTAATTCAGAAAATTTTGTATGGAAGTACGAAGACCAAGAAGAGTCAAGACAATTTTGAAACCATGGAAAAAGGTAATGATAGGAGCAGGTGAAATAATAGGTTCTTGTCCTATAAAAATGTTTTTTTATTTAAATAAAACTATAACAGGTTATCTTCACTGTCATGGTGGTAGACAAACAGACCAATAGAACCCAGAAACAACCTTAATCACTTCTGGAAATTTAATATATGTCAGAAATGGCAATGTAGACAACTCATAAAAATATAGAACATTCAATAAATGATAAGTTAACTATATAATAAAAAATTAAATTAAAAGTCTATACAAAATGTAAGGAAGATTAATCATCAAAAAATTTTATTAATGTTTAAATAAACAGGAGAATAACTTTATGATCTCAAGGAATTTTTAACAAAACCCAAAAAACATAAATTTTAAATATTAAGATTGTTATATGTTGTGTACATGGTAAAATCTGACATATTTGGCAAGATATCCATTAAGACTTGTGTTCATATTGCCTTAGATAATGAACGCTCATATAAAATGTATAGCAATTAACCCAAATGCCTTTTAGTTCATGACTTAAATAGATCTTTAATAAATAAACTGGTTTAAAAACTGTTGGTAAAATAAAAATAGAAGTGCCTGCATAAGTTTTTGCCTGGATTTATTGGTCAAGCAGTTTTATATTTGTCCCTACTCTATGTTTTAAGGCGTCAGAGTTTGATACAAAGTTAAGAAACTATAAGCCCACACAAAACAAAATGATGTTTGTATGTGCAATTCTTTGATAAGTAAAACTAATTTAATATTGTTGGTTTAATAAAAACAGTTGTATCTTCTGAGTTTCTGGCGAATAACCGTGTATTTAACTTTAAGATTCTTACTTAGGTGAACACATGATATTCACAGACTATATAAAGATTAACAAGGAAATGACTTGAAATGAGGACTAGCTTTGCCTAATATCTTAGTTTTCATAAGTAATCTAGGTAAATTGTTTAAAATATTAAATTAAGTAAATGTACATGAGATAAACATATATAAACTTTTAATTTAATTTAAGCTTTTTAGTTATGTTAAATGATAGATACTCATTAAATGTTTGAGTCTTTTTCAAATGACATTTTTTTTTAAATAAAACAAATTGCTGAACATAAATGTAATTTTGTTTTGGCTCCTTAAATTTTATAAAAAGACTAAACACACTTGGGTCTATTAATATATATAAAAATATGTTCTGGTAAATCTTCCTAAACATTATAAATTTATTCTCACCTGGGAAATACTGTTATGTGACAGACAGCTCAAAATGTCTTGCTCTCTAGGTGTTAACTAAAAATTAGGTTACCAGAAGTTAAAATTCAAATTAGCATATAGAATTATGTATGCAAATTGTACCAAAAAATTTGGTTTTGATAATAAAAATTATAAGAAAAGTATGACAGTTTGTTTTTTATTGAGAAAATAATTTTGCCTAATTTGCAGGTTATTTAAAAGTTCTCTCAAAATATGTGTTTAGAAAAAAATAGAAACAAGATAAAAATAAACTAGTTTAAAAAAAAAAGAAAGGAAGGAACCAGTAAGTAGGAGAGAGAGATGTGAATAAAGTTACAGGTACAGAGGCATATTTTTGTATATGCCTCTGTACCTGTAACTTTTATAGAAAACCTTTGAGAAAGGTTTTCTATAAAAAATAATCTTATGTGGTAAAATTTTGTCCTAAGCTCTAAGAACTGGTTATTTAGGAAGGAGAACATATAGGAGAAAGGAGAAAGTTAAGCTTGCCGTCAAAGGTTCATTCAGGTCATATAAGATTGTGAAGGATGACTTTATAGAAGAAATTCTGTGTGTGATCAAGTTGGCTATAATTAAAAGGGAGTTATTTATGAGTCTTTCTAAAGATTGAGTTTGATATTAAAAATACAGATATAAATTTTCTTATCAATTGCTGATTATAATGAAATTCCATTAGGTTTTTAACCATGGTTATTCTAAGGGCCTAATTACTAAAGAACTTCTGCACAGCAAAAGAAACTATCAGCAGAGTCAACAGACCATCTATAGAAAGGGAGAAAATGTTTGCCAACTATGCATCTGACAAAGACATAATATCCAGCATCTATAAGGAACTTAAACAAACTTACAAGAAAAAAACTAACAACCCCATTAAAAAGTGGGCAAAGGACATGGACAGACACTTTTCAAAAAAAAGACATACATGCAGCCAACAAGCATACGAAAACAAGCTCAACATCATAATCATTAGAGAAATGCAAATCAAAACCACAATGAGGTGTCATCTCTCACCAGTCAGAATGGCTATTACTCAAAAGTCAGAAAATAACAGATGCTGGCAAGGTTGTGGAAAAAAAGGAACACTTACACACTGTTGGTGGGAGTGTACATTATTTCAATCATTGTAGAAGACAGTGTGGTGAATCATCAAAGACCTAAATACAGAGCTAGCATTCGACCCAGCAATCTCATTACTGGGTGTGTACCCAAAGGAATATAAATCATTATATTATACAGACACATGCACACATATGTTCACTGCAGTGCTATTCACAATAGCAAAGACATGAATCAACCTAAATGCCCATCATCAATGTGATAAAAGAAACTCTTTAGCCAAATTAAATTTAAAGCAGTTTAATTAAGCAATGAATGATTCCTGAATTGGGCAGCCTTCCCAGTCAGAGTAGGCTGAGAGACTCCAATGCAGTCACGTGGTGGAAGAAGATTTATGGACAGAAAAAGGAAAGTGACTAACAGAAAATGGAAATGAGATATGGAAACAGCTGGATTGGTTACAGCTTAGCATTTACCTTATTTGAAAACTATTCTAACTGTTGGCTACGTTTGATTGGCCAAAACTTGGCAATTGGCACAAGTGTAGGCTATAGTCTGTCTACACTTCCACTAGTTGTAGTTCACAATGCAAAGAAAAACCTTTAGGCCAAACTTAAAATACGTAAGAAGTCAGTTTTAGGCTAAACTTGATTTAACAAACGGTAGACTGGATAAAGGAGGTGTGGTACCTATACACCATGGAATACTACACAGCCACCGAAAAAGGAGATCATGTTCTTCACAGGAACATGGATGGAGGTGGAGGCCATCATCCTTAGCAAACAAATGCAGGAAGAGAAAACCAAATACCACATGTTCTTACTCATAACTGGGAGCTAAATGATGAGAACATATGAACACATAGAAGGGAAAAACACACACTGGGGTCTATCGGAGGGTGGAGATTGGGAAGAGGGGGAGAATCTGGAAAAATAATTAATGAGTACTAGGATTAACACCTGAGTAATGAAATAGTCTGTACAACAAACCCTCATGACACAAGTTAACCTATAGAACAAACTTGCACTTGTACCCCTGAACTTAAAAGCTAAATTAGCAGCGGAAACATGGTGACAGGAAGGGAGTAAGCCCCCCCGCCCCCACCCTTCACTGCGCTCACAGATGAAGAAATAAGCATACAGAGAAACTGACTTGTCAGAAGTCAGAGCAAGGATCCAGTGATAAATGCCAAACTTCTTAACTCCTAGACCGGTTTTTAGTACGTGGACTATGCAGCCTAGTGTGATAGATGTTAGAAAA
Source organism: Sapajus apella (assembly GCF_009761245.1). Classification (NCBI taxonomy): domain Eukaryota; kingdom Metazoa; phylum Chordata; class Mammalia; order Primates; family Cebidae; genus Sapajus; species Sapajus apella. The sequence continues at coordinate 538,225 of NW_022436968.1, read as the reverse complement.
CACAAATATGGTCACCAATCAAAGTCTGCATCCCAATATTAAGAAGCTGCTGACATCCTGGAGCTACGATTGTAAAGAAGATTACATGAGCTAATGGATGTAAAAACATCTTAAAAACTCTCAAATACTTTTCAACTTTGGAGGATTATTATGATTTTCATTTTGTTCAGCGGTTATACTCACATTTAAGTCAAATCTTCTGACATTCTTTGAAGTGAAGCATTCTGTGAATGTGAGCTGAAGAAATGAATGAAATGAAATAATGCAGCATCCAGTGCTTTTTGCATGGCCCAAAGGGGCTCTGTGCTGCTCCACTACGGAGGAATCTTCAAGAAATACTGGTTTGCTACAGTGTTTTAGTTCATGAGATTCTCTGGGACCTTCCCTGCTCCATCATGGGGTCATCTCTAGGTCATTTCACCTGGGACAAATACCTAATAGAAACAGGTTCAGTCCCAGTGTCTGTCAACTGCTTCAAGCCATCCTACACACCTCCAAGCAACAAGTTCAAGATCAGCATGAAATTGGAAGCACAGGACCCCAGAAACACCACATCCACCTGTATTGCCACGGTAGTTGGACTGACAGGGGCCCACGTTCACCTTTGCCTTGATAGCAGCAACAACAAAAAATGACTTATGGCAGCTGGTTGACTCAGCTGAAATCCAGCCTGTTGGGGACTGTGAAAAGAATGGGAGTATGCTACAGCTACCTCTGGGATTTTGGCTGAATGCATCTTTTGGCCCATGTTCCTTTTGAAGATGCTAAATGGAGCAGAGATGGCTCCCATCAGGATTTTCCACAAGGAGCCACCATCGCCTTCTCACAACTTCTTCAAAATGGCAATGAAGCTTGAAGCTGTGGACAGAAAGAACCCTCATTTCATTTTCCCAGCCACTATTGGGGAGGTTCGAGGCTCATAGGTGCTTGTCACTTCTGATGGGTGGCAAGGGGCCTTTGACTATGGTGCTGCTTCAACTCCCAGGACGTCTTCCCTGTGGGCTGGTGTTCCTTGACTGGAGACAACAGGCCCATCTACACACTCTTGAAATCAGGACCCAGATGATAAGGAAGAATATCCAGGTCTGTCATGATCATGTCGTCATCAGTATACTTCACTAGCAGGCAGAGGAGGAGCAAGGGCCAGCAGCTTAGTTAAAAAACAAAGTCTACCAGGGAGCAATTAGAAACAGTAAGTATTAAGTGTCAGATGAAGCCACATGTGTAATTTGGGACAAAGTAATAATTCCTTGCTCTAAATCTCCTGGTTTATTCTCAGGCAACTAGATTTTCTCCTCTCTTACTTTTGTCCCTAATCCATTTCTAAGTTTGACTAGCAGTATTCCCAAGGCACACACCTTCCTCTGACCTTAGGGGCTTTGGATAGGAGCTGGAATAACACTGTATTGTAAAAATAGTTGAGAAGCACTGTAGCAGGATAGAAAAAGAACAAGTTTTGAAGTAAGACAGATGTGGGTTTGAGGTCCATCTCTGCCTTTTATCAGCTATTTAGCTTTGGGCAGTTAATTCACCTCCTTAAACTACAAATTCTACATCATGAAGTAGAAAACGTACTTCATGAAGTTATTTTGAGGAATGAATAAATTCCACACCATAAAGTCAAAAACCTACTTCATTAAGTTATTGTGAAGAATAAATGAATTTACCTAGGTAAAATGCTTACAACTGATCAATAGCAAGTGCTAAACAAATTTTTTATTGTGTTACTGCTGCTATCATAGTTATATTCTGTATTATAACTATATCACATATTATACTATATGATTGTTACAATAGGCTATATTATCATTATTATAATACTATCATTATAAAACTAACCACAACCAATGAGAGTATATATAAAGTACTAGAATAGTGCCACAGACTAAATGAACAATAAAATGAGACAGATGGTGACAGTGGAGATCATCTGGAATAGATTTTGAGGTAGCTGCTTTTAGTAAAGATAATACTAGTAATCTCATCCTGTTAAGTCTAAAAACTACTGGTGAATCTGAGGGAATTAAAAGTCACCCTTCTTATTGTCTGAGGATCTCTTTTCTAAACCTCTATTGAATTCATTCATTCAATTAGCCAAATATGTACTGAGCACCTAATTGTAACCCAAGCTGAGAATGCACTAGTGACAAAAATGAACAACATTGCTGTGCTCATGACACTTCTATTCTATATGGGTGAAACAGATGGTAAACATTTAAATCAAGAAATAAGATAATTTGATATAGATAATTTTTACAGACAGAAATAAAATGATTTCTCCTAGGGAGATAAAGTATGATAGGATAGTGACAGTGAAGGTATAATTATAAAGGGGTCTTTTTGTTTAATAGCTTTATTGAAATATAATTGACATAAGATAAATGGCATATATTTAAAGTGTACAATTTGAAAAGTCTTGACATATATATACACTCATGAAACCATTACCACAATGAAAATAATGAACATTATCTGTCATTCACAAAAGTTCTTTGTAGAGGGAAAACTTGTTTAGGTAGAATTTCTTTTCAAGAAAATTGTCTGAAAAGTTGATACATGAATTGAGACTTGAATGATGAGAATGAGTCATCCAAGGAAAGAGACTTCCAAACAGGCAGAAGGGACAGCTAATATAATGATGCTGAGACATGAATGAGTTTACTATGTTCCAAGGACAGAAAGCAGATTGCTCTGACTAAAACGCATTGCCTGAGCAAGAAAGTGATACAAGGGGCCTGGGCACGGTGGCTCAAGCCTGTAATCCTAGCACTTTGGGATGCTAAGGCAGGGAGATCACCCGAGCTTAGAAGTTCGAGACCACCCTGGCCAACATGGCGAAGCCCCATCTCTACTAAAAATACAAAAATTAGCCAGGCATGGTGGTGCACGCCCGTAATCCCAGCTAACTGGGAGGCTGAGGCAGGAGAATCGCTTGAACCCAGAAGGCAGAGGACACAGTGAGCCAACATCGCTCCAATACACTCCAGCCTGGGTGACAGAGCAAGACTCCATCTCAAAAAAATAAAAACAAGTGGTACAGGATGATGTTGGAGGAGTGGGCAGGCGCCAAATCATGTAGGACCTTGTAAACCACAGTGGAAGTACTGGCTTTTATTCTAAACATATTAGGGAACCATTAGAAGGTACTAAGCCAGGAAAGTGACAAGATTTGATTACTTTAAAAAAATTCATTGAACTTGTATCCAGAATATAAAAGAACACTTATAACTCAACAGTAAAAAGACAACCCAATTTAAAAAGCAAAAGATTTGGATGGATATTTCTACAGATAACAGACACAAAAAGTCAATAAGAACTTAAGATGCATAATATCATTCATCATTAGGGAAATGCAAATCAAAACCACAGTGAAATACCACTTCACACCCATGGATACGGCTATAACCAAAAGATGGATAATAACAAATGTTGCTGAGAATGTGGAAAAATTGGAACCCTCAAACATTGCTGGTGAGACTGGAAAACGCTGCAGCCACTTTGGAAAACGGTTCGGAAGTTACTCAGAATGTTAAAGAATTACCATGTGACCCAGTAATTCCACTCGTAGGTATATACCCAAGAGAATAGAAAACATGTGTCCACACAAAAACACATAATGAATGTTCATGGCAGCATTATTTACAGTAGACAAAAAGATAAAACAACCTAAATGTTCATCAGCTGATAAACGGCTAAATAAAATGTGGTGTATCTGTAGAACAAAATACTAATTGGCAATAAAAAAGGAATAAAGTACTAATACATGTGACAATATTAAATGTACCTTAATAACATGCTAAATGAAAAAGCCAGTCACAAAAGATAATCACGGATGATTACATATATGTGAAATGTTCAGGATTACCAAATACATGCAGACAGAAGTAGATTCGTGGTTGCCAGTGGCTACGGGGGTGAATAAGAAATGACTGCTCTTGGGGTTTCTTTTGAGGATGATGAAAACGTTTTAAAATTAGATAGGGATGATGTGTGCACAACTCTGTGACTATCTTAGAAGACACTAAACTGTGTAGTGAATTCATGATGTAAATTATATCAATAAAGCTATCATCTAAAATTAAAAAGTAAAAATAAAACATTGGTTATTTACTGTTTTCCAGATTGATGAAAATTTTTACTTTTAAGCTATTTATTGTTTAAAACAATTTAGTAAAGTATACTTTTCGAATAAAGGTGGAAACATTTTTTTCTCCCTGCCTGACCCCTCCAAAATTCAAAACCTATCCATGAGTGCTTCTATTTTTACAGCAATATAATTATTTGCATATAAGATCAATAAAAATGTGTTCTCTATTTATCACAGGATACAACTGAAAACATTTGTTTTATTACCAAGGCTTTGACTTGAATATCATATTTGAGAATGTACGTAGAATAACTGGTTTCAAGGGTTCCCCGTCGTACAGCGAAAGAGTAAAAATTATTCCTTCCTGTCGGGCCTAGGAAACTTAAGGCTACAGTAAAGATCCCAACTCTGCCTTGTTTCAGCTTCCTAACCTCAAGAGGTTTTTAAATCTGAGATTCCTATGTGACCAACGTAGAAATAAAAGTTACGTTTCTAAAGAAAAGCTAAAATACATCTGTTATTGGATTGTAGTTCTGTGAATTTTTTCAAGTTCTTACTAACTGCCGATAAACTAGACTAGATTCTAAATTCTTGTACATTCCTTAAATCCAAATTCTTTCATAGAATTCTAAAAACAGGTACTGCTTTCTTCCTAAAGCCCTATAAACTGAAACTATATGAATATTAAGAAACAAATTTCATGCCTGATGTAGGGGCCACAAGAAAAGTTCACCAAGCCATCTAATACCATAACAAGAAACATTCCAACTACAAACCAGGATGAGAAGGTAACATCTTCATGCTGTAAACGGCTTTTTCCAAGGCATTAGAACAAGACCCTGTAACATAATGAGACCCTTATCTCTCTTAATGCCTCCTGTTTTTACTTGACAGGATAATGGTCATTTGATTTACTCATTTGGTTGCCTTTAACCCTAGGTTCATGACTCCAAACTATAATGTAAACAGATTGACCTATTACCATTTGTTTTACTTTATACTTTTTAAAACTTTGTCTCTTTTTTAAATTTTTGCAGAAGTATAAATATTAACAGAATAATGATGGCCCAGTACCTTAAGATGATAGCAAAATACTATAAAACAGATGAAACTAAGCTTAATAATTGACTTCAGGTTGACTTCCCTGACAGTCACTCCCTTCAACCTTCCAGTGTTGCTCAAATGTGGCTAAAAGGGCTTTGACACCAAATTCTATTTGCCTATCACTCCCTCCAACATGGGAGCAGACCAGCAGCCTGGGACACATCCATCCTGCCACTGTGTGACACTCAAAACTCAACTACAGGATGATTGATCATCAATGCTTTCAGAAAAAGACCTTGATCAAAAGAATAAAGTGTGAAGGTTTTGGAATCAAAATGGAATACTTATGATAAAAAAAAATTAAAAGCTCTGACAAATAGAGCCAAGGAAGGCCATGAAGAGAGGATTCTGATATATGAAAGCCTCATAACAAAAACTACCACAAAAGACTTTGATTGCACAAAGGCAATCACCTTGCATAGAAAACTACTTCTGTGGAAGCATCTGCCCAGCAAATGACTGTCCAATCCCAGACTGATGGCATCCTTGTTATTAATCCTTGGGGCTAAGGATAATTATCTCAAAACAATTGTGTAATCCCCTTCATTTTTCCTTTAAAATCTTTGTCTTCCTTTACTTCCCTAAATATGCCCATAGTTTACTATGGCACACATATTCCCATTGCAATGCCCTAATCCTTAATAAATATCATTTCCCGTTAGAGAGAATCTGTGGTTAATTAGGTTGACAAAGTTTATAAATTTGAGTACATTCAAAATTAAAATGTATGCTCATCAAAAGATACTGAAATCAGACCTCAGAGGAGGAGACCTCATTAACTACTGCTGCTGTCTACAAATCAGAGAGGATCCTGTGAAGTTGAGATCCAGACCCTGAGATGAGGGGTGCTGAAGGCTAGCGCGTAGCGTGTAAGAAGGGAGCAATAAGGCTGGTTCTAGAAGTACAAAAACTCCAGACTGGATTCAGCCACTGCTAATGGACGAAACCGTTGCTACTGGGGCAAAGGAGAGTTGCCAAGCTAAGGTTTGCAAACAAGAAACAGAAACAAACGAGGAACAGGAAGCAAACAAAAAACAATTTTCTTCTTTAACCTTCCAGCCTCTGTCTAGTGTCTCTATTGGTAGAGCCTAGTTGGGAACCATCTGACAAAGCAAAACTGAGGCTGTAGAGTCTCGACCCCAGCACCATATGATAGATAGAGTGTGGAAGAGTGCCAGTGAAGTGGAGAGACAATCATTGAATAACCTGTACACTACTTATTTAAGGATTAAAACCTTCCAAACAAAGCTTTCATTTCATATACATGCAATAAAAGTGTACAGTAACGTATGAGGACAAGAAACACAAAATTCAAACAAAGACTGCCTCAGGTGGAAATAGAGAAGATGTGATCTAAAATAGCAACACAGAGTTCTTCAATTGTCCCATTCAAGCTGCACAGTCCTTTTCAAAGTATTGATTATATTATTCTCTAGGCATTTTGAGTGTCTGAAATATTTCATTAAAAAACCAGCCAAGGAATGAAAAGAAGGAAAACAAGAGAAGTATACACATTTATATTCAATTTATTGTGAGACACTATCTTGTCTCATGGTGAGTGTTTCGTTTGCATGGTAAGATCAAGATAAAAGTTTCTACCTCATAGTAACAACTGAAATACAGATTCAGCTCATGTGAGTATTTTGACCTGGTACTAAATGGCAGGATTTCAGATCTCCTCCAGATAGACACTTGTGCATGGGAAGAAGGGCAAATGGTCCATGAAGTCCCCATCTGCCTGTCTGAAGAACATCTGTAGTGTTGTGACTGTCCTAAATTATGTGGTGGTAATGCTACTAAAGGTAAAATTATCCCACCTCAGTAATAACAGCTATTGGCTGGAGAATGCTTTGAAAAGACGTTTGTTTCAGGTTGTTTAAAAATGGAACCTTGACACACATTGAAATTTTGTATTCAACACTTGTAACTTTTACCTGACATTGTATAGATTTATTCTGACAACCTATTTAGTTGTTGACAAGTCTGTTCTGCTTCCTTGTAAGTATATTTTAAAGGTTTATGTTGAACACATTTTGTACAAATCTCATAATGATGCAAAAACAATAGGAAAACTGAGTGAATCTCAAAAATATGTTTGTCTTTATAAGGCAGCTTGGAACATGAATACTAATACAATTTTTAATGCTTTATCAAAAATCAATTCAGACTTGTGGAGCAAAAATTGATCTAACAACTAATATGTTCAATTCACGAACCAAGCTTTGGGAGACAGATACATCCCAACACCCACTGATCACTAGGAAAGGATAATTATGACTCCCAAATAGTTTAATTCCATCCACTTCTACCCGTTTTCACTGCCAATAACGTAATAAAATCTCACCATCTTCTCTACCTTCTACTGCTGCCTCAGGCTCACCATAGACAGTGTCTGGAATATAACTGATTCTTTAAAATATTCGTTTAAATAAATAAATGAATGACTTTTGAATGTCTCAAAGTTGTTAATTCCAGAAATGCTGAGGCATGGAACAAAGACCAGAAGGCAAACGCAGTAGGTGGTACCTTATAGGAAGAATAGAGAAGATGGGAGAGTACATGAAGCAGTAGTGATGGAAATTTCTCATGTTATATTTAGCTCAGAAAGTCTCCTAATTTTCTTACTGTAGAATCAGCAAGACGTTTTTAAGAATTACCCCCAGTGACGTGTTATCCACAACTTTCAACTTATAAAAGTGACTGAGATATCTCAAATTATATATGGAATTTTGTAAGAAAATTGTAAAAAGGATAAGCCTTACAACGCACAATTCACTAAATCAAATTATCAAAGTTCTTAACAGGAATTTCATGACATTTTATTTTTACTTTTTTATTCATTTATTCTTATCTTTCAACTTATGTAATACCATGTCAGTCACATAGGAGGTATTTAATAAATATTGCTCATTCGAATGTTATTTGCTAACATTTACACACTGACTCAGATACTTTTGTTCAAAAAATTATTTTGTCACCCTTCATCATGATAACAACTTCAATATTTTGATGAAAAAAATAACTTTTTATGTTTATACATATAGCCTTCCTTCAACCAGGATTTGATTCAGCAATTATGCTTAGATTCTAAGTATTTCATGGAACTCAATGATTTAAGAACTTGGCAATTGGCACAGGTAATGGTCTTTAATCACCAGCAAATCTGCATTATAAAAATCTCTAGTGACATAGGATAGTGGTTTTATATCTACTAATCATCAGCAAATTTAGAGTGAGATTTTAAATTATTCCATTTTTTTTTCTAATTATTCAGGAAAGGTAAACCTAATGAATTTTTGTTAGGCTAAAACAGTATTTCAGTACACAACCAAATTATTGACTCTATATTATCTATTTCTAAATTATTTGGGGACAGGTTTTTAGATTTATAGGTGTAGAATACACTTGGCAAACATTTACTGTCATCCTTTATTTTATACTCTCATATCTTGAAAGTGCTTGATACTAATGGGTCTTTCAACAGTAAAGACAGAGAAGAATAAAATCACAATATGCAATATTAAATTACTACTGGGTACATTGTCAGACATTCACGCAAGTCCTAAATCTGCTACTTAGTAGCAATGAAAACCCAAATAAATAGTCTAACTTTCCAAAGCTCAACTTACCTTTCTACGTAAGAATAGATAAATCTGGCCTGCAAGACTCAGAGTAATAGGTAAGATGCTATGCATGAAATCTGGGTAAAATGCCAAACACTGCTTGCATTTTATTAGCATTTGATATGTAAAGATTAGAAAAAGAGCTATTAAACCAACAAAAGCAAAGTGTACTTTGAACTAAACAGCATTCATAGTCCCAAAATAGACCTCCCTAGCTCCTAGCCCAATAGTCATCATATATTCAATGAATATGTGTCCAATTAATTAAGCAGAAGAAACATACATGATCTTATAGTAGTAACAAGAGAAAACGTAAGACTGGAAGAACACTGAGAGAGAAGGTACCATGTGGAGTGTGTTTAGATTACAGAAAATCCCTCTCTATCCTAACTATATCAATGGTCATATAAGATAGCAAGGCATGGCATAGAGGCAAACATGTATTGTGAGATGTAGTAAATGCTACCGCTATGAGAGCTCTAGGCTGAAGTAGTCTATGTTCTTTATCAAAGGCAGAAGCAACTTATGAGTAATAGGCACTTCTAACCTGATGCTTCACTTGTTATCATTTCTCCCTTCTTGGTGAAATGCCCCTGATCCATAGGAATGGGTATCTAACCCTTCTAAAATATCCCATATATAGCCACAGATAATTAACCATTACCAACAGAGCTAAACTAACCAATCAAATTCTCTTTCTCAGGAATTTGTGGTTTTTACCAACAGTCACAGAAACTAGATGTCAATGGAACAAGATCATATTAATTCTAATGTGATAAAGGGAAGATCCACAAATTCAGTTTCAGAGATCCCCAGCATCAACCTGTTTGTTCAAATTTTCTTGAGACTCTGTGAGAATATAATATATGGCGTAAGGTATTATCCAACTGAATTGTGTTGTGCATCCTGTTACTAAAGCTGGGCCAAGTTCAATTGTGAGTTGCAATTTCTGCCAAAGTGATGATCCTGGGAGAAGTACAACTCCATGGAGAAGAGGGCCTGAAAAAAAGAAAGAATGGCTTTTGTTGAGACCATTGATAACACTGAAGACGAAAAATTAAAGCCTAGGATGGATAAGGAGAAAAACAATAGGCTTCATGTCATTACATAAAATTTAAAAAGCAAATTTTGTATTTCTAGGGAAAATTTCTCATCTTTAATGAAGACAAAAATGTAGGTAAGGATTTAACAGTGCCTTTTCTCAACCCTGGGATATCCAGTCCATAAATACTTTTGGGACATCAGATGTGTGGGCAAGGAGGTACGCTATTGAAACTTCAGATTTCTTTAATTTATGCTTCCAAAGTTATATAAGTTTTTTTCCTTCATGAGACTCTCAAATATGTAGGACAGTTCAGATCTAAAAGTTTTCTAATTAGTAATTTAGAATAATAATGGCCCCATGTAATTATTATCTAAAAGTCTCAAAATCATGGACTCGTACATTGAAGAATACAGAGAGGCATCCATGGCAGGAAAGTCAGGTTTATTCAACACCAAATAAATTTCTATGAATTAATCCCATTATAAAAGCCAGGAAATACAAAATTCACGATCCTCCAGACGCATATATTGTTAGAGAAAGAAATAACATTTTTTAAAAGTTTCTGAAAACAGGATTAGCAGCTAATATCATTAATATTCTAAAAGCAGTCCTCTGAGACTCAGCATAGACAAATCATTGATTTTCACATTTATCTTTCTTGGGACTTCTGTAGTCACTTCAAGGTGTCTTCATGTAATCCACTCATACCAGAGAATGTTTTCAAGGGTATTCTAAATAATTAACCTTCTCACATTAGAGTTCAAATGTCTTTCTGTGATAAAGCACTTGAACACCTCAAAAGCATAATTACAGGTATACCCTTGAGAGTTGAGCTATATCAGGTTCTCAAAATGAGTATGGATATTAAAACTGATATAGCAGCAATTAGTTATTATGAATTTTCTCTATTACCCAGCCTGTTGGATTGTGTCAGTGAAACATAACTCTGCTTAAAAGAGTTCACATAATTTCTGATTGCCACTGTCAATCCTCAGTCTTGAATTTATTACAGAATTTCAAAGGCAAAGACATGAAAACTACTTTGACTTCCCTTTTCTTCTCCCACTATTGAATCAGTTATGTGTTAATGTAAGGTCACATCTAAACTTGACTTCTTTTTTATAAATAAATAAGAACTGATTTTTGAAAAGTAAATAATGTGTCAACTAAAAAATAATAAAAAGACAACCTTACAAAATAAATCATTTAACTATGACCAACTTATAAAAGTATGTCATTGAATGAGCCTTAAAATAGTAGTTTTACTGTGTAAAACAGGCAATTTTGAGTATTTGGCATTAGGCCAAATACCTAAAAGTCCCATAACAGTGTCCTTCATAAAAAGCCATTCTAATCTCAATTTTAAAAGATAATGTTTTCACCACCAATACTTTAATATATAGCTTTTAAAGTGCAAAGTGAAAGCTTTCATGTTATTTTTTTCAAGAAAATAACCTCATAATCAGAATTTTTTCTAAAATCTTATTCTACTGGAATCATTAGAAAGATCATTCCAATAAGAGTTGAAACCATCCTATGAAAATGGTAATTTTAATATCCTCTGCCTCTAGCACCAGCGTACACTACAGTGTGACAGATAAGGTTTGTAAATGATGCATCTTCTCTGCAGATTTTGGGAAGACAGAGCTCTAGTAAATAATAAACTCTATTTGGAGTTTTTTAAACATCTGTTTTAAATTTTTGACTCCAGCAAAGTGATTGTCATACCCCTACTTATGATGGAAACTATACATGTTTGTGTATGCTTCTTAAGCATAAATTATTTCATAGCATAACGTAAACTTTTATTATCCTCAAAACTTTTCAGTGGCTTCTCATACACTGCTAAGTTACATCAAAGGTGTTTGGCACACGATGTAGGCCTCCCCTATCAAGTTGACTTCATTTCCTTCCTATGGCGCCATCTATCCCTTTTCTGGCTTTCTTAGTGTGCTCCAGAGCTATTACTCATGCCATTTTCTCTTTTTGGCATGTTTTCCTACTTCCTTTAGATTTCTATTTCAGTGTCATCATTTTCTTTAAAAAAAAAAAATTATTACACATACACATCCCTCTGGTCTATTCTCCTCCTATTTTGTTTGTTTACTCATTTGTTTTTAAAACACTTACTGTCTCCTGACATGTTTGTTTTTCTGTTTTATGTATTCTACCCATAAACTATATAGTTTTTAAAAATTTTATCTTATTAGTTATTATATGCCCAATGCTTGATGCAATGCCTGGCACTCAATAGTTGTTCAATAACTACTTTAAATAAATAAAAACAACTTTTAAAATCAGACACAAATATTTTCATGCTGTTATGGCATTACAATTGTCTAAAATTCTGCTTTACTTTATCTTGATAGGCTTCAGCCCCACCCATAATTAATTCTTTTTACTATAGATTTTTGTTTTACTTATAACTCTCATAAAGAAATAAATAGGAGAGAGGGGCAAAGATGACCAAATAGAAACAGCTGCGGTCTGTAGCTCCCACTAGAAAGAATGAAAATTGTTGAGTGAATACTGTATCTTCAGCTGAGGTGTCCGGGTTATCTCACTGGGACTGACTTGGTGGTTGACATGACTCACAGAGAGCAAGGAACAGCAGGGTGGAGCAACAGCCCACCCAGGAGCCACACGGAGCAATTCAGTAAATATGTGGCCTTTTGGTAATGACTAGTTATGAGAAATTCAGCCACTCTTCAATGCTGACCACAGAAATAGATTTCTTTCCAGGAATGTAGGTAATCTTGCATCAAAAACATTTTTACCCTCACAAAATATAGTCTAATTTATAATAGTTTTATTAGTCATTGGATATTTACTAACCTGTTCCAATACTTCCCAGGATAACAAATGTCACATATGTGATTCAAAAGAATCTAATTGAGACTCATTCTCTAATCACAGCCCTTCTAACTATGCTTATGATCTATTAACTAATAAAACTTTTGCACCTTCATTTAAATTGATGTTCCAATGGACATCTGAGAATATGTATTGGTAGATGGAATAGGGAGGGATCAATGAGAAATGGATAATAAAATTGGTTTTCAAAAAACAGACCTAATTGTGTGATATCTAGACAGCTGATGAGGGAAGGGTGGGAGTTAAGAGGGCAACATTACCTATGATCACCTCCAAGTTGCCAAATATTCTCACATAGTTTATGAGTTTCAGAAAAACAATTTGGAGTAGTAAACCAAATGATTATTGGTTATGATATGAAAAAGAAAAAAGAAGTTGCTGAGAAAATAAACAGAGCGGGAATGGGAGTTGAGGATCTATCTTAGGTAGTATGGTCAGGAGGACATTTTTGAAAAGGTAACATGTAGATTGAGACCAGAGGATTCAGTGGTGTCAGTCATGAGAGACGCAAGAGTGAGAGAGAAAATACATGGGCAGTCTCTGAGCCTGAGAAGAACTTGGTATAGTTGAAGAAGTAAAAGCAACCGAAGATGTCAGGAGCATAGTTAGCGAGAGGAAGAGACAGCAAGGCTGGCATGGTCTTTTCGTATCCCAAAAACTTCCTTAATCCTAAAGAGTGAATGGGAGGGGACACAGAGTAAATACCGGAAGGTGTTGCACTATTCCTAGTGGGACAGGTTGTTGACCTAAAGAAGGTGCTATGGACTGAATATTTATGCCCCCTCAAATTCATATGTTAAAACCTATTCCCCAGTGTGATGGTATTGCAGATGAGGACTTTGGTGATTAGATCACAAGGAGCTCTCATGAATAAAATAAGTATTCTTATAAAAGAGATCCCAGAGAGATCCCTTGCCCCTTCCATCATGTGAAGACACAGCAAGAAGACAACAGTTGTTAATCCAGGAGAGGGCCCTGATCAGACACCGAATTTACCAATGCTCCAGTGCCTTGATCTTGGACTTCCCATTCTTCAGAACTGTAAGAAATACTCTTTTATTGTTTCTATGCCACCAGTATATGGTATTTTTGTTACAGCAGTCTAAACAGACTAAGAAAAGATGTTAGCAAATAAAGCTGGTTATGTTGGAGACATGTTTGGGAGTAAGACTGAACTCATAGATTGGATGAGAGATATAAGAGAAAGGGAGAAATCAAGGATAACACATATTTCTGCCTTGAGCAATTGAGAGGATGATGGAGGTAGATGACTAAAGGGGGAAAAACTATTGATGTGAGTAGTATGAATGGAATGAAAATATAGCAGAAAGGAAAATCAAGAATCTTCAAATGTGTTGTATTTAGGAATTGGTGCAGCCTCCAAGTGTGGCTGCTATTAGACAATATCATATGCAAGCCAGTAATTCAGAGGAAATGCTAGGGCTGGGAGTCAAAATCTCTTTGGCCTTATGTCCAGACACACATTAGACACATGTGTAAGAAGATATAGAGGCTCTGTATTAAAAGGGTGCTACTTGTGGGTGACTTTCTGCAGTCAAAGCCAAATGCTGACTTTTTCAGACACTTCTTTCTGCCTCTCTCTATCCAATAGCACTAAAACAATGAAGGTATATTTGCAAAGACCAACTAGGCCTCTCTCTCTCTCTCTCTTTCTCTCTCTCTCTCCCACTCTCTCCTTTTCTCTGTTTCTCTCCTCTCTCTCTCTCTTTCCATGTCTCTTTCATTCTCTCCCTCATCTTCTCTCCCTCTTTCCCATTCCTCTTCTTGATTCCCCAGTTCTCTCCCCTCTACTTTCATTCATTTGGTTTCTTTCTATACATAGCTCAATGATAAAATCTGACCACTGGTTTTGAGCAGTTTGTAAGTGAGCAGGCCTTACCCACCCACAGCCTGTTTCCAGATGTAGCTATTAAACCCAAGTGACTGAGGAAAAATGTGGTCGCAACTAACTAGAGTTCTCTATACTGTCATTGAGGACCCAAGACCAGCTAACAAGAAAATGTTATTTTCCTCTTACATGTCCTTTTTCCTTGAGGATATAGCGCCCCCTAGGAAAGGATGACTGTGATCTGGGATAAATTCTAGATATACTGGATTGACCCAATGTCAGCATCACCACTGATAAAGCTCAAATTTCTTCATTTAGTCTTGTATTGTAACTGTCAGTTGGTTGCCTACTTTGCTAATTGACTTTCAGAATTTAGTAATTAAGACATTCACTGTATATAATTTACTGTCCTTCCAGACTGTACTTTTAGGGAATATGAATACTCTGCTGATTCCCCTTAGCTTGAAACAGATCCAGGCATCAGCTTCTGGGCTACAACACATCTCAGCTGTGGAGTTTTGTAAATGCTCAAGCAATTGAAGTGCATCTTCACTATTGAATGGCATCCCTCGTCTGTGAAGCCATTTACAAACTTTACTGATCAAGCTGTACATTTCTGAGTTGGAATTTAATCTACAGAGCCCTTTGCAAAATGAACTGAATCCTTTACTAATCATGGGCAATGGTAGAATTTATTTGGCTTGTGGTAATTTGCATTATTTGCTTATTATACCCTTTGGTTTCTGCCGCAGACTGCTGTATGTGCTGAGTTGCTGAAGCTGGGAAGTCACTCATCACATCCTACTCCCGAAGTAAGAGCATTTTGGTTGTGGAAGAAATGTCTTCTTAATGTGAAAATCTCACTGTTCCTTCATGCACATATTCTCTCTCTATGTCCACATGATACCACACTGTGAGTTCTGCCTGTACACATCAACTCAGAAAGTTCTATGAAGTTATGATGTTCCAAAACATTAAACCAAAAGCAAACATTACTCCATTTAGCCACAGACACTGTATGACTCCCACCAGCCTAACACTGCAAACATTGTTTGCATTCCCTGGTCCATGTTCCCTAATGCTAAGTAAATTGTTCCTGTGGCACATTTTACTTCTTTTACCCTAAAAACAGTCTTGTCAATTAATTAAACAGTATGATATGTTGAATTATTTTAATCAATCCTGAATGCCATTTTATAATTTCTTCTCCAAAAAATATGGTTTTATTCCAACTAAAACATAGAGAACTAATGAGTCAAAATGCCATGAATTAAAGATATGCAAGCACAAATTTGTATTTCTGGTTAGCAACCCTAGATAATCTACAACAGATAATTACAATACAATGAATTTCTTTTAAAAAATAAGCTGCATTGTTTTAAAAAATAAATTGCACCACTATAAAACTCTGGAAAATGCATTGTTTCATATGGAGAATGAAAAAACTCTTGGAGAAAGGATTGTATTCACATCCATTAGTATCTGAACCAACATCTAGACTTGTCAGGTAAGATCGATATACTTGGTTTGTGTTTGCATCACAGAATGGCAGGAGGGCATTTAGTTGGATAATACCTAAAATTTAATCCTGATATATCAGAAGATAAAGCACTCAATTGTCCAAGAGATTATAAATTGTATGTATTAGGACCTTGTAGACATTAACCATATAGACATTAGACCAGATAAGAGAATATATACAATCTTGAGAACAAAAATATAACACTGGGTCACTCATTTATGCTTGTTGAAGATTTTTCTCAGGAAAGCACATAAACATGACTAAGGTTGCCTACAGTATGCAGGCAAGAAAATATACAGCCCAGTAATAAAATCAGGAAATATATTCTATATTAACAAATTCACCCTCCATCCATAAATTGTATGCAAGATTAAATAATTCCAACATGACAGAACTTGTTAAAAATAAAATATATATAAATCTTCACCTTCTTTTTTAAATTAATCTCTTCCACATTTGTTCAGGAAAGATCAGGACCAACCATAATTGCCCCATTTATGGCTCTCCTACATACGTGTTTCTGATTGTCTACTGAAAAATAAATGTTCTAAAAATCAAATAAAGTTATAAAAACTATTCAATATCACAATTGGATCCTTAACTGTTTTGAGGTCTGCAGCATCTAACAGACTATTGGAAAATCTATTTCTAAAAAGAACTTTTCAAGATTTTGATAATTGTATTTTTTCTTTTACTCTCATTTTCCTAGGCAGGTTTCTATGGTGTTCGGGACACCCCGTTGATTTCAAAAGCTGCCTCACTTGGACATTCCTAAGAGTGCTCCAAGAATCTGGCAAATGTTAAGAAGAAAGATTTTAATTTCAATAATGTGATTCAAATTATTTATATTTAATCTCTTTTATAATATCATCATTGACATATTGTGGAGAATTAGGTCTTTCAGAAATATTCAAAAAAACATTTGAAAAAAATGTACAGCACTTTTTATTATTTAGTTGTTTTCTAGATAATTTTTACAGTGTACACCCCGGTGGGGACATGCTCACAAAATCTATCTCACTATTAGATTTTTACCAGATACAATAGAGCAGAAAGACAGCTCAGATGGAATTGGACAGGCAAAGTAAAAATTGAAGCAAAATTATTCCAAGTTTAAAGATTTATTCACTTAGCATTGAGTTCTTGTTGGGGAATAACTTGCTGATTTGCCTCGAAGTAACTACAGTTCGTCCTGAAACATGAACAACCTGCATATCACTGACCAATGTCATGGGCCTTTGCAGGATAATCTGTGAATGTTACAATAATCTGCAGGGTGTGTGTGTGTGTATGTGTGTGTGTGTGTGTGTGTGTGTGTGTGTGTGTGTGTTTAATGTAAGTGCTCTCCCTAATTCCTTAAGGACTACCCAGGATGGTACTTAGCATTAAACTCAGGCTCTACTCCTTGGTTTCTATTCTGGCATTAACAAGGACAAAAATGAGTGACAGCCCATTTGCCTGTATGGGCAAACTTACTTAAGCTAAGGTTGTAACCAGTAAGTATTTATTCATTTAGACTGGGGGAGTATAAAATGGGGCTGTGAGGGGAAAAAACTGAGTGCTTGCTTAGCATGCTTTCACATAAGATTATCCCATCACCAACACACACACAAAATGGGAGCACTAGCCTACTGCTTTATGTGAAGAGCATGTGCCTGGGAGATCTTGCACTAGCCAATGGGATCAAAAAAGAAATTCAGAACACAAGTACTGGAAAATAACCCAACAGATGAAAAACAACTAAAACTCTTGTGTGATGAGTACTAATAGTTATGTCAGCATTAGGTGAACTTTGACCTATCTTAATGTCAACTTTGCCCTAACTTAATGCAACTTTGCCCCCAAAGCATGGCTTAGCAAAAGTGTTGAAAATTACATCAGCCCCTGTATTTTAAAATATCTCACAAATGTCAGGAAAGACAGAGATATCCAGGCTGAAGACAATGCATTTTACAGAGGTAAATCTTGTAGTATGCATGATTTGATCCCTTTGGCCCATCATTTTAGAGTTGAAACTAAGAAATTTGTTATCTTTTCATTGAGTGTTTTCTATTCTCTAGCAATGAATCCTATAATCAATGATCTTATAGTATAAAACCATGTTAAATTTCATATTGTTGAATGGATATTCTTCACCTGGGGTTCATGAACTTGAATTAAAAAAAAAAAACCCACTGGCATCGTTATTTTCACTAACTCTTAGCTGAAATTTCAATTGTGAATGGAAAACAAGCCACAGTTGTGGTAGCAGCACTTGTGATATTGTCAGCATTAGAAATAACAGGTGTTTCTGTATCACACTGCAGTTGTCACAGATAATGCATATAACCATTACTATTTTGAATTGGTGGTTGTTAGACCTACTAGGAGATTATAGGTTATCACAGGTAATAAAATGACGGTTCATGAGTATATCAGCTTTCTAGGGCTGCCATAACAAAGTATCACAAACTGAGGGGCTTAAACAATGAAAATTTATCTCCCAGGTCTGGAGACTAGAAACCTGAGAACACCATATCAGCAAGACTGGTTCCATCTGAAAGCTGGAAGGAAAAATCTGTCCTATGCCTCTTCTATGAATTCTTGTTTTCTGGCAATATTTGGCACTCCCTGGCTTACAGAAACATCATTGCAACCTCTATCATCATTCTAATCTCTGTCTGCATCTTCTCTTGGCATCCTCCTTGGACATGTTTGTATGTGTGTTTGTCTTCAAACTTCCCCTTTTTATAAAGACACTAGTATAGTGGATTAGAGCCCATCCTAATGACCTCGTTTTAGCTTTTATCTCCAGAAAGACTATATTTCCAAATAAGGGCACATTCTGAGATCATGGAGATTAGGACTCTAAAATATCTTCTTGGGGGAGTCACAATTCAACCCACAATAATAGGCTTCAACAGACTGCCAGAGCAACCCCTGTTACAAAAAAGGTTAAAAAGCACATTATAGAAGAATATTCAAGGTAAGAAAATATTTTAATATATTCAAATGAGAAAAAATAATATAAAAACTGTAGTTTATAATATTAATTTTCTTGTGCATATATATATGTATATGTGTGTATATATATATATATATATATATATATATATATATATCCTACATAAGAAAAATGCTGGAAGACTGTACATCAAAAATATATCGGCAGGTTTTCTTTCAAGGGTGAGATTGAAGATCGAGGGGATATGGGTGAAGTTTACTTTCTCCTTTGTGCTCTTCTGAAATGTTCAAATGTTCTTAATATCAGCAGTTCAAGTGGTCTGTATCTCTAAAAGGTGTCACATAATAAAAATATCTTTAAAGGTTTTAGATATAAAAGTATCTCCCGTCTTTGAGCCTTAATTAAAACCTAAAATTCTACCTTAAGTGGTTCCATCTCTTTAAATGCATTCTACCCTAAGTATTTGGAAAATGAATAACTTTTCTCCTCATGGTTTCCAAGGAGTAAGTTTTATTAAGCATACAGAAAAAATGTTACTAGTGTGATATGGTTTGGCTGGGTGTCCCCACCCAAATCTCACATTAAATTGTAATCCCCAGTGTTAGGGGAGATACCTGGTGGGAGGCAAGTGAATTGCAGGAGCAGATTTCCCCCTTGCTGTTCTCAGGATAGTGAGTGCTCACAAGAGCTGGTTGTTTGAAAGTGTGTAGCATTTCCCCCTTTGCTCACTATCTCTCTGCTGTCACTATGTGAAGATGTGATTGCTTTCCCTTTGCCCTTCTGCCATGATGGTAAGTTTCCTGAGGCCTCCCCAGCTGTACTTCCTGTACAGCCTGTGGAACTGTGAGTCAATGAAACCACCTTTCTTTATAAATTACCCAGTCTCAGGCAGTTCTTTGTGGCAGTGTGAGAATGAACTAATACACAGTGTGACTGTAATTGCCACTGAGCCTTCTTACAAATAAAATGAAAAGTGTATACAATTTTCAATAAAATCTAATATATAAATATTTTTAAGTGCAGGTATTCAGGAATAAATCTCAAGTAAGGTCAGTGAAGAAATAATATGAAACTAAAAAAGTATGAAAATAATGAGAAAACAGTAGTGATGAGTAAGGCCATTACCTTCTTGATGTTTGAAGAATGGGACAAGTAAAGCAATTGGCTGGATTGTGCCAACAGGTATCCAAATCACCAATTTACTCTTTTTCCTTCAGAGACCTAACTATTGAATATACATAGTAAAAATTTAAAACCTGATCAGTTCAACGTTAAATAAAACCATTTTTAACAATTATTTGAATAATTCTCCTTGAAATTTTCCCCCTTGAGAAACTTCAGAGCATTGCCACAATTCCCTATTTCTCTTTGACTATGGTTACCCAATGTCAATGCACGTGGAAAGACATTAGTTAGCATCTAAGGTGTAGTCCTATCCCAGAAAATAATTATTTTAGATTAAAGAATATCAGAAATTAAAGTGGAAAAAGATGGAAATATGAAAATTAGAGGGAAGGGTAAGATGAGGTCTACAAAAGCAGCAGCAAAGTGGTTTGTTTCTCAGTTGACAAAGTCCTGGCTTTAGCACCTGGGCTAGAATTTGCTTTTAAGATGCTAGAAATGACTAGACATTCTCCTCTGCTCCCAGTCCTTAAAACACAAAGGCAGTCAAGTGCAATGTTTACCACGGAGGATTTTGTAGTCAGACTTTACAGGATTAAAATCAAGCTCTGACCTGAGGTACTTTCTTTATGTTGGTTGCTATTAATCTTCCTTGTATTTCAGTTTTCTGTTCTGTAAAACTTGTACAATGGTAGCTACCATGTGGAATTATTATGCAGATTATTTGTTAGAAAAAATATGCAAAGCAATTGTCTCAATTTCTGAAAAATAAGTCTCTAAATAATGTTAATAATTATTTATTAATAATAATATTGCTACTACTATTGATTTTTTAACTCCCATCAGTTCTACATAGAGATTAAATTTTCATGATGGTTCACATAGTTTAGATCCAACAATAAACCACTGTGAAATTGAAATGACAATGTCCTACATCTACTATTGCTCATGCATTTAAAACCAATTCCTTTTGCTTCTCTGTACTTTCATTGTCAATACAAGGGTGCTTATTAACACTTTTGAAGCACATTGGTATCGTGTAGTGATCTCTGTCTCTCTCTTGCTGACTCAGATTCCTCTCTTGTCTTTTCTCATCCTTTGTTCTCTCTATCTCAAAGACATCAAGAAAAAGAGAAATCTAGTTTCTAGTTCAGGCTTCAGCTTCTGAAGAGTTGACTTGTAGTAGGAATAGAAGCAGCATGTTTTTAACTTCTGATGACTCTTCATTTCAGAAAGCTGCTTTAAAAGATCTCAAGACATCAATTTTAGAAGTAATGGCACTTATGGTTACATTATTGGTGAGAACACAGGAGTTATCTATTTGTGGCAAAAAATCTGAAACAAAAACTAGCTGGTTAAAATCACAGATCTCAAGTGTAAATTCTATTAAAAGGAATTTATACAGGAATATTTTACAGTTTACTAAACCTGTATTTTGGTTTATGATTTTTAAGACATATTATAATACAGAAAAGAAATGTGAAAATACCATCTGCACAGCCACTATTTTGGGGAATTCAATAATGCAATGAAGAAAAATTAATACAGTGGCATAAAAGCAAAGTAAATAAATCTAGATTTAAACAAGCAGCATAATGAGCCAAATTCAAGATTCAAATCCATTTTAAATATTTCCAAAAGGAGGAAAAATCAAACATAAAATACATATTTGTAGTGTTGTTGGAATAAGATTACTTGTAAGATATAAAATACCATAAGTTTTCCACCTGTCATTGCACTATTTTTCCCCATCTACTCAGTCAACATCACAATGGTGCATTTAAGAGGCTAGCATGAGATCACAACTCCCACTTACTTTAACAGTAGCACTAAGGTGACAATAAGAATTCAAAATCCTGCTGCATATTAAGCTACTTTATGAGGATGAAATCAATAAAATTATAATGTTAACATATGTTCAACACCCAGGTGGAGTTTGTTAATTGCATTGTGTATGCATTCTGACTTCGTTGGGTTTACTCTGAAAATCTTGCAGAAAATTATGTATAAAAAGAGAGAAAGTCACCACATGAGCTGCTGTCAATAAGGATTCTTATGTCTCTTTGAGGTTAAACATATTGTTGGTTTTTCTAATATATATGTAAGTTGGTCTTTCGTTGTTTTTTTTTTTTTTTTGCTTCCCATCCATATTCCTTTTCATTTGCTTGTTTTGTTTATTACTATTACTATTATTATTCTTTAAGTCCTGGGATACATGTGCAGATCATGCAGGTTTGTAACAAGGTATACATGGGCCATGGTGGTTTGCTGCCCCCATCAACCCATCATCTACATCAGGTATTTCTCCTAATGCTATCCCTCCCCTAGCCCCTCACCTTCAGACAGGCCCCAATGTGTGATGTTCCCCTCCCTATTTCCATGTGTTCTCAATGTTCAACTCCCATTAATGAGTGAAACACGTGGTGTTTGGTTTTCTGTTTCTGTGTTAGTTTACTGAGAATGATGATTTCCAGCTTCATCCATGTCCCTGCAAAGGACATGAACTCATCTGTTTTTACGGCTGCATAGTATTCCATGGTGTATATATGCCACATTTCTTTATCCAGCCTATCATTGATGGGCATTGGGTTGGTTCCAAGTCTTTGCTATTGTGAACAGTGCTGCAATAAACATACATGTGCATGTGTCTTTACAGTAGAATGATTTATAATCCTTTGGGTATATACCCAGTAATAGGATTGCTGGTCAAACAGCATTTCTGGTCCTAGATCCTTGAGGAATTGCCACACTGTCTTCCACAATGGTTGAACTAATTTACATTCCCACCAACAGTGTAAAAGCATTCCTATTTCTCCACAACCTCTCCAGCATCTGTTGTTTCCTGACTTTTTAATAATCACCATTCTAACTGGTGTGAAATGGTATCTAATTGTGGTTTTGATTTGCATTTCTCTGATAACCAGTGACAATAAACTTTTTTTCATATGCTTGTTGGCTGCATAAATGTCTCATTTTGAGAAATGTCTTTTCACATCCTTCACCCACTTTTTGATGGGGTTTTTTTTTCTTGTAAATTTGTTTAAGTTCCTTGCAGATTCTGGATATTAGCAGATGGATAGATTGCAAAAATGTTCTCCCATTCTGTAGGTGACCTGTTCATTCTGACAATTTCTTTTGCTATGCAGAAGCTCTTTAGTTTAATGAGATCCCCATTTGTCAATTTTGGCTTTTGTTGCCATTGTTTTTGGTGTTTTAGCCATGAAATCTCCACTAATGCCTATATCCTAGGTTTTCTCCTAGAGTTTTTATGGTTTTAGGTTTTATATCTTAGTCTTTAATCCATATTGAGTTAACTTTTGTATAAGATGTTAAAGAAGAGGTAGTTTCAATTTTCTGCATATGGCTAGCCAGTTTTTCCAACACCATTTATTAAATAGGGAATCCTTTCCCCATTGCTTGTTTTTGTCAGGTTTGTCAAAGATCAGATGGTTGTAGATGTGTGGCATTAATTATTAGGCCTCTGTTCTGTTCCATTGGTCTATAGATCTGTTTTGGTATCAGTATCATGCTGTTTTGATTACTGTAGCCTTGTAGTATAGTTTGAAGTCAGGTAGCATGATGCCTCCAGCTTTGTTCTTTTTGCTTAGGATTGTCTTGGCTATGCAGGCTTTTTTTAGTACCATATGAAATTTAAAGTAGTTTTTTTTTTTCTAATTCTGTGTAGAAGTCAATGGTAGCTTGATGGGAATAGCATTGAATCTATAAATTACTTTAGGGAGTATGGCCAATTTCACAATACTGATTCTTCCTGTCCATGAGCATGGAATGTTTTTCCATTTGTTTGTGTCCTCTCTTACTTCCTTGAGTAGTAGTTTATAGTTCTTCTTGAAAAGGTCCTTCACATCCCTTGTAAGTTGTATTCCTAGGTATTTTATTCTGTTTGTAGCAATTGCAAATGAGAGTTCACTCAATATTTGTGTCTCTGTTTGTCTATTATTGGTGTATAGGAATGCTTGTGATTTTTGCACATTGATTTTTGTATCCTGAGACTTTGCTGAAGTTGCTTATCACCTTTTGTCTCACAAGCTAAGGGGTAAAATTCTCCATTTTTGTGCATTTATTAGGTACGTTTTTAGAATCTCAAAAAAGTTCAAATTGAACAGTAACTATCTAATTTTGTATCTTCATGTGTACCAATTATTACTGGAACTGGCAATAAAATTTTTGCTGAAAGAAATGTTACACATCATGTTCTAAGCTGACTTTCTGGCATAGTATCACATGTCCTATTGTAAAACAGTTTGTTCTAGTCAACCTCAGCTGGAGCTACAGTGACAACATTTTGCAGAGGATGAGACTTAATTGCATGTAAATGTCATTTTTTAAAGATCCTAGAAACAAAGAAAAAAATCTGGATTAAAAAAAGAATCTCATAATAACAAGTCACCAGGAATGAGCCTTGGATCAGGAGACTGGATGAACTCTGAGATGTCCTATCTTTAATTTGAAGAAATTACAAAGCTTGAGGCAATGAATATCCCCATTGTAAATGATGTGTTTATTATGAATTACATGCTTGTACACTTCATGTACCTCATTAAAATATATACGCCTACTATGTACCCACAAAAATTAAAAATACAATTTAAAAAAGAAGCTACAAATATGTTAAATTCTTAAATTAAAACAAAAAACAAAGCAGGCAATTTTCTTCACTGATAACTCTAATCTTTTAAATAATTTTTTTAAAAAACAGATTAAATGTTTACTAATATAATAAAGTCTATGTATTTGCATAAGTTACATAAGGCCTTGACAAAGTACATAGGAGTTTTTGCAATTTGTTGACTCACAAAAAAGATGACAACAAGAGTGAAATTTATTTTTAGCGGTCCAGCTTCCAATATGTAAGATGTAACCTATTATACAGTGACATACTGGTTGTGCTTCATCAAACTGATTATATACCATTTTATGAGGATGTAATCCACTGGGATTTAAGTAGTCCAGTGTAATCAGCTATAATAAGATGGATCAGTACAGGTTGTAAAAATAAAATCCTCCAAGCAATAGATCAAGACAGATAAAGTTCTGTATGTTGAAGATCTCTGGATCAAAAGAAAACATATAATTACAGGACTTTTACAGTTTAGTAGCAACCAGTTTTTCCATAAAGAAGTCAGCACAGTAAATATTTTCTTTAAGGTCCATCTATTGGAACAGTCAGTATATTTAATAAGAAAACAATCAAAGGTTTTCCTTTTTCACAACTCTTCTCACTTGATAAATCACGTCAATAATTTTTCCATTTTCCTGAGCCACTGTAAATCTCCCAATTTTTCTAAAAAACCAAATATCATAACCCCTGCACCACCAGTATTAAAAACTTGGAATAAGAAATTGGTGGGATAGGACTAAGATTGGATAGGAGAAAGGTTGTGTGTATGTAACTTCTTTTTAGTCTTGATTGCCTCTGTGACCAACAGGCACTGGGAAGGAAAGAGAACCAATGTGCTTACCTTCCCAGTTCCCACAACTAGAAAGCAGGTAGTTGAAGAGTAAGGAAAAGAGAAGATTGCACTCAGGACCAGAGAAAGATAGCTACCCTGCCCACATCTTCACTCTTTCTCCTCCATTTTTCCATTTTAGTCCTATGCTAACCACAATAAAATTCTACCTTGGGAAAAAATATGGATAAACTACTTTCAAAGAGTTTACAATCAATTGAATTTTGACAAAAAAAAAAAAAAAAGAAGAAGAAGAAGAAGACGGTTATGGAAACCAATGTAACTCACAGCCTCTCTCCTCCATCTCATATTTGCTTGAAGCCTGCGTCCATTTCTCTCCGTATCCAAGGTGCACACTCTCCTCCTCTTCTTCCTCCCCTTTTCTTCCCCCTCCTCCTTTCCCTCCTCTTCTCTCTTCTATTTCCCTCTTTCCTTTCCTTTTTGCTCCCTTCCTCTCTCTCTCTGCCTTTCCCTCACCCTCTCCTTTTCTCCCATCATCTTGTCTCTTCTCCTTCTAGTATAGCCTTTGCTCCCTTTTCTTGTAAACACTGTACTCCGGCATGATCTATACAAAATTAAACAATGATACAAAATAAGGTAAAGGGACTTCATGTTCTATATGCTAACAATAACTAACATTTATTGAGTGTTTAATATAGCTAAGCATTTAGCAAGGCAACTTGCATGCATATATTAACTTTAATCCTCAAAGTAATCTACAGAGGTGGATTCTACCGCTTTCCCCAAGTTTTATATTAAAAATCTAAGGATAAAAAGTAACCAACTAGCCAAAGATTACAATGCATTTAAATAAAAAATCAAATTTCCATACTTTTACTTACCAGGTGAAAATAGCTAACAGGAATTTCACCAAATTTGGAGAAGATGCTTGGGATAGTCAGACTTTAAATTATAGGCACAGTTTGCTGAGAATGATGGTTTCCAGGTTCATCCATGTCCATCATTCTCAGCAAACTGACAGAAGAGCAGAAGATCAAACACCGCATGTTCTCACTCATAGGCGGGTGTTAAACAATGAGAACACATGGACACAGGGAGGGGAGCACTACACACTGGGGTCAGTTGGGGGGAAATAGGGGAGGGAGGGTGGGGGGTGGGAAGCTGGGGAGAGATAGCAAGGGGAGAAATGCCAGATGTAGGTGATGGGGAGGAAGGCAGCAAATCACACTGCCACGTGTGTTCCTATGCAACAATTTTGCATGTTCTTCACATGTACCCCAAAACCTAAAATGCAATAAAATAAATAAATGGGAAAAAAATAAATAAATTAAATAAATAAATAAATAAATAAATATAGGCACAGATCATAGGAAAAAAAACACTTCCATTGATCTATGGAAGATCTATGGAAATCTTTCACAGAAACACTACCTGGGGTTTAAAAGACCACAATTGTTGTTTATAAGGGACAGGCAAATAATTGTTGAAAATATGACCTGTGAATCTGAAGTCTCTCTTTCTCTCTCTCTCTCTCTCTCTCTCTCTTTCTCTCTCTCTCTCTCTCTGACACACACACACACACACAATATATATATATATAATTATATAATATTTTTATATAATATATGTATTATATATATGCACACACATAAGTTCGTACATATGTGTGTATACATATATATGAATTTACAAGCATTGATATGTGATGAAGTTACTTCCTCTGGGACAACTCTGTAAGTGTGCTCCAGGAATAAAAAATTTTGTGTTTAGTGTTAATAACTCTCCAGAAGCTAGCTTAGGATATACACTAAATACCTAAACAATTATTCTTTCGATGATATGGGCTGCAGAATTTTGCCTAGAGGGTGTTCCACAAACTCAGAGATTACCCTCTGGGCATCTGTTGGTGTTTGCTAGAGGTTTGACAGACCCTGAACAATGCCAAAATTGTTTGCTAGCAAGAACCTGTCATAATCAAGCATGCCAAGTTAATCATGAGAGAATAGAAAATGTTGTGGGTAATTAAGAACTTATTTTACAGTTGGGAAGCAAAGCCAGAAAATTACAGAGGTTATCAGATGTAGACTACAGCCTTCAGAGTCTTTTCAATACCAACCACAGCAGAAATATGGTTGCCCAGTTATTACCTAGTATGTTGGAAAGAATGCAGTCTTTGGAATTAGAGAGATTTAAGTTCATATCTCAGCTCTGCCAGTGATCACTTAGCAAGAGATAATCACCACCACCTACCTCCCCTGTTGCCAGCCTCAGTTTCTAACTCATTTTAATTTTGAAATAATAAAGGCACTTTGCATGCTTTTTGTAAGGATGTGATATGCATGCAAATAGTCTAGCTGAGATATATAAGCTTTTGATGTTACAACTGCTATTATTATTATTGTCTTTTTAAAATTGAATAACACTTGGTCATGTGTCAAATGCAATGTTTTTATATCAATATAGCATCATTGATTTATATTCAAATTGCTGTTTCCTAAAACCCACCTCGACCCATTCCTAATGTACCACTAATTCATCTACATACTGTATTTACTGTGCACATTTTTGATGTGTTTCTACTTTGCTGAAACAACCTTTTGAACTGAAATTAGAAGCAAAGTCTACCCATTCATTATTCTTTGTAGCCACATTGTTATATCTTAGTTCTTATATCTCCAATTCTATATTCCATCCAACAATTTCTTCATAGGTTGTAACCTTGAGGAAAAGTTCACAAGGCTAATTTATGAGAGGAAAAATTATTTAACAAGAGTTGCATTCTGTAAATGCTGATAGATATGACTGGTGTCTGCATTAAGAAGAAACAAAATTATGTTCACATTATGTGGTAAAACACTGCTGTTTTTATTTTCCTGTAGTATAAATCAGCGTATGGATTAATTCATTCCTATAATTATATTTGCAGCTCTTTTACCTTTATTCATGGCAATAACTTTTTTATGAGAAAGAGCACATTGCACATCAGTATAAAACGTCTTTTGCGCACCATGGCAGAAGGTCAGAGATGACATTGTGGGCCTGTGGAAGTTGAGAACCATCTGAGTTCTGCCAGGATAAAAAAGCAGATGCTTCAACAATTTTACATTACAAACACCAGGAAGATTTTTAGACAATAGATCCTTGATTGCCAAGCTGCTGAAGATAGTTATTTCATCTCTGGAACATAATTGGTCTGCTGGCATTACACCCACATTACTCAAAGAGATGAAAATAAAATTATAAAGTGCTGTGTAAAGCCTGAAATGGCCACCTTTAAGTTTGATCTTCCCCTTAATGTTGTAGAGTTCATAAAATATGCATTAATTCCAGTTTTTAATAGCTTTTATCAATCCATCTTTCTTCTTCAAACCGTAGACAGTGCTTAATAAATTTCTCATGCTGCACTTGCAGACAAGATATATGTTATAATTTTGTTTTTTTTTGGGGGGGGGATTTCTTAAGCAACATGTGTTAGATAAATCTCACAAAGCAATAAACAGTTTCTCCAGCATTGATACTAGAAAAACTAGACATCTGTTGATAAGCCAATTCATTCCTTATAAGCAGATAGACTTCCACCAAAAAGAATTACTATTGTAATATTTTTGTAAGATTTAAATTTATGAAAATTTTTGAAACAACTGCTTCTAGTTTACATTTGCCTTCACATTTTTTAATTCAAATAAAAACATTTTAATTTTAAAATTCTACGTTTAGACATTTTTTAAAAAACAGGACTTTTGTTGAGGATGACTTCCCTATTACCACTGCCTGAGAGGTTCCTGAATTTTTCTGCATCAATTAAAGAACAATAAATGTAAAATAAATGAATTTGATAGACCTGACACAAACCTCCTAAAAATTGAAAACAACCTAAATATTCCCAAAATAGATGAGAGATTAAATAAACTATGGTATTTTCATAACAGACATAATTTCATAATTTAGTCATTAAAATCATAGCCTAGTAGAGTAATTAATAACATGGGCAAATTCTTCAGAATAATACTAAGAGAAAAATGTAGGCTACAAAGGAGTATAGCAGGATGATTTTATTAAAAATGTAAATAAGTGTGTTAGTCCATTCTCACACTACCGTAAAGAAATACCTGAGACTGGACAACTTATAAACAAAAGTGGTTTCAGTGGCTCATGGTCCTGCAGACAGTATAGGAGACATGACAGCTTCTAAAGATGCCTCAGGAAACTTTTAATCATGGCAGAAGGCAAAGGGGAAGCCAGCACTTCACTTCCTACCGCACAGCAGGAGGAAAGGGAGGAGGCGAGATGCTACTCACTTTTTTTTTTTTTTTTTTGAGACGGAGTTTCGCTCCTGTTACCCAGGCTGGAGTGCAATGGCGCGACCTCGGCTCACCGCAACCTCCGCCTCCCGGGTTCAGGCAATTCTCCTGCCTCAGCCTCCCGAGTCGCTGGGATTACAGTCACACACCACCATGCCCAGCTAATTTTTTGTATTTTTAGGAGAGACGGGGTTTCACCATGTTGACCAGGATGGTCTCGAGCTCTTGACCTCGTGATCCACCCGCCTCGGCATCCCCCAGTGCTGGGATTACAGGCTTGAGCCACCGCGCCCGGCCGATGCTACTCACTTTTAAACAAACAGATTGTGTGAGAGCTCTATCATGAGAACAGCACCAAAAGGATGGCCCTAAATGACTCATGAGAGCTTCATTCCCATGATCCAGCTGCCTTCTATCAGGCTCTTCCTCCAACACTGGGAATTTCAACTTGACGTGAGATTTGGGTGGGGACGCAGATCCAAACTATACCAATAAGTTTATGTATCAAATACCTAGAAAAAAATACAACAAAATTACTCAAATTTCCTTTTTTCTGTGATGAAACTTGAGGTGATTTATGTTTTCTACTTTTTAACTTTCAATATTTCTCACATTTTTTCATTGACAGTTCATTTGTAAATCATAAAAAAATTAAAATTATTTTAATCAATGATGTTTCCTCAGATACTTATTAATTGATAATAGTGTCACAGTATAATCTATATTAGCTGCTAATGACCATAATAAAGCCTTAATTCTAAATTAAATATAATAATGAATTTTTTATTACATTTAACACAAAGAAATAAATTGTCTAAGTATACATTGAGCAACTACTAAGTAAACAGCTGGTATATAACATGCCATGAAATGTGAAATAAGTGAAACTGATGACGAGAGAGATCAGTATGTAAGCCATCTAAAATACAGGAACCAAATTTCAGCACAGTCAGGGAAACAGAAAAATGGACTAAGGAAGAACAAGTAATGAGCTATCATATTTGATATGAGAGCACATTCTGGTTAAACAACATTGTGGAGTTGGCTTATCCATCAAAGTACTGTAGACACAATGCTGAGGCCTACAAAAATTAAATTTCTTTTATAATGCAAAGAAAAAAACTAACTTCCAGGTTAAAAAACTAACTTTATGCCAACACAGTTGTAAAATTTAATTTTGTGGCCCTGATTCAATGACTTGCTAAAAAATAACGTGTAAGGAAGCAATTCCAATATCTCTAGAGAATATAGAGGAAAAAGTGCCTAAGCCCAGCAAAACCGTATATAACTATGGTACAGCAAACTATGAATGAAATAAGGAGCCGGAAACAGAGAGCAGCTTTAAATTACAGGATTGGTAAAAGAAACAGTACCTTGACAAGGGATTTGACAAGTCATCGTAACATTAGATGTGGATCTGATGACAATACAGTTCTGAGATTTGTGGTTGCTCAACCTCAAGAGAACTCTCCGTGACTGAGTTGCAGACATCACCCTTCAAGACTCCCTGATCTACTCGATTGAAGATTCCTTTCAAAATTTTACACTGCAGAAAACTGAAACAAACTACTATGCCGATTAACAGAATTAAGATTTCAGAGCCAAAGACTGAAAATAGTGACATAAACAGTTACAAATGTAATGTTAAAATGAATTGCAAATATACACAATGGAGAAATGCATATTCAAGAGGTTCTACGAAGGAAGGGTGAATAGGTGGGTGGTTGACTCTAAGACCAAGATAGGCTCAGAGAATGTTACTGTCACTAAAACAAGCAAACAAGTGCAATCTTGGACTTGGACTTTGATTGAAATATAATCTCTAGGTCAAGGAAAATTACTATGTTCAACTCAACAGCTATTTTTAGACAGCAGTTGCCATATTGTGACAAACACATAAGAGTAAACAGGCTGACAAGCAGTTCATAAACCACTGTTACCTGAAGAATGGGGAAGTCCAGCCTGAAGAAGTGAGGGTTGAGTGTGTGTGTGTGTGTGTGTGTGTGTGTGTGTGTGTGTGT